>NC_072733.1:730079-1330079 GCF_026930045.1 Uloborus diversus
AAATATTGAGAGAAAAACTGAAGTTTAAGATTGTTTAACAAACAATCCCACTTTTGAGAAAGTACCCCCCTCCCCTCCCCTGACGATTTTGTGATTAGGAATGAAACTACTATATTATTTCATAAATTTTCAAAAATTTATAACTGTGCATATGTTATGCTGTTAATCATGCTATTTGTCATTAGAAATTCAGAAAAAAAATCCACGAATGATTCTAAAATTGCTTATTTCATTGCTGTTAGATATGAAAGAACTGAAACTGATATGGTATGCAATACTATAGTAAAGAATTATATTTTAGAAAAAATCACGGAAAAAATATTCCGAAATTCTCGGAAACGTTTTTGAAAATTGTTTGGAGAATTACGAAATACTCGGAAACGTTTTTGAAAATTTCATGAACCGCAGCTGCACGATATACTCAGAAACGTTTCCGGATTTTTTTTACAGTGTGATTTAAGGCTCAAAATGTTTGTTTAACCAGCAAAAATAGTGTCTGAGTGTCACACCCGACACAATGGAATTGTCCAAGAGGATTAAATATTGCGTTCTACGCTTGTTATTAACCATGTCGTTGCAGGTACATGTGAATAAGGAAGCGAATCAAATATTGCACTCCGCGCTAATGGCATCAATGAATGACATTTCATAATGTCATACTCAGAAGCGAAAAAATATGAATATGCGCACCTTTTTAAATATTTTTTTAAATATTAAACTTCGTCAAATTATTTGAAAAATGGTCAAATCCTATATTTTTAAACATGCTCTTTCAGATTATTTTTTTTTAACTTCGGAAGCGATCCTAATGTATGGAAATAGGCGGTATTTTAAGAATATTTTCAGTATGTTTCTTAGTCTTCACTTGCCAGCAATTTAGTTTCAAAAATTACTACCAACCTAGAATAGAGATCGTTTTCATTTATTCCATGTTTTCTTTTACCCCAATCGACGCAACACAACTAATGAAGGAATTTAGCTGACAAAACGTTTCTCTAGTAAAACTAATTAATATCATTGAATTTTCTAGATTATTCACTCGCCGAATGTACAAAAAACAAACTTTTTGAAAACGATCATCATAATCTAAATCTTGCCTCATTCTGAGAACCTATTTTGAGGACAATTTAAAAGCAATTCGCTTCAGTAACGCGGCAATCAAAGCATAGGATTCTAAGCTAGAAAAAGACCATAGAGTGCAAACATGTGTTCTGAAATGTGATGGAGACACAAAGATGACCTATGAAGGATAGTAATTTTTAATGTTTTGGAAAAAATATAAAAGTGTCATAGCACCTTTGACGGCCTCGCTTGAGAGATAAAAAAATGTATTTATAAATGAAAGTTTCGTTAAACAGTTTGTTCTATAACCCATTGTGACTATGTTCATAATATGCTGTATAAAACGTCAGTCAGAAAGCTCCTCTTGTGACTTTAAAATAACTAGAGATATTGATGAAATAGCAATAATGTTAGCCGCATCAATTCTAAATTATCGTATTAGCTGAACATTTTCGTTTCATTAATTAAGAACAAACGAACTTTACTGAATGCGGGAGTTTTAAACCAAGATGTGCCCTTAGTATACAATTAGAAAAAAAAGAAAAAAAACAGGGACACAAGTTTTTTAAAGTTTTAGGAATGAAAAAAAATAACAAGCTATAAATCTGCAGACAGATGACGAAATTATCCATTTTGTTGTCAAAAGAAATTTATTTACCATCGTCAAACGAAATAAAGTTGAATGCCTTTGTACATGAAAAGTAAAAAATAATAAATAGCAACGTATAGTTCCACAAAAACTGCAATTTTTGTGAAATTATACGTTGTTATTTCCTATTTTTATTTAAACTAAATGTTTGGCTTTTTAGGCGATGGTCTGAGAACGAACGCAAAAACTTTGATCTGAATAACAATTCATTTCTTAGCCAAGGTAGATAAAAGGATAAAAGTTTAGTTTTGACTCATTTTAAGTCTAAACGCCTAAAATATTGATGAGAATTTTTCATGAACATTTCCATTCCGAATTTCACCTAAGCACGGATTTTTAGAAATTACCATTTGGTTAAAGTTCAGTATTTAATTTTTCCAATCGTTTCACTAAATCTATAGAATACAGTATAATGAGAATTCTTCAAAAGTTTTTTTAAATTGTCTTCTTCTTCTTCTTCTTCTTCTTTTTTTTTTTTTTTTTGAAAATATTTTTTTCTAAGCAGGTTCAAAAATTTTATGTTACTAAATTTATTATTTTGAGTGTTTTCACTTATTTAAAAACCTGTGAACTAAACTGTTAAGTACTAGTTTAGCAATTCAAATGACAAAAATAACGTTGGTTTAATGAATGTTTTTCCTCACATTTAGCTTTAAAAGCAGGATAAGTTTCGTGTTCTGTCATACAGTCGCTAAATAATCAGTTTCTCATTTGCTTGTGCCTAGCCTGTCTGTCTTATAATCCGGTTACGTGTATTAAAATATGTATTTTTTGTTAAGTTCTACTGAGTGTTGGTATGACGCATATATCGTGAATGAGGGGAGGGTGGCCCAAAGCGGTTAGGTTTTGGAGAATGCTAGAAAATTGGTGTTTTTGGATTTTTATCTGTTTCTATATTATCTTGATAAGTAAAATAAAATATGAAGACTTAAAATCCTGCTCTATTATATATATATATATATATATATATATATATTTCGATGTTTAAGCTCCATATATATTGTTCAGGAGAATTTTATCAAAATAAGAGTATTTTATCAAAATAATTTTTGAGTTGCAATTTACTTCCACGAACTAATGGTATATTGTTACAAAAATCAATTGAAGCATTAATATAAAAGCTGGTTTTAATTGAAATATTTTAATAACTTTTAACTACAGTTCGAGTGAAGACGTGCGTTTTAAAATAAACAATAAATTAAAATTTTAAAAAGCAATTATCATTTGATTGTAAAGCTCTTGATTGAAAAGCAAAATACAAATATAAATAGTACCCTACTTAAATAAATATTGCAATCCTTACAACCATCAAGTATGGAATGATAATAGTTAAGAATAGCGTGTTAAGCAGAATGCTACTAAAAACATTTGGAAGATCTAAGTTAATGAAGTAAAGTGAAGAAGATACTTGTATAAAAATGTTCATTATTTATAACTTAACAGTAGGCAGTGAAAACAAATGGTTGACGAAGGTAATGCGTTCACGTTTTCCTAAATTATAATTTCTCTCGTCTATTTATTTAAAACATGGAGAGGAAAGGAATTTGACCTTTCAGCAGACATTGCCTAATGAGAAGACAAATTTTCCAATGTTTGTTCTATCAGCATGAGTGCCCAGTAAAAACATGAGTCGAAAGAGATTCGCTATCACATTACCATAATTACGAATCTTAGCCACGCGAGCTTTTTCCTTTTTATTCCGACTGTGTCATTCATTCCTTTTGTGTCATTCACGTCGTAAGATTAATGAAGACGGATTTCAAAAGACGCATTGTCGGAGAAATGATAAATGATATTTCAAGCTCTGAATGGTTGTAAGGAATGGCAGAGAAAAGCAAATACTGCGAAGAAAGGTTTTATCGGTTGTTCCTAGTTATGTTGTAACACTTACAAGGCAACCGATTGTTCCGTCAACTGCCTTTGCTAGTCATGACTTTAAGACGTATGTTGCAGAAAACGTTAGATGATGTTACCATGCAAGAATAGAAAGAATCCTCTGGTTTTGTGATTATAGAAATGTGTCGATTGATAATCTGTCCTTTCAAATGATAAATCCAAGAAGCATCGAGTACTGCACTTGGAGGAAAAACATTCTTGCAATGAGTATTCAATAATTCATATCTTTCACACTTCAACTAGATTGAGTGCGGTATGCGTAAAATTTTAAACATAAAGGCTCACATTTAAAGGCTTTTTAGGGAAATCTATTGTTGAGAAATTTTGAAGAGAGAACAGCTGAACTATTTTGATCAATAAAGTATACAGTGTAACGTCGATTTACCGATAACCGATTTCCTCATTTTAATGTTACATTTCACCGGTCCGGATTTAACTGCATTGAATGTCTATGCTTTTAGATTTAACGACATCCTTGATTTAACGCAAACCTTTTCCAGTCCTTCGACAATCGTTACTGTACTTTCAACAGCAGAAATGTAGTGTTTTTCACTTAAAAAGAAAAAAAAAACATTTGATGACATGTCACCTTTATTTGTCTTACAATCTATAAACGACACTTTTAACACTTCATAACCGTTACACTAGGTGATTAAGAAAATTCAATCGGACTTTATTTTAATACGGGAGAACTCGCGTCCTGAACATAACTCAAAAGGTCGCGCTCAGTGCCTGTATGACTCCATGTATTAATGTTTGCTTAACGCAATTTAAACATTAAAATTTTAACAAAAGTTCATTAACAATTCGTAAAAAATATTTTTATTTGAACATATAAAAAACGATTTAGGAGACGTTTAATGGATTACTACAACACGTTTTCAAGAAATGCTTGATATATTTTTAAAAAAGGAAAAAAAAAACAGACTAAAGAAAAAAGAAAAACTCTGAAAAGATTCTGTTCACATTTAATTTAAGAGATTTGAGTTTTTTGGATTTGGTTTCCAAATGCAGATTTCCTTCCAAAAAATGAATGCGGTTTTTTAAAAAATGAAAAGAGCTAACTAATGGTAAGTGCTTTTGAAAGAAAACATTTAGAAACTAAGCAACTGAAGTTCGGGTTCAAATCTGTCGAAATGCATCATCGAAAATATAAGACTAAGCGATTAGGGTGACTGAGAAGCCCACGAAAGGTCTCCCGGTTCTACCCGGAACAATCTGGCGTAAAGTGTCAGGTACCATAATACTGTAACCTCTTATATTCTAAAAGGATTTTATTAGCTTCTTGCTAGTCACACGTGTGGTAGCGTAAATCGTATCATATCCCCCCCCCATCTTTTTAGTGATTTTTACCAAGTTTTATTATTTTTCTGAACGTCCATACAAACAAATCATCACTTTAACGTGAATAACGGGAAAAATAACAATGTAAAAGGAAATAAATAAATAAATAAAAACTTTAACTGATCAAGTCATAGTATTTGGATAATTTTAGGTTCAAATGCTGAACGTGTTTTCAAACTAAATAACCAAATTGTCATCATCATTAATTCCAGCATTTCAAAGTAGAAAATACTTAATTTGATGTGAATCACTACCTACATATTTCAGCAAGTTTTAGAGACGGAACAAAACGTTAAGCACATATAGATGTCAGTCCACTCTCTATTCTTCTCCAAGTACAATCGGTTTAATCAATTTAGGCTTAGCTTTGACAGGAAGCGGAGAAAATGAATGCCCTTCGTGACAACTTAGGGTGAAATGTCCTTCCGAAGCTTTTAATCTGACAACATTCAGAAGTTCAAATTATGTTCATGTAAGGAACGTTTGGCGACATTCTCTCTTTTGTCCTCCTGAGAAACTGTTTAGAGAATAATTGAAAAGCATTCGATACACAATATCGAGAAAGCAGTTTGAAACAGGTTAGAAACTTAATGTCCTTTGCCTTCAGTGGCAATTCACTTGCGCGTTAAACAATAATTCTTTGAACAGTTAATAAAAATAACATTTTTACATAGTACATCTATCTGTCATTTATAAATTTCATTAAATAAACGAGTTTCTTTGAAAGCTAAAAGTTTCCGATTTTTTTTTTTTTTATATCCACGCACTATGAAACCAGTAATCTAGAGGACCGTTACGGTCACTGACATAATTTAAGAATGATATTCGTTAAGTGATTTTATAAAGTTTGTAAACTTGCCACAGTAAATACCCAATATTAGTAAGGAAATGTAGAGCAAAGTAAAACAGCGGGGCAAAGTAAAATGGCAAATTATTTACTCTGCTTTTAATGCCATTTGCCTAGTACTATTTTAATTATATAGTAACATATGTAGTCTATTCCAGCCAAGAAAATATTACCTCTGAAAATCAAAGCATTACAAGTAATTTTCAAGAATTGATATTCAAATTGTCATGATTTGTTTTAACTTAAGAGTTATTTTCATATTATCAAAAGATAAAACTCTAGTTATGAACAATTTGAATATAAATTCAAACCTTTTAATATTTGGTGCAGTATTTATTTAGTTAATATTTAGCTTATTTGTAATCTAAACATTTTTCACGATTATTCAAGTGGATGGGGCAAAATGAAATAGTTCATTTCCTTTATTCATTTACTCATTTACTAAATTCAATTCAATTCATTTTATTTCAATCAAGGAAATATTTTTTACAAAAATGCATTTCATAGGTAAAATAAAAGAAATTACAAATAGAAACATATTTCACTCTATCTATTTAAAAATCCCTGATTGAGTAGTTGGGAGTAAAGGCTATAACAATAGCCTGACTAACTCCCTCCACACAAAAAAGAACTTGATTTTGGGCCAGTTTATAACATAAGATAGTAATAACAAAAATAAATGCGTAATCATACAAAGAACACATAAGCACAACACAAGTAATGAATAAAGTATGTCGAATTTTATAACAAAATCTAGGTATACTATTACAAATATGCTACTTTATCCTAAATTAACTGCCGTAGAGTTGAGTACAAAATATTTTAGCCTTTTCTTAAACAAATTTCGACTATTTATGGTTTTTAAACAATTGAGTAAGGTGTTCTACAATCTTGGTCCGTAAGAGTTAATGTCATTAAGCAATAGATTTGTTTTTGCATTAATATGTATAATATTTTCACGGTTTCTAGTTGGGTAATTGTGAATCATTTCACGGATTGTTACTATTTCCAAATTCAAACTATTTATTACTAAATCATACATTAAAATACCAACATTATATTTATAAATTTGTTCCACGATCTTTAAAAAGCTTCTATTACTGTTACCCACAATATTATTTCTATTAATTATTCTGTGAAATCTTTTTAATACAATATTTATTCTATTTAGATTATTTTTAGTTGTTTGGTCCCAAGCAAGAACACCATGATTGAGAATTGAATATATCAAAGAAAGTATAAAATAAACAGAACATCAGCAGGAAGGAAATTAGACACAAAACTAATTAAACCTAAATTACTAGAAATCTTTTTGAGACAAACTCAAATCACTTACGTACTCATTGTTTCATTTAAGAATTCATTTATTAATTCATTCTTTCACTCATTTTTTTCATTCACTATTTTAGTCATTTATTTATTTTTCCTTATGTATTAATTATTAAATAATTTTAATAATTAGCTTATTGTTTCATTATATTTTCATTTATTGATTATACCTTTTATTTACTCATTATTTTGATTAAAATTTTTGCCAATCAAATAGAAAATATTTCCTTTTTCACTTTGCCCCATGAAAAAAAAAAAAAAAAAAAAGGTATAATTCTTTTAAGACACAATTTTACTGCCAAAAGTAAACAATAACATTTCGATGCAAGTTTTATTATAAACTAAAATGATCCATCTTTATGTACTGTATGTTTAAAAAAAATTTCCAATTTTATCATTTTGAAAAAGCTCAGTCATCCCAACTATTTCTCTTTGCCCGCCATTCCCCTACATGATATTAAGAGTCCATTGTACCGTCTGAGGCAGCCCAGAAGTCATGTGATCTCAAGTAAGTGGGTTCTGTCTAAGCGTTACAACAATGAATGGTAAATTCCCAGTACACATATTTGACAGACTCGAAACTTTTTAATTCAGAAAAATTATTCTAGTTGCCTGATTGTGCTCCGAATATACTCCGTTATAAAGAAAGCACACTGGGAACGAACTAAGAACATATTAGGGCAACCTTTTTACTAATCGTTCCCTTCTTTGCAACGAAGGAGGTGGGGGGGGGGGGGGTGCAGTCTTAAGATGGACAAATATATCGTATTCAACACTCAATTGAAATACTACTGCAGTGGCATCCAAATTGGCACAGTTGGGAAGGGAAGTACTGCCATGTAATTCTTCAAGTTTTGACTTTTTATTGAGAGATTGGTAGAAAAAACTCCCATTTATTGCCTATTTACTTTTGATGACCGCTGTTTAAAAAAGGAAAACCAACTTTTAAAACTACCAATGAATAGATTAATTTAGTATTAGGTAAACAGTCATGTTACAACTCATCAGTGGCATTCTTGAATGCCTTTTTAAATAATGCCTTGCCACGATCTTACATCGTCAGGAGAAGTGTCCTAGTTAAAAAAGTGATTAAAGGGTTGCAATACAGATGATAATGCGCATGAGAAGTCAGGATGGTCTATGTTATGACGATAGTTTATAATGCTTTCTTAAAACCCAAAAATTAACTCTTACATGCCCCATATAGCAATAAACTTTACAATGTCTCAGTTTAAATCCAAAATATCGATTTATTCCTTAATAAGACTTGCCTATGTTTTTTTTTATCAATGTTTCATTCTTTTAAATTTTGTTTGCGATTCGGTAAAGAATTATATATTTCTAGTACATGTTTTTTTTTCCCTTCAAAATGGTAAAAAACATATAAAACTGTCTAAAAGATAATCTAGGAACACAACGATTAATAAATTAGGCTTATCACATATTATTTTTGCGCTGATTGACAGCAACGGAAACATTCGGAAAGCAGGATCTGAGTGTTTTGGTGTAATAATTAAGAAGTAAAGTCAAGAGAGTGTTGGAAGGGTTCAAAAAGCAATATTGTATTGAAAAATATTGAACTTTAAAGTTGCTTAATTAGAATTCTTCCAAAGTAAATCTACATATTTTGTGATTTTGTTTCACATTACGGCTGAAGAATGTCATGAAGCAGTAGTATATATCTGCATTAGGACCTCTACTTAGCCAGTGCTACTGGTTCCAATGTATCCGGGGCCGCTGCCAAAGAAGCCCGTGCGTCTCCCCAGAATTTAAGGAGCCTATTACATATGATCAAACGTGGAAAATAAATTTTTAACAAGCTATGCAGTATACGTAATATTGCACAAACATGCTCACGCAAGAAAAACAAAACGTGTATACTGTACATCAAGAACGTGCAAGTTCGTCAGTTCTGCCAAGAGGCCATATCGGAAGCTGAAGGTAAACACACCAGTTGTTACCAGTGCTTCAGAATGCATCAGTAGTGTCCCCTTCAAGGTCTATATTTGAAACAATAGGATTCCAGGTTTCCCAATGGATTCTAACGTTTAGGAGGTAATACCTCCTGCACGTTTGATGCACTTTTAAATCCATTTCGGAGGTTTGGAATCCTATTCTTTCAAATATAAACCTTGAAGTTGCCACTACTGAAGCACTGACCGCTGTTGGTGTGTTTACCTTATTTAGTCACCTATCGGAGTTGGATAGGCAGCCGAAGGTAAACATGCGTAGCGCATCTCGGGGAAATCAAACAGTATTGTAAAAACCCTTTAAAATGCTTCTGAACACCACTCTAGCTGATTCTTATGTAAAATGACCACCTGAATCAAATACGACTACTGTTCTTCCCCCATATCCTTCCCCTTTTTTTTGAAATAGTGATACCATTTTTTTTTTTTTTTTTTTTTTCAGTTTTCAGCTGTTTTCTGGCCAATATTTTTAGTTGAGGGGAAGAGAGCAAGGCTAGAGGGCTGAAAAGTTGGAAGGCATGAGCATTTGTAGCAAGTTCGGAGACTCATGATGTCATGGGATTTCTTTCTCCCTAAAGTATATCAAAACCTGTGAATAACTATTTTTTAGCGGTTTGTTAAAAAAAAATGGCTTATTTTTCGGTGTAAAACGTGAGCGGAATCACTCCAATAAGCCTCATGTTAGAAACATATCACGATACATGAAAAAAAAAAAAAGAATAAATAAATATATAAATATAATAAAAATAAAATCTTAGAAACACTAAAAATTGCACACGAGTCCGTACCGCAGATCTTAAGAAAGACATCTCTTATTTTAGTTATATTTATTTTTGCTACGTTCACAGAATGAACTTAAAAGTGATTATAGTATATCATTAATGTATACAGGTATCCCTCTTATAACACGCTTAATTCGTTCTGTGTAGTATCGAAACCGTGTTATACGAGACTTTTTTCATAAATGGTTTTTTTTATTCATTTTTAAGCTAATTATTCATGTATATATCATAAATCATGTCAACATGTTTCGTGTTATATCGAAACCGTGTTCCGTGTTATATCAATACCGTGTTATACGATACTTTGAAATAATGTAAATCAAATAATGTGTACCGTGTCATATCGAAACCAAGTCTTAAAGTACAAATTTTGTAACATCTAAAATTTTGACTCAATAGAACATACAAACGATAAATTATTTTCAAATAAAAAAAGAACCGACTTCAGAAAACAAAGAGGAACTAAAAAGTAAAAAATAACGGGTCATACTTATATACGCTTTTCTACCCAAACGTATAAATCAAATTAATTTTACAATTCCACAACAAAAATCAACTAAATTGAACGCCCAATTATAAAATAAACACTATTTTAATTACTATACCATGAATTATTTTAATACCTAACTTATTATATGCGATCTCTTAATTTTGAATAACTTTTGAAGTCGGGGTCTCCTATAAGCTACTACCTAACGTAACTGAGAACCCACCTGATTTGAACATAAATTTAACTAAACTCGAAATTAGCCTTTAAATCTAAACCTACTCAGTTACGTTAGTTTAACAATAGAAAATGTGTGTTAATTATTTCAGTACTCAGCATACGATTATAATTTATTTTTTCGTTACATATTCAATTTTCAAAAAAAAAAAAAAAAAAAAAACATATTTTATTTTGAAAAATAAAAGTTGCCTAACATTCCAGTTGTATTTACTTTTTATAGAGAAAATAAAATCAGTCAAACTAAATTGCGCTTTAATAATAACATTAGTTTCACACAAAATAAAATATAATTTTGCTTTCACCTTCTTTAGAAGAATAATTTATTCAATTATGTGTGTTCTGCTCAAAAATGCTGGCAAGCGTCAGAATTTGCTGATGCCCCAATTGCCGCATCGATTAACTCCATTTAAAAAAAAAAAAATCATCATTTCTGCTTTCATAGTGCTCTATCAATACTTAGAATGTGAATTTATATTAAAGTTTTGGTTCAGTACATTTCTGGCCATGTGATGGCAGAAAATGTAACACGAGGGCATATTCACTCCTATTGGATAACACCATCTTCTTCATCACTTTTCTCGACTTTTTGTTTTATGAAGTTAATCGATTTCGCAAGTGAGGCCTTCATATGTATTTTGAGCAGCGCTGCAATCCGAAAAAAAAAACTACTTGCCCTAAATTTCAGATTACTGTAGACACGTGTTTCGGGGTTACAAGGAACCTTTCCTTTTGTCGGAAGTCTTTTCATCTATCAGCTCACTTATTTTGCATTGAAAAAGCTATTCCTTGTAATCCCGAAACACGTGTCTGGTCCCCGAAATACGTATACATAGGAATCAACAAGAATTATGGCAGAAGCGTTTTTAAAAGGTTAATTTTTGCTGCACTGCGTAATTAGTTAAGTATTAAAATATGTTATCGTATAGTAATTAAATTCGGTATTTATTTTATAATAGGATGTTTACTTTAGGTGATTTTTGTACTGGATTTGTAAAATAAATTTGATTTCTAGGTTTGGGTAGGAAATCTCATGAAGTGTAACCATTTATATTTGCTTTTTATTTCCTGGGTGTTTTTTGATGGTGATTAATTTTTATTTAAAAGTATTTTTATCAGCAAATGAACTTTTTTTTTTGGAAAACTGAAATTAGATTGGAGTACGAGTTTTACTACTCAACGGAGAAGCATGAATAGCAGTTGTTTTAAATTCCAGATTTTCAGTTATCTAGAAAAACACTTGAACGTGTCTCTTGACATTTTAAATGTTAAAAGAACATAAAAGATCTCATACATTTTAGTCAAGGTTATTACTCTTAAAGACAAATAAGAGATCAGAAAGAAATCGGAAGGAAATTTTTTTTTTAATTACACTGTAAAATGAAAAGCTTAAAATGCGTTGTAACTGTTGTTATATTTGTGTTCATTTGTATTTGAACAGTACGGATATTGATGGACACAAAATGATTTTTACGGATATCGAAAAGGTTTCGCAAGTGTTCTATAAATAACATGTAAATCTTTCATTTTCGTGCCAAATCATTTTAGATGAAATAAATCATAAAATTCATTCTTCAGTCAGGTTAGGTAAACATTCACCAGGAGTTCTCCTCCCCAAGGACGATGGTGCACCCTTTCCCCCATTTGCTATCGATCAACCCCCAAGAGTCAGACCTTACAAAACTGAGATTTTTTTAAAAAAAAGTCTAAAATCATTCCATTAAAAACTCTCAAAGCGCTGTCTGGGAATTGAACACTCCCCCTCATGACCACCCCTGCATTAACTATTAAATATAATAACACTACTTTGGTTGTATAGTGCCGTACTACGAAAGCTCAAGGGATACGTTTTTAAAATTATTTATTAAATACATTAACAAATACTTGCATTGAAAATCCAAAACCATACCGTCAATTGCACTAGTTGAATTTAGGTTGACATATTTCTTCAATATAGATGCTGTTACTGTGAGTAATATGAATGTAGTGCGCTCTAATTTTCAAAAAGTTCAACTGTAATAAGCAGAGTCGTGTGGACATAATGTTTAACAGAAACATATTTTTTTTTTCAAAAAACCTTCAAATAAAAAATTAATAAAAAAGATGAAATAAAGAATAAAGAGTTTATAATGGTTGCTGCTTTTGGCTAACATGAGTGACATATTCTTTTGATTATTGATATCAACAAACTTTTTTTTAAGCATGCGAATTTTTCCTCACAACTGAAATATTTCGACCGAAATTTTTCCTGTCGGGAAAAATATACAAATTTGAAACTGTATTCAAATTAAAAGTTTGATGAATTTTTTGCAAACAGGGTAGAAAACTTTCAAAACTGAAATTAAAATTTGTGTGGGAATAAGTGGGGGAAGGTGCTGCATCCAGGGACGGTTGTACCTACGGACGTTGGTCGAGAAATTCCGGGTATCGTCGAGAGAGATCCTAATTGGGGTTCAACGTGTGTGTCACAGCCGTCTCCAGTACCCAGGAAGTTTCAACGCCATTGAACGAACATTTAAAATTCTATCACATATTTTCGGTTTTAGTAAAATCTAAGTTTAAAAAAACTGAACAATTTCTTTTTTTTTTCGTCCGTCGTGGATTGTATTATTCATTTTTGTTGTAGGTATTTTGTTTCCCTACATTTTGAAGGTTTTGTTTCTGATTTTTAATGTTGTAAAACTGTGGTCCTGTCGATGTGACTGACTTGCAAAACCATGGCTTACCTTTATACCCAAGGACACATAACCATACGTAGCCACGGAATTTTTAATCCCCTTGGGTCACACGTGAGTCTTCTTACAATGTGAAGTACCTCAAAATGGTGCCTTGTCATCAACGTCCGAAATTTGATTTCAACAATGATGATGAATTTGAAGTAGGGCTTGAAGATATAGTGTTGAAGTAACCCCCACCTGTTGTATGATCTACAGACCGTCAATCCCACCTGTTTTCATATGAAGTCGACTTTTCAAGATTTTTGTGGTTAATCTAAACTGAATTTTTTTGTAATGGGTTAATTTTGGTTAAAGGTTTCAATTTGCATACTAATCGAGGTTATTATGTAGGTACATAGAGAGCCATAATATCATGAATCAAGTTATTTTTTTGTTTAGAAACATATTAGTTATTCATAACATCATTAACTCTCTTAAGAATAATAACTTTTTTAAAGAAGTCACTGATGTTAAAAATTAAGAAAATTTTTTAAAAAAAGGGGAAAAACCTACGGTTAGTTTTCAAAGTTTAATTTCTATTGGATATTTTATTTAATGTTACTTTCAATGGATGTTTTAAGTATTTCAATGTAAAATGGCTTATGAAAATGTATTCAGTATAATTGAGTTCCGCTGAACTATTTATATATTATTATTTTTTGTATGTCCATAGGTACAAAGGCACCTGTCCACGTATTGAACGGGGTGTTGTACCCACGGACAAAAAAGATTGTTTTTAAGAAAAAAATTTTGAAGTTGAAAGCTTTGACATTTTCACCTGACGAAAATTGCCAATTAGATGATAAGTTGTAGATTCTGCCAGAGTATTTCTCCGATCGATTATCCATTCCCAGAGACCAGCAAAAATTGAAAAGTAAATTTTGTCTGTGGGTACAGCAGCTTCCCATAGTATTAAAAAAAAAAAATCTTGACTGCAAATCTAAAGACATATGATATTTTAAAGTCAATGATAAAGGCGATGATATTTTAAAGTCATATAAATAAATGCCGCTCTTTTGTTTTCATCTTAAGCAAAAGCTGTTGAGGGCATTGTCAATTCGTAATTTCACTTCAATAAAGAAAAGTATTTGGAGTGAAATATCAAATTATATCTTCCTTAACAGATGAGCTGAAGAAGGCGACACATAGTGCATAATGATCATACAATGAATCAAATAATCCTAAAAAGGTATTCACACAATGTAGGTTACTTACTGTCAGCGCAGTCAGGTCCAATATAACCCGGAAAGCAATGACATTTTCCCAGATGACAATTCCCATGATCATGACATTCATTAGGACAGGTCAGTGGGATTTCTCCTGGAAACACAACGTCATAAATTAAATGTATTACATTAAACTGAAGCAAATAATATTTATACTTCCACTTCATAAATACATTTAAGAAATAAACTGGAAGTGTATTTGAAAAGCAACACATATCAAGGAAAAGTCCCACTAAAATTATGCATTATATCATTCTTTAATGTATTTTTATAACGTGTCACAATGTTAGGTAAACTAAACAATTTTATACAAATGCTTATTATAACTAAAATAATTTTTATAACCAAATAGTTTTATAAAAATATATTTACATTTTAACATCGTTTAGTGTAGAGGGCTTAAACATTGTTTGACAAATAACTAAAAATGATTAATAATGTCAAACTATTCATTAGAAATAGTATCGCACGAATGAGAAAAGATTATATAATTATGTAAAAAATATTATAAACAAAATATTAATGTCTATAATGCATACAAAAAGTATTCTGATCAATGACATCTTTAGTTGTTTTATGAAATAACTGTTTTATTATTACCAAAAACCCCGAAATTAAAAATCAATTTCATCAATTCATTAGAAATAACATCGCTTACTGCAATCAACAGCGCGTGGGTTTTGGAACCAAACAATGCTAATTTGTATACTTTCTAATAGATCTCTACAGTGAGTACTTTATATACTAGTACTCACTATGGAACTAGTCTAAGGTGAAAGCATTCAATAGCGAGATATTATTTTAAACCAAAATTATTACAGAACGCGTGCACAGCAAGTTATTTCTTTTTTTTTAATAAAAGATTTTTCTATGCTCCGACTCATTATCAGAGCTAAATTTATTGAGTACAGCTTAACTTTTAAGAGTAGTGCTTTTTGAAAACACAGCAAACATTTTCACCAGTGTAGGATAAACTCCTTCTTTACTCGATTACAAGATATCCTACTGATGCTATGAAGCAACGATACATACCATGAGGTACGTATATTTCCTTATATACAGGGTGTTTCTGAACTCTTTGGCAAAACTTTAAAGAGTGATAGTACACATCAGAACAAACAAGATAAAGTCAGCAATAAGGGTCTCAAACGTCTTCCGAAGGAGGTAGGCATCAAAAAAGTTTAGGGTCCAAAATTTCAAATGATCGTAAAAAACGGAAAAATTAGTCGGTTCGTTTGCGGTTTTAGCTACAATTATTCTTTTTATCAGTATTTTCTTAAGAATAAATTTCAAAAAATGTAGTTTACAGGGCACTTTAAGCTTTGGAGTAATGAACAACTATTTTTCACCACTATTTTTGAATCTTATTAAATGTTTTCTAATGCTTGGACTTAAACTTAAATTTTTAGAAAAAATCTGAATTGCTGGAAGTGATTAAATAGCAAAAATTAGACTTTTTTAAACGATTGAAATACTCTTTGTCACAAAAAAAAATGCATGCACCAGGAATAAATTGAGCTGCAACCAACAAACTCGGCAGGAATATAGTTTGGTAAGATATGCTTTATATTTAGTCGCCAGTGTGGAAAGGGTAAGCGCATTATGCGTATAAAAGATGCGCAGATAGGTACGATTGGAAGTTGGAAAGCTTGTGTCAAAGGGCACTTCAAATGAAACTGTCGAGTTGTAAGGACGCTATTTGTGACTAGAACGACGTTTTAGAGCTATTCGAACAATTGTTGGACTTTTTAAATTAACGTATAGAAGGTCTCAGAGAAGCAAGCTGGTTGTACGGGCGTATGTGCCACCACCTCGTTTTGAGCGATATGGTAGTAGCTTAGTGCAGGCGAAAATAAATGAATGACTACATTGCGGTCGATTAAGGCATTCTAGAAACAGAAATGATCTCGAAGATCGCAAATCATAAGAGCGGCCACTACCGTATCAACAAGGTCGCAAACCCTAGTTAAATGCCGTTTAACACCTTCCAGGAAACAGATGGTACCAAAAAAAAAAAAAAGATAAATCCAGAGTAGAGTCGAAGACACTGGTATCTCGAGCCGATTTAGTTCCAGTGGTTATAGGTAAACTATTTCACTCCATACCACGCCTTGTTTTGTTTGCATAGTTTCTAGAGGAGGCTAAACTCCTTACGGTTTTATAACCTTTATCGTGTCATAACTTGAAAACGATCTTTTGTTCTGAATTTGAAATAATTTCTTTATCTTCTCATAGCCCACACGCATTTTAAGTTTCGTAAAGATCGATCATTTCCTTCTGGGTAATTGTATTTTTTTTAATTATTTTTTTCTTTTGTAACAGAGTATTTCAACTCCTGAACACATTTCACTTTGCGCGATGTAATCACACCAAATGATTCTGATTTTGACCTGAAGATTTAAATTTAAGTATTAAATAAAGTATTAATTAAGTATTAAAAAACATTTAATGAGATTAAAAAATAGCTATACAAAATGATTGTTCGTTACTCCAAAGTCCGAAGTACTAATAAAAAGAATATATTTAGCGAAAACAGCAAACAAATCGATCAATTTTTCCGTTTTTTATGATCATTCGAAATTTTGGATCCTAGACTTTAATGGCACGTATCTCCTTCGGAAGACGTTTGGGAACCTTATTTTGGAGATTATATTGTTTGTCCTGATATGTCCTGTCCACCCCTTAAAGTTTTGCTCAAGAGTTCAGAAACATCCTGTATATGTATTTAAACTATTGAAAACTTCTAGAAACTCTTATTTATTAAGCACGTAATGCCAAAACAAACAAGTATGATAGGACTGCTCTTCAACAGTCCAGGATTTCACCTTTTCAATAGAACCCTATGAAATTAAAAGTGAAAAGCTTCAAAATTAAATTAACAATCTCGGCATTTTATTCATCATTTATTTCACTTCAAAAATTTAATAAAGTACAAAGTAGCATAAATGTTAATTTGAGTGTATTTACTAACTCTAAAGTTGGAGGGCTGCCTCTAAATTTTGAAAAGGATTTTAAAAAACAATATTCTGTAGCACAGGCATAGATTTCGTAAATTTAATGTTTATAGTACTTTCAAAACTAAATTTGAATTTTTCAAATATATTAATTTTATATTACACTCACGAAAAAAAATGCACCAGGATGGAGTGACAGGAATGCGTCAAAACTGGGCGTACAAGTCGATCATTTGGAAACATGCAAATTATTGGATTTTCGGAACGGGTTAGAAAGTCGTACCCTAAAGTGCTGCCACGGTGTTAGATAAAAGCGTGCCTTACGGCTACTACAGCATATTTATTTTCCTTGTATGCATGTTTGTAAGTTCTTAAGACCAACATCAATGACCATACAACGCATTTGATTTACAAGAGTTTGAGAGAGGTCGCATTATTGGACTGTGGGAAGCAGGGCAGTTTTATCGCTGGCATGGGCATCTCCTAACCTAAACCGTTCTGATCTATCTGTTAGGATGTGTTGCAACCAGTGTGAATGATTATAACCACGTGTAGAGAATTAGTTCTGGATGCTGCCGGAAGACCACTAGGAGGAAAGATCGCATGACTGAATGTGAAGTTCAGACAGCAAATACAGCATCCTCGTCTACCATTCATGTAATGGTGGCAGGCGCATTACGGATTCATGTAAGCACCCGCACCATATCAGGTGGTTACTCGAAGGTTCGTTGGTCTTCCCTCACCAATTATTGTTCTTGCCTTTCACAGCCATCCACCGACGGCTTCGTTTGCAGTGGTGTTGTGAAAGCCAATAGTAGGTAGCTAATATGAATTAGCAGCGTATTTTGTTCTGCAACGAATCCTGCTCCTGCTTAGGGGCTAACAAAGATCTTGTGAGAGTGTCTCTATCCCGACAATATCGTAAAACGACACATGTCCCTAACACCCGGTGTTATGGTGGAGGTAGCCATCACCTACGACACTAGAAAACATCTTGTTGTATGAAAACCTCTTTAGCGGCTCAGGAATATATCCAAGACATCGTACAGTCACATGTGTTGCCCTTTATGGTAGGGCTACTGACAGCCATATTCCAGCATGAAAAACACATTGCAAGGGTCTCAAAGCCCGCGTAACGTGGTCACGCTTAATTGGCTTGCAGGATTTCCAGATTTATCGTTCATCAAAGAAGTATGGGATCATTTGGGACCCCAACTGCCGTGGAATGTTCAAGATCTCGAAACCCAATTGAAGCAATTGTGGCCGGGTATGTCGCAGGACATTATACACAACCTATATGCCTCCATGACGAGGTGTGTATGCCTGCATCCATGCCAGAGGTGAAACAACTGCGTATTGACGTCTGCACTGCATTGCACATTGCTTAGCTAATAAACTTCAAATCAGAAAATTCCTTACTAATGCGGTTTTTTTTGTCCGTGAGTATAACTGAATTATTGAATTTTGAATTAAAATTACCTTCATCATACAAATAAAAATTTCCAGTATTTTTCTTTAACGCACCAGTTCTTCGGCTAGAAGTGAAGTACAGGAATACTGCACTTACTACTACCGACGAATTTAAATACTTGGGCATTACATTTGACTATAAATTGAATTGGAGGACCAATGTGGCTTCAATGGTAGAGAGCTGTTCCAATCGAATTTTACAATTTTGAAGCGATTGGCCGGCTCCATGTGGGGGTGTGCCAGATCAACAATTAACAATACGTACAACGCCTTTGTATTACCCTTATTAACTTATTGCTGCAAGCCACTAATTTCAACAAGCAATCAGGTTCTAGAATAATTAGAAATTATACAAAATCAGGCTATGAGGCTTATTACAGGCTGTGTTAAATGCACTTCAGTTGATTTCATTACTGAGTTAACAATCAAATCCATAGTAGAAATCTTAAAACACAATGTGGATACGTATATTGAAAAAAGCAAGTGGATGAGCCACATGAAAATTCACAGATAATAATGAAACCCATAAACCCCTTAGAGATCTACGAAGTTGAATTTAATCTGAACCTTGTGAATAAAATATTTAAGAAGGATACAGCTCTGAATGTCTTCAGGTGCTTTGCCTTAGAGCTAATCTATACCGATACCTAATATCCAGAAGAAAATTGGCTGCATGTGTATATGGATGGGTCCTATTCTGTAAGCTATATGTCTGCATGTTCCGGCATCTTTTACAAACTCTTCTCTTTTTCCGCATCTGCGAGAAAAAACAGAACAGCCTTTGATGGAGAGGTAAAGGCCATCTGTACTGCATTGGAGCCACTCCTGGACTTTCTACACGAATTTGAAAAGGTTGTTATACTCTCGGACTCACAGGCAGCCATGCAGGCCATTGGTTCTGCCGGTTCTCCTATATCTGTTGAGGTCCTGCAGTGCCGGGAGTTAATGTGCCATATCAGTCGAGAAGATAAACCATCTAAGACTTGGACAAACGAAGATCTTGCTAACATACCCAAATGCCCTCGACGTGAGGCAGTGGCATTGTTCCGGTTGGGGACTTGACTGTCTGAGTGAACAACTTCATAGAACTGGCATTTTTGATTCCCCTCTTTGCTCTTTGTGCGAAAAGAAATGCCTTTGGTTGGCCAAGCTGGGGGAGTACCAGGGAGGCGGCATTAAACCGGTCGGGATGGAATGCCACGCTAAGCGCCCTCATGCGCCACTAGGCGTAAGTCAAGTTCTTTGTGCGATCTTGAAGAACCCTTTAATAGAGCTCATCTGCATCGATGCGGGATACTTTGAAGTTCCACCATCTGTATTGGAGAGCCAGAAAACTCCTAAGGCAAAGACTTCGGTTAATTTCTGTTAACTTATTCACTGTTCTACATGTTTTCATGTTTTTGTTCTATAAGTGTAACCTGCCTTGCCATTAGACAAAAAAATAATAATTAGAATTTACACATAAACACGTTTCTTACTTGTAATGTTTGGTGTAAAAACCACGAATATGGGTCTATTATCATCATTGATGATGGTTAGGTACCAAGTGCCAGCATCTAGATAATGAAGAAAATTTATCTCTTCCTGTTGCTGGAAGGGAAAATAAAACACTGTTAATATTTCATTATAAGTAAGTAAAAGTTTATCAAATACTATTAAAGCTAGGTATGGTCAGTTGGGATAAAAGGAAACATTGGATAACGAAAATAAAATCTATTCTCACACTCGTGCTAATTTTTTAAACTAAACTCATGGTGAGTGAAGACTAGGTAATATATAATAGAGATTCTGAGAGCTTCACGTTTGTGTAGGGGTTACTATTTTTTAGAAATGACACGAAGAAAAAAGCTGTTTCTGAAAAGTTAGTGATCTCAAATATTCCTCACCAGCAGGTCCACAAGCGTGAAGTAATTGGTTTCAGCTAGTTTTGCTTGTCATGTGAAAAAATTACTTAAAACATTTCTTAATGAATTTCATTTTCCCAGCCCTTTTCATAAGCCATTCAGGTGTTTCATTCAGGGGGTCGCCTACGACAAAGGGGCCGTAGTTTGAATATTGTTTACTGTAAAAAAATTCCAAAAAGTTACTGATTATTTCTGTTTAAAATTTCAGGATTTCACAGGTTTTTATCGACTTCTTGAGAAAATCAAGTATGTGTGTCAAAAGTTTCTTAAATTGCTACAATTTGCACGAATGCACTTTTCATTTCTGTGAAAAATTGCTTTAGCTCCCAGTTTAAGGAGTAACTGAGTGCATTTATTATTTTCAACAGCTTCAATTTGATAATGGCCGTCCAGAGTGACTAAGCTCCTGATGGGAGCAAATAAGTGTCTGGGTTCTTTAGCTTCGCAAGAAATGCAGGTGAGTTAGTTTCAAAACTTACTTGCAATTTCTGTTTTAGCTTTGGCCATGTTTGCAATAATGCTTTTCGGAGTTCTCTTGATAAATCAGGAGGTTGCCATGCTATCATATTAAACCTGCCTAAGTTTTCTTTGAAGGTTTCAGAGACACGACTGGCTTTAACCGGAGAGATTTCTGAATTCTTCAGGAAAGATTCCAGGATAAATACAGGAAGGTTACTGCGTTTTAGTGAAAAATATTCCTGCTTTTTTCAAGACATGTTATTTACAGAAATTGGGCACATAAGCTGTTTATTGTTAACCAGGAACGTTTCTGCATTTTGTTTACAGTGTTGGTGCAGAACTTCTTAGAGTTCTAAACTGATTGTAAATATTGTGATTATTTATATCAATCAAATGAATCAAGAAATTAGTTTCCATTAAACCCCTTAGTCTCTGGGGCAGCTGCAAACACTCTGGAGTACGTGGAAACAGCTTCATCTGCTAACAAGCAGTCATTAAATCAATTTTTCTATACCCAGTAATTGTCCGTTTTTAACAAGAGTGCACTTGACTCCTCCCTCGTCACTTGGTGTCCGATGATTCTATTTCGCTGTTTTCGGCAGAAGGTATATTCGGATCATAGCATTATGTTGTAAAAGCAGTAGTTTTTAAAATGTAAGAATAACTAAAATGACAACAGACAAGTGAAGCAAGTGATGTAAAGGACACTAACACTTTTTTGCACATGAAAATGCACGCCCAAATTAAGGCTGCCTGGTTGTCTCCTTTAGAAACGCGTGGATTGCGTACCGATCACCCCCGCGTAAAATGGAACTCTGCTTTCGAGGAGGCGTGGCAAAGAGCCTTCTCCTGAAAAATGGACAATACCCTCAGAGAGCCACAATTCGCTAACTGCTAAATATCTAAGCTACGTCTTCAATTTTCGAGTTGAACCGCACCATGCAGCGGACACTCGCTGGTGAGATAAATTTGCTTGATCTACTAGTTTGTTATTGCTCTTAGCTTAAATGAGATGACATCTGCCTTCAGCTCATTGACTCACTATTCCAGACTGATGAGTTCAAACAAGAACGAAACTGCAGTCTCTGGATGTGATAACCGGACTGTCTGGTATGTTGCATTAAAATTATGTTTCCCCTTACTCCAACTGTCCCTAACATAAATTTTGAGAGATGTTTCCGTTACCCTTCTCACGTTAATGCTTTTCAAGGAATGAAGTAAGAGGATTGTATTTAACATTCTGAATAAAAACGGGAGATGCAAATTTTAGAAACTATATGGTAAAATTTATAAGTACCTATTTTTTTAAAACCGAGTGAAGGAAATACATTTTTTGAGGGATTAGGTTTGTTTCGTCAGTAAATTAAATATTTTTTGCCGCAATAAATCTAATAAATTTACAGCAATAAGTCTTTAAACGGATTTTTAAAACTTTATTTCCATGCGAAACATTTTAGAAGTATATACTAAGGTAAGAGTCAATGTGCAACAGTTATTGAACACTGCATCTTTAAATCAATTTTAATCACACAAGAATATTTATTAGGCCAGTGGTTGGGGAGTGAAAAAAGGTCGAATACGGAAGTAATTGCTGGAAAGCTGGACATATTGCTTTAATCTATGATACATAATTTGAAATAAAAAATCACTATTATGTTCAAGGTAAAAAATATTTCCATTTAACTTTTCTTGTAGTAATTCAATTTTTTACTTTAAACAGACATGGTATTATATGAGATGCGGTTTAAGAAATTAACATAAACTATTACAAATTCAAAGTTTTAACGAAATGCACATTAAAAAAAAATATTAATATTTTTCAAAAAATGTATTATTACAACAAGAATTTAAAGTACAAATGGCAATCATCTGCAAAAAAGTTATTATTTTCCTATTAACAGAGTAAAATAGCAAATATTAAAACACAAATCAAAAAGTTAATATACGCAGCATCTTCAAGTAGTTTTCGAAACATAGCTAAAAGCTTTAAAAATTCAGACACATAAACTAAAGAATTTGCAAAAATTACTATAAAATAAAATTGTCCAGAAATGAAAAAACCGTTTCTAAGAGTATGCATTGTGAAAATTCATTAACAAACGATTTGCGATACAAAAATCCACAACTATTTCCGTGAATGCTCAACTTTTGCATTTCATCAGTGCGTAATTTCTTCAACGCATACAGTTAAGAGTAATTAGAAAAGTATTTGACATGTCATTATAGAAAAAATATGTTATTACGATAACTTGAAGTACAAAGGGCATAATAGAGAAAGTCAACAGGCATAAAAAATTACGAACAATAAATAATATACACGTGGGTTACCTAAAATAATAAGCTGAGCATGAAGCTAAAACATTTGAAAACATGCGAAAGTTAAACAGTGCGTGGGATGGTGATAGAAAACAACAAATTTTCTCATTTAATTTGACATGGTAGTATTTTATGGCTGCTTCCAACAAATTTTTGAATTCTACGTTCTTTGACTTCAATCACTTCACCTTCCGTATATAATTTATCCCGAATCACACACAAGTCAGTCATGTTTTTCCCAAATAGTTCACTCACGTAATCACTGATTGAGCTATACAATACTATTTCTCACAGCAAAGCATTTAATGTTATTAAGAATTGCAATACCGGATCAAAAATTCAATACCGGTGTTCGGTATTTTTAAAACGTGATACCGGTATTAATACCAGTATTTGGAAATTTTCAAAAAAGCTTGAAAGCATATTGTTTCGTAGCCGCATTTCATAATTTTGTACGAAAATTGTATTATTTACGAAAACGTATTGTAAACAAATATAAAGTGAAGGAACAAATTTCAAAAAAAAAAAAAAGAGTAAAACACATAATGCTTCTTTTGAACCGTCGCTAAGCCTGGAACTCATTTAGTGCAAAACTTTACAACAGTAGAAAATACTCATTCTAAATTCACGCAGGTCGGGTCCTTCGTTTTCAAATAAGTCGGTACCTTGCGTGTTAGTTTTGAAGAATCCTTCTGTGTGTGCTTTTCTTTCGCATTATTATTACATACATTTTTTTTCTTTTGTTTTCAGATTTATAACTAGAGTTGTAATTTTTTTCCAGAGGGAAAATACACTTTTCCAATATTAACATCATTTTCTCTTGAGCAGGAGAGGTTTGCGTTTGATTTTTATTATTAGATGTTTGGTTTGAAATTTACGATAAACTTGAGGTAATTTAATCTTAGTTAGAAAGTAGTTCTTCATATTTGTTTTCGCGTTCTTTTGAAAATTCTTAAACTTTATAATTATGTAAATATCTGAATATATGAGTTCAATGATTATGCGTATCATGTATGCAAATTTTTAAGGCACTGTAATTTCTAAATATTATCTTCCCAAGTTTATAGTTGACACGACGAGACATAAGAAACCAATACCAGTGACAGAAAATTGATTGTCAGACCAATTGATTTACTAACAAGTTTTTTTTTTTTTTTTAATTCAATAAAGTTGAGATAAATATTTAAAGAAAGTATCATAAAGTATTTTACTACAATTGATGGTTGGAATAAATTATTCATAGAATAAATACATTCGAAATTACACTCGAAATTAACTTTCACAAAAGGAAAAGTGAGTGATCAGGGAAATAAAAAAAAAAAAACATGGTGCAAAAAAACTCACAAAAATGCGATTCATCTCACACTTTATAATGAAAATATCAGTTTGCAGTTTTTCTGCGACTTTTGCTTTATGATATTCTAATAGTTCATGCTTTTGAAGCCAAATTTTTACATCAATAGATTAATTTTGGTTCTGTAGCATAGAAAAAGAAATGTGCATTTAAAATATAAGTAGATAATTAATTAGTTAAATAAAAAATTATTTAATTGAAATTATTTATTATTTTCAGCTAATATCGAAAATACCGGTATTTTACCATACCGGTATTTCGAAATTGCAAAATTGCTCGAAATACCGGTATTCGGTATACCGGTATTGCAATCCCTAAATGATATTAATTTAGTTTTCATCAAATTGTGTAAATAAAAGAATTGATTTACTTCAAGAATAGTGAACTGGAAATATTTTTTACCTTGAACATAATAGTGATTTTCTATTTCAAATTATGTCACTCAAAATCAGTCATTTTCTCTGGACAGTTCTACTTCCTTTATAGAACTAAAATGAGTTCTGTATGAAGATAGGATCCTTCTTTCATTTCTTTCTTACATTCTAATGAAATAAATTGTTTTCAGCAACATCTAGTACGTCAACTTCATGAATACGTACCTGTGTAGCTGCTTCCGTAGGTAAGAAAGTACCGCATTGTGTTTTAGTGCTACAGCGTTCGATTCCCGGGTGTCTCCGTGAGGACCGGTGGGCGTGGGAAAGGTACGTTCTGGCTTGAAGAGCTTCGTTAGTGATTTTAGCCAAACTTTGAAATTAAGTTGTGCGCTTAGTGTTTAACAAACATGTTTGTTGTAGGTACTCATTTTGTTTAGAATTTTAATTCCTACAAGATTTTGCCTATATGTATGGCCATTGGGAGCGTTATTTTTGAGATATTGTTATATAAGTGAAAAAACAGGTGTTCTTTGTTACTAATTTGGACGTAACGGCTAAAGCTCGCTTAGTAGACGGGATAAGACTAAGTATGGTCATTCCAGACCCATACGGCATAGAATAAAGCAATTTCCATTTTTCACTAATTACTGCCGTATTCAACTCCCCAACCATTGGGCTATATATGCTCTTAGATAGAATATTATTTTAACGTTCCTCAAATACATTTGAAGCAAATAAACTTCGCTGATATTAAAATTCATTGCTTTTGCTAATTTTTAAATCCCTCATTTTTCAATGCAAAAATTTACTTTTTTTTTTAAAGAAAGGTTTTTGTATACTTCTACATTTGATAAACTGATTCAATGCAAGAAACAGTAATTACTTAGTGAATGAATCTAGAGAATCCAGGCGAAAAATACACTTTTAAAAAATAAACTAAACTGTTGCTGTGTTTTGCTGATCGGGAAGAGACACACTGCTTTTTGTGCTTAGTACAGGTTCTCTGGGTAGATTTAACGAGAAGAATAATAATTGTAAAGACGAATTTAAAGAGTTATAAATTTAATTTGCGTTTATCTTCAAACCAAGTTTTTCGTGTGTGTTAAAGTGGTTATTAGGTAACTCTTAAGCATTTCATTTCGATTGTGTTTTCAGTTTCTACAGTACAAGTTCATTTAAATTAATGTTAATAATATTTACTATACATCAACTTTTTTTTCAAACACCTCTGATTTCTCTAAATTTTTAGCTCCAATAACCTTACTCTTTTCTTTTTGGACAATAATACCGAAATTGGATCAAAAAGTATCACCACTTGATATGATAAAAAACGTTGATCTTGACTATCAGTCAATAGCTCACATAACTGGAATTTATCTTAGCAAAAAAAAAAAAAAAAACAAGTAAATAAAACTTGTTCTATAATTATTTTCATTGAAATCAGGAAAAAAATGTAGCACTCGATTTGGTTTCAGTAAAGAAAATAAATTTCTTAAAGCAAAATTTAATTAACTTTTCCAATTAATCTGTTGTTCTTTTTTTTCAAAGTTTGCCACTGTTAACGAATGATTCACTTCACTGTTATCCATTAATTATGTACCTCATAATAAGCCTAGTCTAGAACATATGATGCAAACTTTCTTTTGACTATTAGATTTGTCTGAGGTTACTGCTTTCAGAAGGGAGATTAGATTTACTTTAGGCACGTGTTCCTGGGCAAGTTTATGGTTTACATTCAAATTACTGGTCATTCTAGTTATCACATCCAGAAACTGAAGTCTTGTTAGAACTCATCAGTCCGGAATAATGAATAACTGAGCTGGAGGCAGAGGTCATCTCATTGAAGCTGAGAGCACCAACAAACTAGCAAATAAAACAAATTCATCTCACAAGCGAGTGGTGTGGTTCAACTCCTAAATAAAAGGCAATGCTTGTGTATGTAGCAGTAATATCGCTCTTATATCATTACTAAGGCAGAACTTCATGCAATATTCCAGACAGCCCGGTTATCAAGACTGTCGGACTGCCAGAGGCTGCCAAGAGCGCCCAGCAGTTAGTTACGTACTGCTACCCGTTTATGGTTTCTACACGCATATGATTTCCTTGACTTTGTTACTTTTTTGAACTGCACGATCACGGGGATATTACATTTATATTTCTTTCACGGGTAAATGTGTTTATACTATTGCATTGGTAGGCAATTAGGGGTCTTCTAAGTTAGCTCTAGTGAGATAGAAATAACTAGCTCTTTTCTTTTTCATAGTGAGGCATTAACTATTTTCAGCAGCAAAATAACGAGACATAAATTACCCAATTCTGATTCAAAATCCGCAAGTACATGTATGTTTCTGAGAAATAAAGGTTCATAGTATTGATATATATATATTTTAAGTATAATCAAATAGCTTGTCTTATTACAAAAGCACATTAAATACTGTATGTTTGTTTATATTTGATGAAGACGAATGTTCTTCGCAAAATGTTTTCAAAATTTAGTATCTAAATAAATCTGATATAACAGTGCATTGAGGAACGATCTTTGGTAATACTATTTGTTACGCCTTATCAAAATAATAACTTGCTCAACATTTTGGCATTATTTTTATTTTCAACAACTAGGACATAAACTCTAAGATGAATAATTATTTTTGAAAAGTAACTAGTTTTAGCAGGAAAAGAACACTTGCACAAACCCACTGAAATAGCAGTGCCCGAACGGAAGTAAAAATACATTTATATTTTATGGGACATCCTTTACAAGCTAAAAAAATTATTCGTATTTTTTTCATAACTGTTTAAGAGAAATTTCTTGTTTTAAGAAAGATAACATTTCAAGGTGCTTAACAAATTTATGAACAAGGGTTTACATTCAGAGTTATCGGTTCTTTCGTAAAAGAAATTCAATATATTGGATTTTCTCTTTGCCTAATGTAAAATAAAAGAAGAGCATTTCCAGATGTAACACGAGAGGTAGGCACAAAAATGCATCAACACACTCAGACTCATGCAAAATCAATCAGTGCTCATTTTTCCGAACGTATTCTTCCTTGTTTGAACAGGGAAGCATCATTAGCTTGAAAACATTTCCCAATTTGTAAGAGAATGGAGCTGCTGCCGGTAGCCAGATTTACCGAGATTCAAGATTGGATTTTCAAATGCAAAAGTGACGTATTTGGGCGAAAAATGCGTATATAATGGAAGAAATTTCAGCTAAAAGAATGCAAGAAGAAAAATGCGAGAAGATTTTTTTGTTCTGACTGAACTTTGAAGTTCAAAAAATAAGTGTTGTTTCTCTTTATATTCAATTTTGTGGTCCGGGATATCACAAATATTTAGATATTTTGAGAACAAATCAAAATGTATGCAAAGAAGGCATTGATTAGCATATGTGAGATATATTTTAAGGAATAAAATAATTAAAATGGTTTTCAATTGTAAAACATGTTTTTATATGCAGATATAAAAATAATTTGTCTGAATATACAATGATTTTTTTCATTACTTATTAGCTCGGCCAAGCATATATAGATGCTTTCGTGTATGTGTGTGATTAAAAAAAAAAAAAATAGTGCAAGGAGCTTGATATTCGGTCGAGTTTCTCAAAGATAAGAAAAAGATTTGTGCAATTTTCAAAAAAAGGGGGTGTGGGATGTACATCTTTTTATAATTAAATTGGCACAAACAATAAAGTTTCTAATTAAAATATAGTAACTTTTCGATAAACGTGACAATTTAATCAAATTAGCATTTTAATTCTATATTATTTATGTTTATACGTTAATAGTAGATTTATCATTTAAGATTCAGTGTGATGGGACATCTTTTAATTAGCACACGCCTCCAAAGCTGTACATTTTTGCAATTCATTTTGTAAGAAATAATTATATAATAATTAATATATAAATATTTTTCCATCATTTTTTAGTGATGAGCTGATTAGTAACTCCAAATGATTTAGTTTTTTAGGTTTACCATTTACTACTTAGCTACAGCACGGCTGCCGATTCTTGAAAGTTTTCATTAAAAAAAACTGCCCTTTTATTGTAGAGATAGTTAAAACAGTTGGCATTACAGCTTTTCTTATTTGAAGGAAATGTCTAGTGCTTTTATTTTCTTCATATTAAAACAACTTAGGGAAGTGGATATAAAATTCTTAAAACACCCTTTTTTTTAACTTTCAAAACAAATGGGGATGTTATTTTCCCTGATCATCGAGGTGGGTGAAATGAATAAAATCGTTTGCGCATTTACTTGGAACTGAAAACGTTGGTGCTTATGGGTAGTTAACGTGCTCTAAGTACTCGAGAGTAGTAAATCACAAAATGATTTAGTTCTTTGTTTCAGTTTTGCGCTTGTTTATTCGTCGTATATAGCGTTGTATATGAGATAGACGCCGTAACCTTTGCATTCCTTGTAATTATAGATAGATGGTAGTCAAATGTGCAGTATAGGTACACGATGAGATTATATTTGCTAGAAATTTCAATTCAATGATTACTTTTAGCTGTACAGTAAGGTGCATCGAAACAACCTTTTTTGAAATTCAATATGTCAATTTGATTAAAAAAAAAAACATGCTCTTACAGATTCACATAAGGCCAAAAATTCTCGAATAATAACAGTTATACTCGAATCAAAAAATATTTCTTTTTTTTTTCTATACAAATTTTTTAAAAAAATCTGTGTTTTTTTAAGAGTAAAAACGCAATTACTGTATCCAACTCTTCTCCTGCGTATCTTAATGCTCGTAAAGTTTATATATTTCATGTCATATATATATATTTTTAAAATAACTACTGTTCTGTTATTAGGTTGGGTGTGGCGTTACTTCCACACAAGTGCGACACCTTGTCCTGAACAGATGGGTGACGCGCTGCAGCACAGTGTTTTTGAAAAAAAAAAAAGTAAAAAAGTATTAATTTTTTTTGTAGTAAAACACATGTTATATATTATTTTTACCAATTTTTCGCAGGATTTATTTTATTTTTATTAGAACACTTCTTACAGAGCTGCAAAGAAAAAAAAAACCCGACTTAACTTTCGATTTAATCTCTATTGTCCAAAAATAAGTATTTGAAAAAAAAAATGTAAGTTCCTAAATAGGTCTAAAAATCTAACAAATTATTGATTTAAGTCAATAAATGACAAAAAAATAAAACAATAAATAAATAAATAAATAAAACCAAATAAAAAAAGAAAAAAAATACATTCATTTAAATAAAATGACAAGGATCATTAAAATAATCCACCAACTAAAAAAACAACATTATAGCCTTCATGACAAACAATTCGTCTAAAAAAGATTTTTCATCATTAAAAAAAAAGGGGAACAGTTTAGATTGAAATACAAAACTGAAGCATAAGGATCAAACATGCCAACACAAACAATATTTTTGTTTTCACCTACACGAAACGCAAACAACTTTCCAAGCGCCATTAAAACGATCACTTGGAACGGAAACAGAACGACTTAAATTTTTGTAGTACAGAGTTCTTATTATTACTTGATTGGTAAGGTTTACCTTAATAAGTGGCATAAGTAGAATGATATATTGTTTCCCACCTAACATTTTCGTGCTTCTGGGTATATTGTATAAATTGAATTGTTTTGTTATTAGTCGAATTTGTGAGACATTTCAATTTGCTTTGTTTTTAGCTTATAGTGTTTTCTATTTACAGTTTGTAGAAAAACTAACGTATTAATATACGTTATTTATCTTTGTAAGCTATTTGAACTATAATTACAAATTTCGTGAATTTTTAATGACAAAGACATTCTAACGCCATGTTTGTTTTATTTTTTTTTTCTGTTTTTCATTGTAACTGCTGCCGTAAAGTACAGGATTGGCATAAAAGTATATCCCGGTTTTAATAATTAATGTATCACAAATTATTACTCTTAGCACGATAAATGATACATAAAAATATAGATAAACTGTCCAAGTTTCTTTTCACATGAAAGTGTTCGATGTGTGCTCCTTTCATAACGCGACACACATCGAACATACATTTTGGAGTGTTTCACTGTCAACTTTTCGTAATGCTACACATGCAGCTTAAAAGAAAGCTGCATGCTTATCTGCTATTGGCTTTTGTCGGATGTCTTTTCATCCATAAGCTCATTATTTTTTGCATTGAAAAAGCGTTCCCTGTAACGCCGAAACACGTGTCTGCTGTAATTTACAAATCTGTGCTTCTTCTAACGTTGTTTTGTCTTACTTTACATAAAGAGTAAATCATCCCCACCTTTTAAGTAAACTTTTATTTTATTACATTTTAGTGATATTTTCCAATAATTACACCTATTGTGATATTTATATCTCCATCCTTTTTTCCGTTGTACTTTCTTATTTTTAACTTTTTTTATCTTATGGTTTCTAAGGTAAGCAAGCAAAAAAATGTCAAAGTAGCAGCTCTTGAACCTTAAATTATCTAAACTTTAAGAGCAGAAAATAAATTTCTTACTAAATGAGAAACTGATAAAAAATGCATTTATATAGATGGATAGGAACAGAGAAGGATTTGAAACTGAAAGAAATGTGTATTTAAAAGAAAATAAGCTCCCCTTTAAACATTTTAAAAATAGAGTATAATTTAAAAATGTTTAAGTTTTTGTGGACATATCGAAAAGAGTATCGAAGTAGATATCTTTGATGTATGCCTCTTCAATAATGCAGAAGTACAAGATTCACGTATTTGCTTTAAAGCGAAGCAGTAATATACATTTACTGTGTGGCTCAACAAAGTGGTTTAAAAAGAATTCCCTGTATCTAAGAAAGATTGAAATACTTTTTATTACGAACAGATGATTAGAAAAATTCTCTTTGACTTTGGTTTATAGATTACTTCGCATTTTGCTTCCATTTTGAGAGAAATAGTTTTTGCAAAAATGATCTAAATGCAAATTACCAATTAAAAATTACTTCATTTTTTTTATTCAACAATACATTGTTATACATTATATTCCCTGTTAACTCATAATTGCTTTCTGTTTTATTTTAAATAAGTATCAAATAAGAAAGTTTAATCTTAATCTGTAGTTCATCTTCGAAACACATTATTCGGATTTTCACTACCTTACGTACGCCTTTTAAAATTAAGGTATTATGGATAGCATAACAGGAAAAAAAAAAAAAAAAAAAAAAAAAAACTTGTCAAATGTTGATAACGCAATAAAGAATTAAAAAAAGAAGAAGAAAGCAACAGAATGCGTCAATTAGTAACTTTGTGTAGGGAATTTCGGGTAAAGTGTAACAGTTAAGATAGCTTACTTTTTTCAAAAAGAACAAGTTCGTAATTTGTTCTGAAAATTACGGTACGTTATAAAAAAAATTATGTTTGATGATAAAACTTGCATTGAAACATTTTTTTTTTGCCTGGTGGAAAATGTTCACTTATCTTTTTCATGGGGCAAAGTTAAAAATAAAACATTTATCAAAATGAAATATTTTCTTTTCGATTATTAAAGATATGTTTGCTCAAATAAATAAGTAAGTAAAATAATGAATGAATAAATGAAAAGTAAAATTAAACAATCAACGCTTAAATAAATAAATAAATGAGTTACTAACTGAGGAGCATAAATTACTGAATGAAATATTAAAGGAATCAGAAAATAAGTGAATAAATGATCTAATTATTTAATTAAGAAATTCAACGAAAATAATTAATAAATGAATACGCACGTGATTTGAAAAAATATTGAATACATAAATGGAACCATTTCACTTTGCCCCATCCGTTTTGCCCCGCATAAACTTGAGTAACCGTACAAAGCATATAAAGTACAAATAAGCCTTATATTAAACAAACCATTGCTGCGCTGAATATTTGTAGGTATCAATTAATGCTTAAAATGTTAATAACAAGAACTTTTTCATTTAATAATAACAAAAATATTTTTTTGACTTATACAAAATATTACAATCGATTTGAGCATCGATTTTTGAATATTGCTTATATTCTTTGATTTTTCAGAGGTAATAAGATTATTTGTGTCACTACATTGTTAAAATATTACTAGTTAGGTGTCGCAAAAATCAGAGTAAATATTTTGCCATTTCACTCTGCCCCACATTCCCCTACATTTAAAATATGCTTGGTGACGATTTTTGAAATTCACTCCATTTTATTGATTTAGAAACAACAAAGTGTTTTGCCAGCATTAACTCTATGCGCAATTCTTACAAAACATTTGTGCTTGTAAACATATCAGTCAGAATTTTCTTTCGAAAGTAGTAGGCTGTAGCTTCGAGAAACCGTAGTAAAAATTCGTAATTATAAAAAGTGTGTTATAAATTAAGCATCAGTTTAAGAATTGTTTATGCCGTTTTTAGAGAAAAATAACGACAAAACTCACATTTCGGTAGTATTGTCCAAAAAAGCGATATATTCTGTGTTTTTAATACGCATTGCTTCAATGCATAGCATCCCGTAATGTGGTTTCATTTGCTCAGTTGGTTAGTGCGTCATGCTACTAATGAGAAGGTTATGAATTCAAGTGCTCCAAGAGCGACAAATATTGGTTCAATGAATTATTTTCATCAGCCGAATTCTGATCCAAATTCCCAGGAATACATATACGAGGGTCTTTCAAAAAGTAAGGTAACAAGCCCACGTATCATTAAAAAAAATGTTTAACAATTACAAAAATATTTGCAATGCAAGCAAGCAAAGGTACCGATTAATTATCTACACAGTTAAATTACACATCTGAGCATTTGTTCCAGTGGTACACGAAACCATCGGAACTGGCGTGGGAGAAACTATCTTCAGGAATGTGAAATCACATCAACACAGCTTGCTGAACCGCAGCATCAGTTCTAAAATTCTGACTTCCTAAATATTTCTTTAAATGTCCAAAGAAATGGGAAACATTTCGTGCGATGTCGGGACTGTAAGAAGGGTGGCACAATACATTTAATTCCCGCTTATCCGCAGAATTGAGTGGCACAAGTGACGCGGATAATAAAAATCGCTAATAAACTGTAAAAGGACTAACATGAGGGACAAATAAGGTAAAAACTGTCTTTCCTCAAAACTTGACTTTATTGATGCATAATACTTTCGACAAACAGTGAAAATCTTTACAGTACAATAAAAGTTTTGTATTGTTGCACAACAGAAGTTAACATAAATAAAGAACAAGTGTATATATGATAAAGAAAGCCCAAAAATCATATAAATAAACAAAACAAAAGCAACTGAGATCAAGATAAATAAATACCTTTGTGCTGAAAAGTAAAGAAATAACAACGTCAAAAAGCAGAAATTGCAGATTACTGAAGACACGTGTTTCGGCGTTTTTTTTTTTTTTTTTTTTTTTTTTTTTTTTTTTTTTTTTTGTAGGATGTCTTTTTATCCATAAGCTCAATACTTTTTGCATTGAAAAAGGCTTTCCTTGTAATGCCGAAATACGTGTCTGCAGTAATGTGCAATTTGTGCTTTTTGACGTTGTTATTTCTTACTTTAAAAAGGAACGTTCGAATTTACAATTTTTTGAAAAAAAAAAAAAAAAAACAGCAACTGGTATTTGCTTTTTGCTGCTAAAACACATGTTTCTAATTGTTAATTGACTCGCGGACAATCCCCCCCTCCCCCCGCCCCGCGGATGATCCGTTCGAGGAGAATCGAGAGTTTTCTGTACCTCCAAACACAAAACCTGATCATACTTCTTATTTCAATAGCGGACCATGTTTCGGCGCCATCTTTTGACATTTTGTCCATTTAATGGACACAGTGGTACCGGGTTTCGAAAATTAGTGATGGTACTCAAAAACCCCATCTGGGGGGAGGACGGGGGGGAGGCAAACTTATAAAATTTGACTTTCAAGAAAATGTGCATTAGTTCTTTAAAGAGAAGTATTAGATGGAAATATAACAATTTTTATTTTTTGTTTTACCACAGAACATTTCAATTAGTTGGAAAAATCAACATCAATGTTAAATCAGTATTTCACCAGAGAAAATATGGGCGAGAGTTTTACGTTATTGAAACACAATAGTCTAATTTGTTCTTTTTTTGATGCTTTAACTACTATACTTTTTAATACTACGTTAATACTACGTTTAATACTTTTGTAGGGGGGGGGGGGATTACGTTGAATATTTGCACAGATGCAAAAAAAAAAAAAAAAAAAATCATTCATTTCGTTGTCCATCTGTTCTTCACTAAAGAATCTTAATAGGTATGCAAACAACTTAATTGAATGAGCAAATGCGAGTTTGAATTTAGTCAATTGTTCTCTTTTTTATTTTATTTTATTATTATTACACAGTACATGCTGTACAAGCGGATTTGATCCAAAATTCTGGTTTTTATTTTGGGTATATTTTTCCCCCCTTACTATGATCGCAAGTCACGCGAACCAACAGAAAAATCTGCACAATTGAACTGTAAAAGAAAAAGTTAAAAAAAAAAAAAAAACTGTAAAATTACTTTTCTTTCTTTGAAAATTTCTATAGATGCCTTGTTCTGAAGTCTTGCTTGCAAATATCACAAATATACAGGGCGTTCCGATTTCACCCGCAAGACCTTTATTTCCGCAACCGTTAGTCCGAGATGTATACTTCCAATTGCAAAAATGTTCAAAATCAGATGCAGAGTTAAGATATTGAAAGTTTGAAGATAAAATAAAAATGAGTGAAAAAATGTGAAATTTAACTTTTTATACGGGCCCTAGGTCCCCTAAATAATTTTTAGGGAAATAATCTCCATTGAAAACTATTACTGAGACAAAAACTTGACATTTTTGCCGATCAAAACCTAAGGAGATATTCCATTTCAAAGCTTTAAGGGACCATACAGAAGATGAGATTGGAACTTATCGCCCTTTCAAAAGAATGACAGGTCGTGAAAGTAAGAAAAACAAGGTATTTATATTTTTCATTGCTATTCAAAAATAAATACAAATGTCATGCCTTGATACGCAAAAACACATTACAAAACCTCGAACAATTTGAAAAACCACACTCTATGCACACATATCATTTTAAACACTTGTTAATCGTTATATTTTCCCCTAAAAGATGTTATTGACGGCGAGTGAAAACCGGTCTAAGGCACAAAACACTGTGTTTCATATCTCAATGAATATTGTTCGTACTAATTACAAACTTTTTCTGTTGGAATAATTTCCAAAGGAGATTATTTCGCTAAATGTAAGTTACGGGATCTGGAACCCGTATAAAAAGTTAGATTTTGTTTTTTTTGATTCACTTTTATTTTAGCTTCAAACTTTCAATATATCAACTCTGCATCTGATTTTGAACATTTTTGCAATTGAACGTGTACATCTAGTACTAACGGTTGAGAAAATAAAAGGTCTTGCAGGTTAAAACGGAATACCCTGTATAATCTAAACTCATTTAGGGCAGGATTCAAAGTCTCAGTAGTGTTGTTGCATTGAAAGCAAAAAAAAAAAAAAACATTTATTTTAGCATGGGAAATCGCAGTATCATACACTGGTGTAAGAAATTAAGATAATTTTCAGATTTGGTCAATTATTTTCAGAACTACTGGATCGATCTTAATGAAATTTCGTATGTACATACATTGAAAGAATACAAGAAAAAAAAAAAAAATAACCATATAAAATTTAAAACACACAAGAATGATCATAAATAACACTCGTTAGAGTCGGATAGTGTGAAACAGCATTTGTGAAATTAAAAAAAAAAAAAAAAAAAAATCGTTTAGTAGGGGGTACGGTCTCCTCTAATAGACGTATAGGCCTCGCAGTGTGATTCCACACTTGAAATAAAGCAGTTTATAGAATCCTTAAGTAATTATTTCCACTCGTTCAACAACGCCGTTCTTAGGCTACGGATGGTCCCTGGAGGAGTGTAGCGAGTTGTTATTGCCCTCCTGAGAGCGTTCCGGACATGTTCTACAGGATTGGAGTCTAGAGATCTGCTTGACCAATCCATCGAGTGAATATCCTCCCCTTCCACAAATTCGTCGACCAGAAGAGCTGTATGTGGTCTTGCGTTAATATCCATTAAAACTAACTCGGGGCTAACAGCGACCCTCAAGAGGGGGTCATAGGGCTCCAAGACCGCATCCCTATATCTCGCAACTGTGACAAAGCCTCTATCAAAGACATGGAGGGGTGTACACTCATTCAACATGATGTCAGCCCAGACCATCAAACCTCCTCGTCCATAATGGTCGATTTCCTGGATATTGGAAGGCAAATAGCGAGTCCCGTTTCAGCTTAAACGACTATTATTGTCCTACTTTTACATGGATAGAAGCAGGAACCTGCTACCTACCCTCCAATATCGACGAAATCGACCACTATGGCAGTGGTCTTTTGACGGTCGGGGCAGGCATCATGTTGGATGGCCGCACACCTCTCCATGTCTTTGAGAGAGGCTTTGTGACAATGGCGAGGTATAGGGATGTGGTCTTGGAGCCGTATGCTCACTTCTTGAGGGGCGCTGTTAGCCCCGAGTTAATTTTGATTGATGTTAACGCAAGGCCGCATAATCTCTTCTGGTCGACGCATTTCTGGAAGGGGAGGATATTCAGCCAATGGATTGGCCAAGCAGATCTCTTGATTCCAACCCTACAGAACATGTCTGGGACACTCTCGGGAGGGCAATAGCAACTCGCAACACCCATATGGGGCCATCCATATCCTGAAAACGGCGTTATGGAACGAGTGGAAATAATTGCTTAAGGATCCAATGAACTGCTTCATTTCAAGTATAAAGTCACACTGGCCTATACGTCTGTTATAGGGAGTGAATTTTAATAATACGCCCTACTAACTCATTTTTCTCTTCAACTTTGCAACCGCTGTTTCATACCACCCGACTCTACTGAGTGTTTTTATGATCATGCGTGTGTATTTTAAATTTTGGAGGGTTAATTGTTTTGTATTGTTTCAATGTATGCACTTACCAAATTTCATTAAAATCGGTCCAGTAGTTCCGGAGATAACTGACCAAATCTGAAAATTCTCTTAATTTCTTATACCAGTGTATATACGGGTTGCGGCAAGATAACTTCCTTATTTCAAAACTCAATATTGCTCTTTTAGTGAATCAGAATATTTTGTACTTTTTAATGATCTAGGTACATATCGCAGCCTCAGAGCAACAGTAAGACATCTTCAAAAAACAAAAATGAGTTTGTGGTCTTGTTAATATTACCAAATGTGCCTTTATTTAGTGGAGTGTTCGAAAATTTTTTATATATTCAAATCTTTTGTGTGCAAATCATAACTTTGTGTTGCAGAAGTTCCAAAATTCATCTTAGTTTAGGGCAACACTAGGTTAAATCAGATGTCCTTCTGTTTCACTAAAATATAAGCACCAAAATATTAAATTTGCTAATGTTGCTCTAACATATTATCGCACACTAACTTTAGTTTCTTTTTTTTTTCATGGTTTTTTTTTTTCTTTCTTTCTTTCTTTTTTTTTTTTTTTTTTTTTTGCAGCAGGCAGGTGATAATTTTATTTTCAATCATAATACGCTCTTAAAAGCTGTCCGAAGTTTTTCAGTATTGTTCCTCTATTAGGCATGATAGTAGTTAATGCCGATCTGCAGCAGAAAAAAATTCTTTTTGATCGAAGTACTGTCGCAAATTAAAGTAGAGTATATTTGAAGTTTATTTTCTATCTACAACTTCTGTTGCGTTCTAAAAATAGGAGTGGAAAAAAAAGTGCGCAGTTGGTAGAACCATTATCAAAAGAAGAATATTTAGTTCAATTATAGCATTATCATAGAGTTCTATACTGACGTGGGAAGGTGAAGAGCAGTATCTGCAAAATTCTCAGTTTTTTTTTTTTTTTTTTTTCATATTTGTCATCAATTGTACTTTAGCTTTATTTTACAAGCTTGCTGATTTGGTTTCCACTAAAATAAAGCACGAAAAACACGTCGAATTCTAACTTTTCCCTATTGTGTCTGTTTAGTGAATATTTTATTTAAAATGATATTGTGTAGTAAACAAAAATGCGGAACACTTTTTCTGGCTATTTTATATGCATAATCTACTCTATTAAAATGTTTGGGCATCTGTCTTTGTGTCTGTCTGTCTGTTTGTCAGTGTGTCTGTTTGTAACCTCTTCTTTCAGAGTTGTAACTGTAAAAGTGATCACAAATAGCTGAAATTCTAATGTAGCGCTCATTAGATGTAATTTTGTTTTTTCGCAGGCGATAGAAAAAATGATTTCATTTTTCTTTTTCATTCTTTTTCTATAATTCTGGTTTTATGAATGTTTTAAAACGAATTTTAATTCTTTAGGATTTATATCCGGAAATGCATTTTGCAGACGATCCAAAAAAGGGCGCTATTTTGACGGGTTTTTTTAATGTCAGTTCTCCTTTCATTCTTCCTTTTCCCTTATCATTTTTTTTTCGTGATTCAATTTTTTTTTTTTTTTTTTTTGAAGTAGGCAGACGATAATTTGGTTTTAACTTTATTGAAGACTTTTACGATGATCTTAGTCCTTGATCTAACTTTCATAAGGACTGTTAGCTCTCTTTATGAGGGTTTTTACGGAACTGCTATTCTAATTCTAATCGGGGTTTTGGGGAAAGATTATCTGAATTCGAATGTATTATTTCTTTATTTTGGGTGGGGGGGGGGGGGCATTTTTTTAAAATGTGATGATTTTTTTTATGAAAATCTGTTGAAGTGGTTTTCGAAGTTTTTTGAGTCTGAAATATTTTTTTAGAATTATTTTACTAGTCCTGTTCAGAAGAGACTTCCGAATTCAATATTTTACAAGACTTCTCTTCCTGAAAAAGAGTATAATGCTCGTATAAACCATCCATTCCAATCAAAAAGAAGAATGATCTGGTTTCCGTGCGAGAACAAAATGCGATTCCAAAGAAGCAACATTTCTTTACGTCTCTAAAGGGACCCGCGACTAATGACAATGATAATAATTGTGATTTCAAATAATATCTATTTTGGGTGTACTTCCAATATTAAATGTTTAATAGCATTAGACCTTTTTAAATTTCTAAACACAACCACAAAACCGCTTATTTTCAATCAACATTACTGATGAGTTGGAAGCAGCAAAACAACAACTCTACATTTATCTTAGCCAGGGCTGCGGAGTCGGGCTCATTTTGTGGTAAATGAGACAGAATCGGGCTCATTTTGTAGTAAATGAGTCGCAGTCGTGCTCATTTTGTGATAAAGGAGTTAAAGGTTTTAAATTCAAAATTGATTGCTTGAAAATCTGGGTCACAGGGGAAAACAGTGGCTTCTAGATATTATTAACCTATCTTGGAAAATCGGCCGCCTTCCTGCAGAATGGAAAAGAGCTACCATTATTCCTATCAAGAAAGCAGGTAAAAAGAGCTGGACTCCAAAGGACTTTAGACCCATCTCCCTAACAAGTACTGATGGCAAAATAATGGAGAAAATGATACTAATCAGAATTCAGTACTATTTAGACAGCAAGAACTTATTATCAAGTGAATAATATGGATTCAGGAGAGGCCATAGTACTGTAGATCAAGTTCTTTTCTTCTGTCAGAGCGTTAGGGATGCCCAAAATCTTATGCCCACCCACCATACTATGGCTGCTCTTTTGGATCTTACGAAAGCGTTCGATAAAGCCTGGAAGCAGAAACTGCTAATTGAACTTCATGACACTTTCAATATTCGTGGTAACACCTTGGCGTGGATTTCGAATTTCCTGCATCATACATCTATCAGAGTGAATTTTAATAACACTCTTTCAGACCCCGTTATGCTTGGTCAGGGAGGCCGTCAAGGTTCTGTCCTCAGCCCTACGCTCTTTTCATTATGTTTAGCAGACATTTAAGGACTCCCTCAGTCGAGATGAATTGTTCGCAGACGACATTGTTATCTGGTGCTCAGGGAGGTTCTTGGATGAGATGAAAAATAATCTCAACAACGCCTTATCCTATATTTTAGACTACGCATTGGAGTTTAAACTTTGTTTTAATCATGAAAAGTCCATCGCCACTTTCTTTACCACCAACAAAAGAGTACAACTATCAACCAAAATTAAAGATGAACAACAAGAATCTTACTTCTGAAAAGCACCTAAAATATCGCGGATAGGTTCTAGATCCTGAATGGTCAAGTCATAAGCACATAGAATATATTTCCTCTAAATATAGAACACGCTTAAATATCCTCAAGTTTATTGCGGGCAAAGACTGGGGAGCCGATGCTGTTACATTGAGAGACACCTATTTGGCTATCATTAGACCTATTCTGGAGTATGGCTTACCAGTGTACTGCTGAGCATCTAACACCAACCTTGACAGATTGGAAAAGACTCAACTCAACGCTGCGAGAATAATCACTGAACTGAGACGTAGTTATCCAAAAGAAATAGTCCTCTACGAGGCTGATCTTCAACCTCTCCATACTAGAAGCAAGGTTATCCTCGCCAAATATTTCAACAAACTCTCTAGCTACGAACATCATAATAAAACGTCTTTATAAATTAATAACTGGCACAATAATCAAAGACTGAAGAGAAACAGTCCATTCAGCCCCACTCCTTAAAATCTTGTCTGAGTCCTTCTGAGGGACTCTCCAGAGTCCATTACCACTTAAGATTGTCTGCTCCGGTCACAAAGCAAGATCTCATTCCGACTCATCTTAGGCTCCTAGCATTGAAAGTTATAAATGAGATCCCATGCGATGCCGTTAAAAATTATACAGATGGCAGTGGACTGGACCATCGTGCAAGTAGTGGGATCTACATTGAAAAATCTGGGCATAACTTTTCCATTAGCTTCCGTAACCCAGATGTCTCCTCTATCTTTAAAAGTAAACTTACCGTAATTAATCTGGGCCTCGAAGCAATTATTAACGAAAGTGACTTTGGGGAACTCTGGATCATATCGGACAGTCGCAGCTCCCTTCAACATCTATACAGTTGGACTCAAGTGGGAGACAAAACAAGCATCTCCATCCTTCATAACCTCCAACTTATATCAAAACTTCGTGATGTTCATTTTCAGTGGATATCACCCCTCGTAGACATATTTGGAAATGAACAAGCGGATCGCTTAGCCAAGGAGGGAGCCCGTCAGACATCCAGAGGATTAGAAACAACAACAACAACAACAAATTCAAAGACTCGGAGTCGGTCATTTTTCCTCAACGTCCGCAACTCTACCATTGCTGTCTGAGTCGGAGTCAAAGGCTCTTAAATTTCCAGAGTCGGAATCGGCCCTTTTCTCTCCGACTCCGCAGCCCTGATCTTAGTAGTGTCTTAATTGAAAATGTTTTTTTTTAGCTGAAACACTAGGATATGTTGCTATTCGCTTTTATATCCTAGTTGTCTTCAGAAACATTAAGAGCTACAATAGGACAAGTGAATTTACTTATTTTCCTACAAGATTAATTGAATGTTTCAGTACACCTCTTAAAATGTACTGAAAAGCTAGGGGAGTTCTTTTTTTTTTTAAATCAATGAATCACAACCTCGGATATTCAGCATTGAAAAATACATCAAACTTTCAAATCAATTATACTAGAAACTCTCTTTTTGCTCATGTCTTACTCTTGCTCTGAGGCTATGATATCTAAAATTTTATTTTGCATAGTTTTAAAAAATCACATCAGGTACGTGACCAATAAACTGAAAAAGTTGGTTTTCCCCCAGCAGTTTGATGAATTTGACTATTTAAACTTTAGTTTCAAATGATTGAAAAGCGGCTTACACTTCATGGGCATCGTTGTTTACTTTGAGGGAACACTTCCCAAAATACCTCTTTTTAATAAAAGGTGATAAGCTTGCTCCTTCAATTTGGCCTCCTTGCGATGTTTCGGTGCCTCGCGTTTCGAAAACCGACGAAGCACCCTACATAGCCTAAAGGCAAACATCCGGGCAGAAGTTGCCAACGTATCCATTGCTATTTTAGAAGGGGCTATGGAAAATTCCAGAAACCGACTTATTCAGGGCTTAAACAATGAAGGCGCTAACTGCCAGATGTGATATTTATAACTGAGTCAAACAAAGCTTCAAATAAGTCTTTATATTGCTGCAAAAGAGCTCTTCTGATTCTGAATCACAAAATGGGTATGATTGCATTTTTAAATAAGAAAGTTATCTTGCCACACCTTGTATCAATATCTCTGATCTGTTTTGTTTTTAAAAATTATTATCGGTACGCGATATAGCTTCCTTAATACATCTCCGAATTTCAAAAGTAAGTCATCATTAAGGGGAAAACAAAATACCGCAATCAGCAGAATCAGCAACAGGCATATTTTCCCTGTTATTCAATTAAATACTTTATAAACTTGGTTCCCGAAATCCCTCTGTCGAGTACAAATGCATCTCCTGGATAAGCTAGTATTATGTAAAACAAATTCAATAAAGAGTTATTAATGTGTATACAGATTCTAATCTCTCGAAGAAATTAAACACCTTGACTAAATAGTGACTTTCAGTGCTTCATCACAGTAAGGTTCAGTAACAGAAGCATGATGTTTTTTTTAATTATGTCAGTGTGAGATAACATTTTACAAAACATGATTGATAAGACCAGATAACTGTATAAAATTCGATTTCGTGGCTTTTAATATTTCGTGATTTATACTGCCTAATAATTATTAAGCTGATTGATCACAAGTTAAATTTTGATTCCTCAAATGATGGAAAATAATTTTCAAATTGAAACTAAATGCATTTATCAAACTGATTAGAAATTAGGTGCTTTGAAAACCTTACACATACCAGTGGGCAACCAGTATATACTATGTATGAAGAAAAGCTTAATTCAGTGAAAATGTTTCCATCTCACAGTCTAGACTCACTTCATAGATCGCAAGCAGATCAGCAAGGGTTTGTTTAAGTTAACTAAACTTACCACAGCAGTTGTCCTTTTGTATAACCTATGGTGATCGGCTATGACTTCCATTATATCGTAGGCAGTAATAGAAGGCGGTTCATTCCTCCTGGCTAAAAGGGCCATTCTTGCACTGTGCGGAACGGAGAAATTAAATCGGACAAAGGCCGCATCGGAATGGAGGAACCACAGATTCCAAGTGTCGTGAGAAGATAGATGTTTGCTCAGAACCTTTCCCAAATCTATTTTTTTGTAGAAGGACACTTCAGTTGGGCTCAGGATGCATACACGTTGGATTGGAGGAAGATGTCCCAAGCCTCCGGATGACAAAGATACTAGAAAAAAATCATTAAAACATATTATACGGATTCTCCTTTAAAATAAAAACAGTTTCACACATGCAATGCATTTGTTCTGAAACGGTTATTTTCCTTATTAATCGTTGAAATACTAAACATGGATAAAAAATATTAACTTCATTTATAGGAACATGTGTTTGCCTTCAATATCTTCAAAAATTAAGTTTCATTTCTAAGTGTTACTACACTGTAAACAAATCAGAATCGTATTTCGATGTAACAAATATGTTTCTGATATAAACAGGTTCCTTCCGTCAGATGCAAGATGCAGATTTCTAATCTAAGCAACAACAGAAAAAAAAACCTTTCTTCAGAAAATTAAAAGGAACTGTTGAAGCAAGAACAAAGCAAAATTCACCAAGGCCACTAGAACAACTTTTGTATCTCGCATGAATTCACTGAAAGATAATTTCTAAGTCTTATAATGTTTTATGCTAATTTATAGTTTTTAGATCAAAACTGAAGCTATATACAGATTTTCACTTATTAATATGTACATAGCGTAAATTCTTGATTTATGCAGAGTAAGAAATGGAAGTGATGACGCATGTGCGCAACCTCATCACGGCGCAACTCCCGTGACAACTGCAGTTCCACTTCAAAACCAAAGTAAAACCTAATCCCGAATGCAACTGCCAAATTCGAGCTATGAAAACGAAGAATCTTCGCTGTTTCGTCGCTTGACAAGTGTTATTACGAAAACAATGAGTAAAAGAGTAAGTTTCAGAGTGAGTAAGTAATTATCTGAAATAATTTGTTATTTTAAACTGATTAAGCTCTTACAACTACGTAAAACCTATTTTCATCAGTATTGTTTTTGTGTTATTAACTGCTAAGATTTAAAAAAAAAAAACCCTTATATGTAACACATATTTTAAGTGCAATTGTGTCTTATTTTGTTATTTTAAGTATCTGAGTTAAAGTATATGATTAGTCAAAAATAAGTGTCATTGCGTATGATGTTTTTCTTTGTCAATCTCTGTTAATATTAGTAATTTATTGAAATATATCTGGTTAAACATTTATCCATCAAAACGTATGAATTGAATGTTTTAATCGGCAAATTATCAGATTATATAGTTCATCTTTAAGGTTGATTATTTTCATTCTATTGTAAACAGTGTAACCAGGTTATCAAGAAAGAAGAATAATAATAATAAAATACATCTCTCGTTATGAGGAACCTGTGTTTCAGCATTTTTTAAATGCTGATGTCTCTAAAAATATTTGCATTAGCTTTAAACTTCTCACGCATTAAATTAGTTAAATTTGCATGAATTTCTGTATCAAAAATATTCATAAAAGGTAAACACACAACTAGTGACCAGTTCTTCAGTACAAGCCACTTCAACGTTTATATTTGAAAAAATAGGATTCCATGTCTTCCAATGGGCTCAAAGATGCATCAAACGTGCAGGAGTTATCACCTCCTGCACATTTGAATCCATTGGGAAACTTGGAATATGAGCAAAAAGCATTGAATTTCTAATGGGAAACGAATAGTAATACATTTTTAAAGAACTGTTGTTTTTAAAATATATCGTTAAACTGTGTTTCCAGTTTTTGAGTTTAAAATAAAAATAGGAGTTCAGATCCAAAGATTAATTACCATTCATTGTAAAGAGTCACTGTCATTCCCAATTTTAATCACAATTTCTGAATAAATTACGGAAGCTCTGTCTAGTTTTATTTATTTCTTTCTTTATTTATTTTTTTGAAATTATTAATCTCGTTGTGCACTATTAATTCCTCATTGAATGCATGTCTGTATTTTATATCATTATACAAATTGCTTATATTATTTTTCAGTTTAGTTTCAAATTAAAATTATATTTTTTACTTTAAAGACGGTAAATTGGAAGTGAAAAGAATTAAATAAAGAGTTATAATCAAATATTTTTGAAGATAAATGTATTTCGTTTTTCCGTAATTTATTTAGGAGGGAATTTTACAATAGACTTATAAGTAGGTTAAGAAAAAAGCGAAATTGAAAGGTATGGAGTATGGGCATGGAATAAAGGATGTCAAGATAAAAAACGTACTTCGACTTGGGCTGGGCGCAGTAGTGCCGGTATAACTGTCAGCTGTTCCTTTTTCTTCCACAACTATACACGGTTTACTCGATTCAGCTGTGTTTATAGAACTTGTCGCTGCAAAACAAAATATACAAATTTATTTAAAAAAAAAAAAACATAATAAATTTCTCATAATGACCACATTTATAGTTTTTTGCTGCTGATTTTGAAACAAACCCCGTTTTGTTTCGATTTCTTTTACCCTATGCTAGTATGAAAAGGCCACTGAGATAAAAAAAGAAAGGTAAAATGTCATTCAAACCTATATCAGTGCCTTAGAAAGCAGACTGTGTTAAGTCACAAAGTGACTTTGAGCACTTTGTGACTTTACATAGTGTTAAAACTATACGGCAAAATACTTAGTAATAATTACCTCTACTACAAAAAAGTGCCAATACTGCATATGCTACAGTTTTTTGGCTGTTTGAAGAACAAGTTGGCTTAATGCTCTTTATCATTAAAAAAAAAAGAAATATCACACATAATGCTATAATCCAATTTTTAAATACTAAACTAAACTTGGTTTTCCCCTGAGAAATTGAATTAACCTTTGAGGCACTGAATTTAGTACAACTTCCCTTTTCGTCAAATTTTTAAACTACTGGACAAAAAACGACATTTTATTGAAGCCTCTCACAATTTCCTCTCTGTCTCCTTAATTCGTAACGATGCATTTTGGCACTTCTGATATAATTTATAAAGCCAATATCTGAGAAAAACTGATCCGAATATTTATTATATTTGACTGTGAAATGGATCTCAATAATCTTTTTCATTTGGATGCGTACACTTTCAGCTTCTGTTTTTTTTTTTTTTTTGCTATTCTATTATAACTGAACATTCCCGTTAGCACTGTAGTACGGATGAAATAATCGTACTTTAAAAAGAAATTAACAAAAAAATCCTAGTCTTTGAGCAATAAAACAATATTAGAAATGGAGTTAGTATTCGCGTGGTATTTTCAGGTGCTACAAACAAAACATAAAAGTATTGTTTACCGTAATTTTTAGGAATTAATTCTTAATTATCAGGCTTCAAAATTTCATTTGAAAATGAAGGAGCAGAAGTGAAACTAGCTTTTGTTGTGGGAACATTCTTGTAGTTCATTTTAAATTTGTTTCATGAGTTGAATGCTAAAATTTGAACCGTGTGTACCAGTGATACATTTTAATATTTAACTTACTAATTTAGCATGATTTTGCTTGAACTATAAGTCAAAATAATACCATAGAAAATACCAGACTGCAAGCTAGTGAAGCATTTTTATTTCAGTTTCTCGTTCATAAATACCCTGGTTCTAGCCCAAGTTTTCAATCTGAATTGTATAATCTGTATCAAGACTTAAATTGCTCATAACGTCAGAAAAAGTTGAAAATATTTTTTCTTTGCAAAACGCAAGGGAAAATGCAAAAAAATAACTAAACTAATGCATTTTAAGTGTCTCTAGTACTTCGTGAGTCGCATATGACAAGTTCCCCTTTCTCAATGCAGTTTAACTCGCTGCACAATATTCACTACAAATTGGATAAAGAATTCGAGATGTCCACTCTGTCGTTAAACATGAAAAAAATGACATACCTTGGGCAATACTTGTAGAGATCAAAAACGCTAGGTAAGAAAAATATTGCAAAATAAGAAGATTGTTCATGAAACGTTCGAATAAGTTAAGTAACGGATACTATAAATCTTTATCAGCATAAGGATACCTGACGCAAAGTTTTATGATATGCCTTGAGATCAAAGACTTGAAACGATTAAGTAAAACTTGCTACATGGACGAACTTAAACTACACAGCTCGTTATTCAATAGCACATATGAGGCAGGGAGAGAAGTAAAAGAATGCAGTCCCAAAATTAAAAATTTCGAGCTAAACAGTACAAATGGTAAGAAAACCTCTCCTCTGTTTTGGGGCAAGAAATAGTACTTGTAGCCTATGTAGGAACTGCTAAGTAGGATCTGAACTTTAAACGCGTTCTACACAAAGGTTTAAAATGTTCATTCACGTCCCTTTTCTTCCCACTGCCTCATATAACTTCATATCATTAATCTATGATTTGATTTTATAGCATTATATTTTTGTGGCCACCTTTAGTGTTTTAGTACTGGCAATTTTTTGTAATATATCTTTTGATCAAATATAAAGTATCAAAATTTCAGGTACATTTTTTTTCTTCTTCTACTAAAGTATGAAAAGACATGTTATCGTCTTCCAAATCAATAAAAAGTGACCATTAGCTACACTGTCGTGTCAAAAACTCTTCCTGGGATACGTAATTAATAGCCTCGAGAGAATAACTTTGCTCAATGAATGCGTTTTCCATGTAACTGCTCTCAGTTAATGAACAAAAGTGACTTATTTTAAGTAACAAGTCAATCTTCACAAAACAATCTAAGCATTTCTTAACATATTTTTAAGCGTTTTAATGTGTTGACGATAAGTACAGAGCTCAAATGTTTGTGAAGTAAAGTTAAAGCCAGACACCCGGAAAATTATCAGTAAGCATAAAATCAAAAGTCGTCGTGAAATATTTCTTCCTTACAGAATGAAGAATATAACAATTTATGAGGTGTTTTTGGTTTTTAGTTGAAACGAAAGAGCTCAATTGTCATATTAGAACACTGATAACTCGTTATTTTCCGTTTTTGAGCAATCACGATTGCTTATTGCTTTCATTTGACTGTTTTTGGCGTGATATGATTTTATTTTCCCACCGCCACCCTCCGCACCATCACCGTCGACCGGCTCCTCACGATGCTGCTCCTATAGCGAAAGCCGTCTCCAGGTTGCATCCGTGTCCTACACACACGCGCATACATACATAACTACACACACACACACACACACACATACACTCCCGAACACATACACACACTCAAACACATACACACACGCATACATACAGACACGTATATACAGATACCTACACATGCACACACACACCTACACACAACTACCCACACACTCATACCTGCACACGGACACAAACAAAAATGTCTACACAAACATACACATACCCTTACAGACAAACACACATACCCCCCACACACATAAACACACACGCCTACATACACACACATACACTCGTGATTGCGAAAAACATAATTTGAATTCAAGAGGTCAAAATTCAAATTAATTTTATCTTTCCTTCTTTTTTTTATCACTCCCAAGCAGTTCGTTCACATATGTGCAGCATATGCAGCATAACGAAGGCTAAGGTGTAATACTTCGTAACTCAATATGAAAGAGTATAAATTACGAGGCATCACACCTTAGCAATCGATAATGTCATGCTCCCCATCCAGTCCTTCGTTGTCGTAATAATTATACCGAAGTAATAATAATGCGTATCATGGCCTTTTTGGAGTATAATCTACTTTCAAGGGTTAAGAAAACACCGGAAAATTATAGTACGCAGCGATATTTTCCTTTTTTCAATTCGTCAACTACGCAATTAGACTTTCTAGAACACTAATTACTTTTTGTAAACTGCAGTAAACCACAAAGAAAAAAAATACTGTGAATTAAGATAAGAAATGTTTCACAAAACTCTTTAGTAATAACTATAGCTACACGTTTGCCTATTTATAGCGGATTGAGTGTTGAAAAAGTTTCATCACCAGTAATATAAATTGTATCAATACTAATTATATACATTAGCACTGAGTAAAATTTGCACGGAAATTTCTCTTTATTGTGGAATGGTTTCTTCCATTTCACACATTCCCAGAATACTCGATTGAAAAAACAAATATACAGTAGTGGATTGTACCATTGTCCAATAGGGTATGTCATTTTTTTTTCAACTTTGACTTGCACATTTAGGATGCACTGTTGAGCACTCAAGAAATTCATTTGTAGTATTAGTTTTGAAAAGCATTAAGGTTTAGTTACGGGGAAACAAGTTTAAAGATTTGGAAAAAAGGCAAAAAATGGCTATTTCCAAAACTTGTTACGAAAATACAAATGTTTAAAATTCTTGTTCTAAAACCATTTAAATTCTTCCTTTTAACACTCTTTGCCCATATTTTTATGGCTCACTACATTCTTTTACAGTCTTTATGTGCGAATAAACCGTACATTTTCGTAAAATTAACCAAAAATCGTTTTTTTTTTATACCATGTTTTGTACATTGCAATATTTCGCCTTTTATGGTCCAGTAATTTTTTTTCGAAATATATGTGCACTGTGCATATCTTTGTTGGAAATGCAAATGTATTTTGGATTAACAACCGAGAATCCACCACAAGGAGGTGGCTGCACTTCAAGCTCCACTCTGCTCTTCCCATCCACGCAACTAGAAAGGATAGTCATTACAAGGCTTACATTTACACTTACTGTACGATTTTGAACGAATTTCAATGTTAAGACCCGGGTATGAAGTTGTACTTCTGATTCAGTTTCGGCATTATGATCGTCAAGATAACGTTGTTCTTATAAATCCATCTCTTGTGTGTTTTGCCTCTAATCTAATGCCTTTCAACTCCTTTATTCAAGTCCTTTATATTTTGACTGTTGTAGGTTATGACGTAAAAATGCTTGTTTGTTTTAGACTTGGAACGTACATTTTCCTGTGTATTTACCCATTTTGAGTTGATGAAAACAAAAACAAAAAAAGTTTTGGGAAAAGAAATTTAGTTACTGCAAAAACATAATTTATATATAATTCCGGATTTTCATTCAAAAAGTCCAAATACAAATACATACAATTTTTGCTTTGATACCATTGAAATGCATCTTGCATGCCTTTATGATTAATTACCTTCCTTTACAGTTTTTAGTTCGTGCATAAACAGTAAAGATTCGTGAAATTAACCAAAACCGATTTGGTTTTTTTAGCTTTTTCTGCACATCACAATATTTTTTTTTACCTCTTTGTTGGAAATGCAATCATATTTCAAGTACAATAACAACCCCACCACCACAAGGTGGTGGTTGCATTTCCAGTTCCTTCATGCCCTTTCCATCCACGCCGCCAAGTTATTTACGCTTACGATGACTATATGATTTTAAACACGTTTCTACTTTTGAGCACAGGTCTGAAGTTGGATTTTGAGTCAGTTTTAGCATTGCTGATCACAAGTATAACGTTTTTCTTAAAAATAATCTCTAAATACCAATTTACCTACTCTTTAATTAGTTTCATTACCCTGTATACAGCAGGAGTGTGAAAAGGCTACTATGCCAATTTGGAAAGCTTGTCATTGGTCATGGAGGTGAGCGACATTCAAAATGTAAAGCAGTTGAATCAGAGAAAAGCATACTTCGCAAAAGATCAGGTAGACGCAAAAGATTTAAGATCAATTTTATACTTACGATCATAATGCCAAAACTGAATCATTAGTACAACTACATACCCTGGTCCAAACATTGAAATTCGTTTAAAATCGTGCAGTAAGTGTAAATGTAAGTCTTGTAATGACTATCCTTCCTCCTTGGGTGCATGGGAAGAGCAGAGTGGAGCATGAACTGCAACCACCTCCTTGTGGTGGGTTCTCGGTTATTGATGCAATAAAATTTGCATTTCCAACGAAGAGATGAGCAGTGCACATTTATGTAGAAAAAAAGATACTGGATCATAAAAGGAAAAATATGCAAAAATTTTAAACATTTGTATTTTCATACAATTTTTGGAAATTGGCATTTTCTGCCTTTTTTCAAACTTTTAAACTGGTTTCCCGGTAGCTAAATCTTAATATTTTTCAAAAATAATATTAGAACGGAATTTCTTGGGTGCAAATACAGTTTATCCTAAATGTGCAAATCCATGTTCAAAAATTAATATCTTATTACATACCCTATTTTCCTTATTGTCCTGTATTAGCATTTTTTGTGAAACACAAAGTTTTTGCGTAATGTGGTAAACTGTGGGTTAAAAATAATCAGAAGAACGGTTTTACAGCATTTTTTAGTAAGTTGGAAGCAGTATTTTAAACTACGGTTTCAGAGAAAAATATTGGTGAAACAAATGTGTGCAGTTATACATAGAGAAAATATGTGTCGTTTCATTCTTTTTTGTTCTTTTCAATGCTAGAGTAGAAATATCTTTTCCTAATCGTTAATAAAACTTTAAAGCAAAAATCAGAAAATATTTCAGCAGTATTCCTCATTGGCTTACTGAAACGTATTATTGAATAGACAGTCTTTAAAGACCTGAAATGCAAATGCAATTAAATTGTCAACTAACTTGTTCTAAACTATTTAATTGCTATTGGTATACATTGGATAATCGAAATAATACGCGGACAGGATGAGGAATGCTTTAATAGTATTTGATTTGGTTGTAATTAACAATGACTAATTAATAGCTGTTACGGACACGATAACATTTCTCAGGAACCATGCATTAGATTTGCTTCGTCAAGTATCTTAGATCTTACATTTAAGCATTTAACTTGGAAAAGTTAGGATACATTTGGAGCATTATCTAATTAATTTTTAGTTGAGAGAAATTATCCTTATAAATGTATGATAAAAGTTCACCTTACGATCAAGAATATAATTGAACCGTTATGGCAAAGGTATGCAATATATTTTGCATAAACCAAACAATCGTTATAAATAAAATCCTTAAACATTTACTGTCTTTTTTTAATCTAAAATTTCTAATTTGTTTCTTTTTAATTTTTATTTGAGATTTTTAAACAAAGCGTAATGATATTGTTCGACTTGTAAAATACGATCTTATTAATACATACTACAGTCAACCCTCGATAACTCGAAATCGCAAGGGACGGCCAAAAGCTTTGTGTTATCGGAAGATCAAGTTATCGGAAGGTTCCCTCCCAGCCTTTTCAAGAATAAAGTGTGTTTTTTTTAAATTGTGCATTTAGATAGACTATAACGATAACAGTTTAGAATAAAAAGAGTTATTAGTATACAGTAAAACATATTTTCGTAGAGAATAAATTTTATTAACATACTTACTTAAAAAGAGGAAGTTTATCTTTGTCTACTCACATTTTTTTCCCTTTATCAGACTTAAGTCATTCGTTTCTTTAACAAATTGACTTTCTGTTTCAAGCTATTGTTTTCAATTCTCGTTTTGACATAAACCACAGCCACATTAAACACCACAGCCAAATCTCAATCCTGAACTATGGATTGGAAATGGCCAATCAGGGTTGCCATATTTTCAGGATACCAAAAAAACCATAATATTAAGATAATAACCCGAGATAATACTAAGTCGCCCAATTTATCTTGATTGCTTTAATTTCAATCATTATTTGGCCATAAAAGCAAAATTATTTATGTCGTTCAGAAAAGAAAAAGGCTACCTTTCAAATGTTGACAAAATTTGAAGTCACCCAAAAATAATCAGCGGCTACTCAAGTTTTGGATCGCAGAATCTGGGGCATGAAATTAAAATAAAACTTTTATAAGATCTTCGAGGCAAAAGTTCTTGCCTTCGAGATATAGAAACAACTTAGCATTGGAGAGAAATGACACTTTTGGGACCGAATGAAAACTTCGAGATAAATGAATATTCGAGTTAGGGTTCTTTGCGGTAAGTGGGACCCTTTTTGAGAATAGTTCGATTTTGAATCTTTATGCAAAAGTTTTGAAGCACAAAAATTTAAACTTATTGTCTTATTTTATCTTGGGCATTATAAATAAACAAAAGTTTATCATTATTTTCTATAATAATGCTTTAAATATTCTTAACAATTATATTTTTTAAAAAAATCGAATGGGTTTCTCACGTAGTAAGGGTTAAGTGGTCCCCTTTTATTTAAATTTAAATGAAGCATATCTAAGAAAGAGGTAAGGAGTCTTACGTGATAAAGTATGAAAATTATTAGTGTAAATATATTTTTTTTTGTAAATGCATCCATATATGAGATATTTACTGTCTTTTAAATCTGTATCACGGAAAATTTTTAAAACGAGAAACAAAACAATTTCATTTGTGAAATTTATTGAAAGCCTATAGTGATATATTTTGCTTTTACATATTATAAAGATGTGTTCAATGAACGTAATACAGTTGATTAAATCAATTTGAGTAAATTTGACAAAACTAGAAGTTGAATGAGAAATTAGAAACACTAAATGACTGCTTCTATGTAAAGTTGACTAAGGAAAGACCATTATTGTTTCATCCTCAGTAATTATTTAAACATCATCTGCACTATGGCAATAAAAAGTCACTATTTCTATTCGTTCTTGCAAATTCAACAGTGTTTTTTTAATTTGCATCATCAACTTCAAACATTAGACTTACTATGATTTAAATGATTTTCTTTCATGTACGTTACACTAATACATAATCACTCGCTTTAGCAGTTTTTGTAGCTGAACTATCAATTCCTACTAAGTCATCATAGTTGTCTTGTATTTCACCATTACAAATATTTAAGCAGAGTTGCTTTTGCTTTTGAAATCCCCATTATTATGGGGGGGGGGACCAACTTACCCCGTATAGCAAAAATGTACGGGGTAAGTGAACCCCTCCTCTTAAACACTTTTTAATAATATTTTATACAAAAATTCTTGCTGTTGTATGAACTTGAAGTTAAACTATACGTGGAAAACTAATTATCATAAAAAAATAATAAAAACTAACCTGGAAAACCTTCTTTGAGAAATGATGCTTGAACTCGCAAAAAAAAAAAAAATCATTTTTTTTTTTATTTATGTGCAAAACCAATCACCGTGATGAAATTTAACATGATCTGTGCAAAAAAGTTTGACAACTATATCCATATTTCAGTTTTAGGGTGACCCACTTACCACAGTGACCCATTTCCCTCAACCAACTCTATAAGTCTTCGAGTTGACTGTGTATTTAAGCGGGACAACATTGCTTTAGCTTTCGTGTATTAAGTAAATAGCACTTAGTAATGGAAATGACCTTTAATGAAACTATTCAAAACTTGAAATGTACGATCTGTAGAAAAAAAAAGTACATCCGCAACTAAACCACCCTAATTTCCTGATTCCCTAATATCGATTTATAACCACTAGTTATGTGTATTCGATCCCTTTCGATCTCTCACAACAAAACTTGCTTACGCTCTAAATTATGGTAAATATATCAACGGTTAAACCATTTAAGATCAAACCAAAAAATTTTTCCTTTAATTGTTAAAAAAAAAAAGAAAAATACTTTTTAATTAAGTAAACGACATCAAATTCTTTACATCAACACTGATTTCTGAGTCGGGAAACTTTCAAATCAGACACTAATTTCCAAAATACGGGAAAGCGAAGAACTGAGTCTCAAATGAGATATCTTCTAGCATGAAATGTCCAACCTAAATAGGTAACACAAAGAACTGAAAAAGTAAATGCAGTTTTATTCAACACTTTTAATGGATGTTTAATTTAAGCAAAACATGTAGAATCAGCAATCCTTGCATTCGGTCTAAAACAGCCGTTTTCGTTTTTAATTTAAGCGAAATAAAATGAAAAAAAAAAAGTCTTGAAATTTCCGATTGGAAATAAAAATATTCAAGTCTCAATAATTATTTGTAACAAAAGAATGTTAGTGCTTCTTTCTTTTGTGTCAAATTACTTTAAATTACTTCACTCAATTACTTTTTTCCCTGTTTTTTAACCGAAACTAAGTTAAAAAAACATAACTAAAATATTAAATATGTTAAATGAAAAAAAAGATCATATAATCTCAATATTCATTTATATTAACAATGAAATCCTCTACAGCTCATTACTCCTAAGCACAATACAGTGGTGTGCAAAAATTAAGGACGAAGTCGGAAAAATTAGCATATTAGCTGAACGAAGAGGCACAGCGGACAGAAACACCAATCAGGAGATTAAGTAAGGTGATGTACCGTAGCACATGCGCAGATATGCAGGCAGACGTAATAAGGGAGTGTCTGAGTAGTATAAACCATGTTGTCGGTGTAAGATCAGTATTTCTGGCAAAGAGATTGCACGCCGTATAGCAGTTAAAATCACACCGAGTTGCTGCCTCAGCGAGAAATGGCGAATAATCAATCTGTTAGACGACATCTGGATGCTTTTACCCGAGGTCGAATCATTGGGAAGTTGGAGGAAGGCCGCAGTGTGACAAGTGTGGCTGCAGAGTTCGGAATTGCTCACAGCATCGTTTCACGACTTTGGAGACAATTTCAAACTACAGGAACAGCTATCCGGGGGTTCAGTAGTATTCGTCCACGAGGAACCACACCCGCAGATGACCGGTATATTGTCTTACAGGCCAGAAGAAACAGGCGGCAGACAGTGGGAGAAATCGCTAGACACACGACACAGGCGACTGGACGACCGATATCGCGTTTTACCGTGGCCAGAAGACTGCACGGTGGTGGTCTGTTTGCACGACGCCCTATACGGTGAGTACCTCTAACGCTTGCGGTATACGCCCAAAATGTCGCGGCCAAAATGTCGCGGTCCAAAATGTCGCGGCCAAAATGTCGCCGGTCCAAAATGTCGCCGTCCCAAAATGTCGCCGGTCCAAAATGTCGCCGTCCCAAAATGTCGCCAGTCCAAAATGTCGCCAGTCCACAATGTCGCCGGCCCAAAATGTCGCCAGTCCAAAATATCGCCGGTCCAAAATGTCGCCGGCCCAAAATGTCGCCGGTCCAAAATGTCGCCGGTCCAAAATGTCGCCAGTCCACAATGTCGCCGGCCCAAAATGTCGCCGGTCCAAAATATCGCCGGTCCAAAATGTCGCCGGCCCAAAATGTCGCCGGCCCAAAATGTCGCCGGTCCAAAATGTCGCCGGCCCAAAATTCGCTAGTTCAATTGGTACGAAAAATTTAAATGTACGTCGATGCTTTTCAGCATAAAAGTTGCGAACGAATATTAATTGCCTTTCAAAGTAAGTTCCTTCAAAAATTCCAAACGTTTTCTCCTGTCTTAATTCGTAAACATCAGATTATTTCCAGAAAATTAATAGTTTTCAGAAAAACATACGTTTTTCTGTATACTATTACGAACGTAAACATGCGAAAGGCTGCTGCAACGGATTTCTCTTTCTCGTTTAATCTGATTAATAATAATACTCAAGATGTAACGCAAGGATTCAGACAAAAAATTGGTATGGAAGTAAAACTAAACTGTTCTAAAGGCGAATGAAAGAATAGTGAGGCGCGTTGTGAATATGGCAAGAGAATAGACGGTTTGTATTTTTTGGCGTAATGAAGTAAAAACAAATAACTCCTTCCCTCTAGCATATTATTACCTTAGCGACAAGTCAGTAATTTAGGGGATCAGGCGGAATAGCTCCCGACTTTGGATTTTTTTTATATATATACAAGTGGAAGTGCTTTTTATAGCAATCCTATGAAATTTGCATTGAGTATATGCCCGTTATCCTCCCTCTCCCCTTTCACTGGAAAAATTCGAAATCACGGGCCAGGGTGGAAATAAAGTAGAAAGGTATCTTAATGAAATTTAATTTTCTCATAGATTTTTTAACATCACCCTAAGAACTGTAAAAAAAAAGAAAAAAAAAGAACTAACTGTACGTTTTCAGTAAGATATACGTTGGTTAAAGTAAGATCAAAACTGTTCTGAGACTTTTTCTGGAAATGAAACATTTGTGTGTCCTTTGCGACCGGGATTTTGGGACAGCAAAACAAATGTTTAACAGAGATGACAGATTATTGCCGTGGAAACTCTGTCTTATGAGTAAAATTCTGAAATTACGTCGAAATGTTCACCGTCAAATCTTTTGAAATCAATGAAACCCGTAACTGCTAAAACAGGTGTCTTTCACTCAGATTTTTGAAAAACGACTCTACGCGATGACAAATATTTTCAATTCTCAACATTCATGAAATTTATATATTCGATAGAACATCAAGGGGGACAATTTCAGAACAGCTATTTTATTAGAGGTTTTCAAGAGGATACTTTCATGCTTGCGAAGTAGCGCTTGTCAGCTGAATCACATTTTCCAATTTTAAGTAGAAAAGAAAAAATTTCATAATGTAGGGTGAAATAACTGATATCAACGAGATTATTCAGATCAATTTTGACCTAGACTTATTTTTAAAATGAGTTTCAAAAAGTAATAGTTCGAACTCAATATAGCTTGGTAATTCAGAAAGAAAAGAATACTGATAATAATAATAATAATAAACAAATAAGTTTTTCCCTCTCAGAAAAAATTGCTGTTTTAATTATTGAATTTTTGCTTTGCAAATTGTATAAGAATGCAAACTCAGTTTTTATTTAACACCCACGCTAGTTAAAGTGCTACAAAAATGAGAGGAATACACGGCTAATTTAGATTTTATTGATATCTTGCTCAACCTCTCATATTTAAATTCAGTATATTTTTCATTGTTTATTTAATTACACTGACTCACGTAAACGATTACGAAACTCAACTTAGAACGAAAATAAGGCTTGTTTTCGTTTAATTTCACTTGCATACTACATTTTTGTATGAATCCTCGCATTACTTCTTGAGATATAGCAGTCACATAAAACGATAAAAAATATTCGGTGATCCATCCTTTTGGGATGACTGAAGCCAAAAATAAATGAGCAACTCGCCCTTTAAGATATACCTGTAGACCAAATTTTGTCTTAACCCTTGTACAGTAGACATTCGTTTTACGCGGGTGTTATGTTCCACGGAATTGCTGCGTAAATCGAAACCGCGTAAATTGAGACCTAATATCAAAAATAGGGAATGGGTTCAAAATAGGGATTAGGTTCCGTAGATAAAAAAATACTTCATTCTAGTGATGACTAATTGTATGAAAAGTTTAATGTGTACTTATATCGATTTTTATGCATAATATGCATAAAGAAAACAAACTAATTTCGTGTTCTGTTTATGAAGAAGAGCTGGCTATGATAGTCTTTTGGTAGTCATTAAGAATTTTTCCTCTAATTCTTTGCTGAGCATTAACGCATCCATGACCACTTGCGTCATTTCCTTGATAAAATCTTCCTTTACTAACAAATCAGAAAAAAAGATTATTTCTATTGTCTACGAATGGTTCAAAATTTTCAATGTGAGCGTTTTTGGTTGTGTGTCACCGGAGTCGGTATCCTCGTTGGTTTTGATCTCCTTTGTCACTCCTAAAACTCTTCTTCCAGTGAGTTCTGAACTGTGTGAGTTTAATCACTTTACTTCTAATGGAAAAAGCTCTGGAACCAATCGCATAAAATGTCTCCAAGGACCCAAGTTCGATTATTAGCAGGGGCGGCATTTAAGCATTTCGTTTGGGGGGTCGAGTTTCTTGAAAAAGAATTTCCTCAGTACGGTATAAAATAAATATTGGTTAACAGGAAGGAATAATAAAATTGTTTTAATGCTAAGAATATTTCGGTTTGCTAAGAATAATTAAAATTTTTGCGACCAAAGCTTTAAATTTATTTTTTAACAAGTTACCTCACAAAATATAATAGTACTAGTTTTTATTTTTCAGTAAAGTTTTAGTCTGCTATTTTTGGGGTCGGGAAGAACGGAAAATTTTGTAACTATATTTAATCAATATCCATTTGTTTTGCTTTATTTCCAGTATAGCTAAAGATGAAGGTCTTGCTCGCCACATTGCGCTTCGAAAGTAATTTTCTAACCTCCTGAGACACAAAAGTCATCTTTAAAATAGCTAATCAGATTGAAACAGACAAAAAACAATAAAAGCAAGAAACTTATGTTAAAAAACACACTTCCTTCATTTTTCTCTCTTTAAAATAGCCAATAAAGCTTTTTATATTGGGCTAGTATTTATTTTGCGTCATTATAAGTACAGTCGTACTTCACAAAACAATTTCTCTTCCCTGATTCTATAAATGTTTCCTATAAGTGCAGTGGCGCAGCGAGGGGGGGGGGGAGATGAAAACACTTCCCAGCGCGATTGGTTTTAATATAAACGCAAATTCTAATGCAGTAGTTTATGCATATGAAAGTGTTTTGATCAAAAAAATCCCCTTCAAAAGGTAATTTTCACCAAAAAATTCCCCCCAGAAGGTATTTTTGATCAAAAACCCCCCTTCCAGAAAGAATTTCTGGCTGCGCTAGTGTATTAGTGTAATATTTTCTTTTTTGATTTCTATAACCAACCTACATAATATTGAACTTAATACCAGAAAGAAATGTATCTCATCAAATCCTGCCTCAATTTCTGGAGAAACTGAATTGATTATTTTATTCAAAGTATTAATTTAATATTTTGATTACAACTTCACGTGGGTTTTGTCACCTCTTCTACATTGGCATACAGCAAAAACTGTTATAGAAAGTTCTTTCACAAAGTTCCACACTTGGTTCATGTATGCGTTAGTGCGAAAATTACTAAGAGTTTCAATTGTCAATCAATAATTGAGATTGAAATTTTTATGATAGAGTGTAGCATTATTCAAAAAACGCTCCACGGGAAATAAAATAAACAAAAATTCAAACAGTCATACATATTAAAATAACATTAGATTTTCTATCATTAGAGAAAGTCGCTTTCCAGTAATTCTTCCAGGAGCCTTTATAGGTTTAACTCTTGAATACCATTTGTATTACTCAGAGATTGTCAAGTAAAGAGCCTCAAGATATATTTGTTGATATGAAAGTATCTTTTGATGTGGGAAATTTTTCAAAAATAGCATATTTTTACAAAAAGTTTCTATGAAAGCATATAATATATCGAGTTGCTAAAATGTGTTTCTAGTACAGGGAATTAATGAACACTTACTAGCTAAACATTAAGTTATAATATGAACATTAAATTTATGTAAAATGCATGGAGCTTGCGTGTAAAAATTGCGTAGTCTCAACACTGTACTGGCATCTCATACAAGATGCACCATCATAACATAGATTACACAATTTTGAAATATTTAATCCATATGATAATCCAAGAGATTACTTCTTTAGTTAAGTCAAACCATTATTCTCCATCAGTTTTTTCTGTTCTGAAAATGCAGGCAAATGATTTTTTAGTTTATCCAAATTGAATTTACCCATTTTTCTTATTCTCAGAGAAAAATTTGGGGGTGCAACTGCCCCCTCTTGACCCCCCCCCCATTTGCCGCCCCTGATTATTAGCAACCAAAATGCAGTTAGTTACGAGTAATCTGCAATCTATAGGAGCTTGGGTTTTGAAAGAGAGGAAAATGTTACCTGTTTGCATTGCTGCATCAGCGTAAAACCGAAACTCATCTGCGTGAATAAAATAAAGGTGTCAAATCTTCAACCGCGTATAATCGAAACCGCGTAAAATAAACCTGCTGAAAACGAGGGTCTACTGTATTACTTTTTGAGATATATCAGTCACAGATAATAAAAAAGAAAGGAAAAAAAACATTCGATTGCTCCACCCTCTGGTGTTATTGGCCCCAAAATCTGTCCCCCTGCTGCTTTCTAACATTTTATTTGATTCCGTTCATCATTTTTTGAGCAATGACAGTCACGCCTATCGATGAAAACGTTCAGTTACTCCACTATCTTGAACGAATTGACGCAAAAAAACCACGCAGCCCTAAATCATATATGGGTACTTGCGGGTATCGTTCGAATTCTTACTACAGGTTTTAACGTAGAATGGCCCCAAAAAATCGGTCACATACAAACGCACACTATTCTTGAAGAAAAGTTTAAAATAATTTATCGAACGTCAGAACTGAACGCCGTCAGAACGTTTTACAGTTGGTAGATAGCGAGTCACAAGAAATAAGATAACGTAACGCTTGTATTCTATTTGTTTGCTGAAAAACAGCCGAGAGTTGCGAATCAAAACGGAATAATCTTTTTAGAATTCATCAAGAAACTCAGTTAGTCCAGTCCCATTTTTAACGAAGACATTCATTAAAGGCAGTAATCATTTATTCTGCAAATTTGGTGTTAAACAGCATTTTTGTACATTTGCATTTTTCTTACCAACTGAATGAGCGAATTTTGGTTCTACGACATTTTGGCCCGGCGACATTTTGGACAGGCGACATTTTAGCCCGGCGACATTTTGGCCCGGCGACATTTTGGCCCGGCGACATTTTGGCCCGGCGACATTTCGGCCCGGCGACATTTTGGGCCGGCGACATTTTGGATCGGCGACATTTTGGCTGGGCGACATTTTGGACAAGCGACATTTTGGACCGGCGACATTTTGGCCTGGCGACATTTTGGACAAGCGACATTTCGGCCCGGCGACATTTTGGACCGGCGACATTTTGGCCGCGACATTTTGTCCCGCGACATTTCGGTGGCGACATTTTGACCCCAAACCACGCCTGCCCATCGGAGAAGGCCTTCTCTGTGGTGCCGGGAACACCGGAATTGGAGAGACAATGAATGGGGACGAGTACTCTTTACAGATGAGAGCAGCTTCAGTCTGAGTAGCGATTCTCATCGCATACTCATCTGGAGAGAGTGGGGAAGCCGCAATCATCCCTCGAACATCATTGAAAGGGACAGGTATGGAGGTCGCGGTGTTCTCGTTTGGGGAGGCATCATGCTTGGTAGTCGTACAGACCTTCACATCTTCGACGCAGGTTCAGTCAACGGGACCCGTTATTGTAACGAGATTCTTCCATATGTACGTCTTTTTAGAGGCGCTATGGGTCCGCAGTTCCTTTTCATGGACGACAATGCACCATGTCATCGGCCGAACGGCTCTTAGAGAGTGAGGATATTGAACGTATGGATTGGCCGGCACAATCTCCGGATCTCAATCCCATCGAGCATGTATGGGATTTTCTAGGCAGACGCTTGGCAGCTCGTACCTTACCACCAGTAACGATTCGGGAGCTTCGATTGGCGCTACAAGACAAATGGGCAGCAATGCCTCAACAACTCATTGACACCCTCATTCTCAGCATGGGCAGACGCTGTGAAACCTGCCTAGCAGTCAGAGGAGATCATATCCCCTACTAAAGACCGGATGTTTCTTGCTCTACACCCATCACAGGGATGTTTCGGCCTATAGTCGCATTGCGCTCCGTGCTACTTTTTCAATAAAGCTTCTTTTTATCCCTCTGATTTCTCTTTTAGTAAGTGTTGCTTACATTACACATGTCCTTACGTATTGGGGATCTTACGGTATTAAATGTGTTGATTTGGAAAGCTTTTGTACAAAGTTATATTGAAAAAACCGTCTCGTCCTTAATTTTTGCACACCAGTGTATATAAGACAATATAAATAGTTTACAAAATTAAAGGAAGTATTAATTGTAATCAAATGCAATTTAGCATTTGATTACAGAAAACAACCATATACACTTAATCCAATTTTGAACCAAACAAACAAAAAAAAAAAAAATCATGGTAATGAATTAAATTATGAATAATTAATAAAATGAATCATAAAACAATAAATTAATGAATTATTATCTAACATTAAATGTCTTAAAAAGACTACATCAGATTAGAACATTTCTCCATGTTCCCAAACATATCTTAATAATTAAAAACCTTGCATGTGTTGCTCCTTGGAACGTGTCTTAAGGTACAATATGTTTGGCAGTCCCGAAGTACAATAACTACGTGGTTTAAGAAACACCGATATGGTGGTCAATCTAGATCATTATATTCTCATAATCAAACTATTTAAAGTACTTCTCGTTTATAACAAAATAAAATTCATTTGATTAGTTTTACAAATACAAGACAGAAAATGAAATAAAAATGAATAAACTGTTTACTTTGGAGTCATGAAATTTTCTTTATCTCACAAAATCACATCAATTTAACTCTTTTGATTCTGATTGTTACTATGGTACCATTTAGTGGTGAAGGTTGCTATTAGAGATCACAAAAACCATGGCTGCTATAGATTCTTAGAAATTAGCAGTGTCCCAAGTCACAAGCGTCACGAGGTACAACACTCTCCCCCTACACTGTAAAAAAATTCTGTAATGATACCAGTACTAATGGGGGTAACGTTGCACGAATTCTGAAGTGTGTTGTATCATTGTTTTAAACATTGTTTCTAAATTTTTGGATCAACCTTACACTAACGTTTGTGTAGAATTTAAAGCGCATGCGTAAATACCATCATCGACGTAAAGCTGGTAAACTCTTATTAGCTACACGAAAACCGGCCTTAGCGGCCGAGTGGTAAAAATGCTTGCTCTACGACTTGTTTGTGAGACTCGGGTTGGAGGTTCGGACACCGGGTGCTATTTTCTCTCGTAGTGCAAGAAAAATGTATTGTCTGTATATTAAAATAGATGAATAATTGATGTACATTGGTTATGAAAAAGCATGAACTTGATAAACATTGAATAAACGAATGATTGAAAGCGAAAGCAGTAAAGAAGACAGAAACCAAGGGGTTTCAAACTTTTTTTTTACTGCTATAGGAAATTTCAAGCATTGTAACCAACCAATTTATCTTTATACTTTCAATGTAAAACGTACAGAATGGAATTTTTACTTGATCGTTTTCAAACACGACGCAAATCCATGTTTGGAATTTGCTTGGAAGAAAAAACTCTTTGTTGAAATTTCTGTTTCAAGTAACTTCATCTAAAATACTGTGGTTCTGTTCTTAAATCTAAAAAAAGAGCTTCTAGCTGAAAGAAGAAAATAATACTCATTGACACTAACTAGAAAATCCATATACAACTAGAATAAAATGGATTCAAGCCAAGTGCATGAGTGCAAAGGTAATGCTGTTATTTCGCTTTTTTCTGTGATTGCTGTAGCCTCCTCCCTTTTCTGCATAAACTATTGTCCGTTTTCCACGAGAAGGCACTTGACTCCTCCTTCGTCACGTCGTATCCAATTTCACTCTTTTATATTCGGATCATAGCATTTTGTTGTGAAAGCACAAGTTTTAAAATGTAAGAATAACTAAAATGACAACAGAAAAGAAAAGCAAGTGATGTAAAGAACACAAATACTTTTTTGCACATTAAAATCCACGCCCAAAGTAAGGCTGCCTGGTTGTCTCATTTAGAAGTGCGTGGATTGATTACCGATCACCCCTGCGTAGAATGGAACTCTTCGAGGAGGAGGGGCAAAGTGCCTTCTCGTGAAAAACAGACCAATTTCAATCAACCAAAGTACGTGAAAAAAAGTGTTATGAGAAAGTGAAACAATGGATAATGCCAGGCTAATTATTCGTTTCAACTTACAACAAAGATTAGAACGTAACAACAAAACTTCCATATTATTATTGTTTTATAACTTTACACATTAATGCTAAATTAAAAAAAAAAAGCATTTTAGCAAAAATCTCACTATTTCCCAGAGAAAATTACGAGAGCTTTTTGAACTAAAGCTAGATCTTATGATTCCAAACCTATCATAAAATAGATTTCCTCCTATTTTCTCAAAAATGAGCAGATAAAATTTTTAGTTAAAATGCAACTTTTAGAAATAAATTAAAAGTTGAAGAAAAACATTATATTTTACATAGTTTTATTGTTATTCCTATTAGTATCTCCTGTTTTAAAAATCAGATGGCAATTAAAGAAATGAGTTTTCAGAGAGCATCTATTTCTCCTCCGAAAGGAGAAATACGTAGCTATCATTTTTCTGCGTCATAAACTGCGTGCACAAATAATTCATTCAACCATAATGAAGTAAAAAAATAACTTTTAGAACAATATTAATGTTGTCTCCCTCGCCTTCTGGCCTGCCTTGCTCTTTAATAACATTTCTACGCGGACCAGTTTACGAAGTTCTTCATTACTTGAAACGTAAAGTACGATTTTGGCGCGAAGGAAAATTGGGAGTTATAACCGTCTATTATTCTAGCCATAAACGTCAACTTTTACTAGATTATCACAAGCTGCTGCTTGGAAGGAGTAGTTCCACTTACGTAGTAACCATTTACCAAGATGATTAGATTTTAAATATTTTATCGACAAAAGTATTTTTGCCGTATGCCGAAGGAGTGTTTTTGATCAATTATGTAACTACATCATTAAAGTTAAGAACTGCTTAGATGTTACTTGCTTGCTTAAGATTACTTCCATTTATGCTATCATTTAGCTTTGAATAAAAATGCGTCTTTAGAATCTATTGTAAAGTCTCATTCTGTTAAAATGGATACATGAGTCGCACTTAAGAGAACGATATGATTGTAATTCTGCTGCACATAACGAATGATACAGGATTTGAGATGTTAAAATACACAATTCATAAACAGAAGATGTTTTAATATCAAATTTTGTATAACTCGCCTTAGAAGCAATTTAAACTTATATTTATACTGAAAATATGTATTGAAGTAAATACTATGTATTTTATCCAAAAATAGAATAAAACTCAAACAAATTGCAAGCATTCCAATCGTATTTTTATTAAGTGTGTTAACATTTTACGTGACAATTTGATGCTGAAAAAGCATTTTTGCGGGGAAAAATGGAAAAATAAACGCATACAGTGGATTCTCTATCTGAACACTCCGTAATATGAGCACCCCGATATTCTGAACACATGTTGATGGGTCGGCGAAACTACATAGAATTAGCATAGGCAGACCTCTCTGTTGTCTGTAGCCTTATAATTTGAACACACCAGTATTATGAACGCTATTTTAAACATCGTACTCTTATAGCCTCTCTATATTGGAAAGACTGAATTTTCACAGTTTTATCACAGTGATTGAAGAGTATTAAAGGGAAACTGAACAGAGGAAGCAGAAAAGTTCATTTCCTGGACCTTGTTGCATCACATTAAATGTGAGTAATGTAAGCCTAACGTTTCTGTCACTGAACTAGATTTCAAGAATCCATCCATTGTATCAAGAAATGTTCAAGACCTTTAAAGTACGGTTACCTTTAAACAATATGCGGCTGAGAACCACCCGGAAACCTTTTACTTAAATAATTGGATGATAACACAAACCCTGCATGAAAATACAGTTGTTGCTCTGTTTAACGACGCTCTATTTAACAACTTTCTCTATTTAACGACGGCGTTTAACGGTTCCTGATGGTCCACTGTATTGTTAAAAGCATTCGATTTAAGGACGCTTTCTACTTAAGGACGATTTTTTTGTGGTCCCTTGAAAGTCGTTAAACAGAGAGCCAACTGTAGATAAAAATTATAAAATGTTTCCAAGTATTGTACCGATAGCTGTATTGTAATATTTTACTGTTGAATAATATGTAAAACTTTCTGAATTAAAAAAAATATGCACGTCTTACTGAGTTGAATTAGACCTATCACTAACCACCCATCCGAAAGTCAGAACCTCTATCTCAATAACTGGTATAGCTCACTAGGCAAATTACTGAACATAGTCTTTTATCACAACATAATACATTTTCAGTCTCCCTATATAATGAACATCCCCACAATCTGAACACTTTTGTTCGGTCCCATGAGTGTTAAGAATATACAGAGTCCCCTAATTTGCATGTTTAACACACGGTTTAGGAGAGATGGCATGCAGTTCCTTCTTATACTTTACACATAAGCAGCCGTCTACGCATTTAACCCATCTTTTTAAGTCACTACCTATCACAACGCACTTACTACTTTGCTTACATAACCACACACATCTTTATGAAGATTTCCACGTGGTGACCACGGGCTCGTATTCATGAGAACTTAAGACCTGATTTGTTTTTTAAGTTTCACGCCTATTACATTACAAATTTCGTACTAAATATAGTGCAATAAACCTAAAGATCCGCAGGTATTTTAAAGAATCACTAGGTTTTAAGTTTCAAGCCATATTGCGAACCTAGTATACATTATTTTATTATTTTCCTAGTACAAAATTCTAACAATAAACTTGTTTTTTCACCAAAGCTATTCTGCAATGATTTTGAACAAATTTTAATCAGAAAATAACCGCTAAAAATTCATTTTCGTGATATGTATGCATGAAACATTTATTCTAAATGTACTTCTTCTGGGTTAATGTGATCGAGAGGTACATCAAAAATTAATAATTTTTTGAAAATTGTTTTTCTTCTTATCGATACATAGTTAAAAAAAATTTTCAAAGTCACTTCAAATACGAGAATCATTAACTTGAAATTTAAAAATTTGATAAAACCTACTAATCAATCATCAAATTTTAAAATTTTTTATTTCAAATATTAATGTAATGATTATTTTGTATGCTGTTAAGCTTTCTGAAATTTTGGCATACCAGTACAGAAAATTCTGCTTGTTATGAGGCAAACACATGCGAACAAAATTAATGTTTTTGAAAGTAATCATTACATCTTCGCGAATATAAGAGATATTTTCACGAACATTCATAGTAAGTAACTAATTCCTGAAATGTACACCCTATTCCCAGATATTTACAAAGAAAAATGGTTACGGTTTCTTAAATTAGTTGCGGATCCTTTAAATACATGGAGGATATAATGAAAATTGAAAATTTTGTCACCTGAAGCATACTTTTTATGTGACAAAAGTCTTAGTCCCTTAATTCTCAAGAAATTGGTAAAAAATTTGCCAATGATGCTGTTTTTTTGTCCGTCACTGTGTATATTTGCAATAATGTAGAGTTTCTCATTCATAATTATAATTTTTGCGTTCTTTCTAATGCGAAAACATAGCAGTAAGCAGTGCTAATGAGCTGAGAAATATGTTTTTCCCATTACTGTTTCATTCAGGTGCGACAAAAAGCATTATCGAGGGCATGATGTGGAAAAAGGTTTTAGTGGTGGTTCGAAAAGAGCAAAATCAAATGATTGAAATCGATCAGTGATGTGGGTTGGAAGCTCTACATCGGAAATATAATTTTCTCTGCAATAGGTGCCGAGTTCGTCATTATGTCCCATGTTGCAGAGATTTACGAACTTTCATTTTACTCAATTAGATTGAACTTCAGTCAGTTATACAGTGCATTGTATAAACATGCAATTTGAAGCATTCTTTAAAACAATTAACGAAAGTGAATATGGCATACTTTAAACTGATAAAAACTTATTCTGTTATGAACAAAAATTAGAGTCGTGGGCTCTTTAAATCGGGCAGTGAGATACAAAGAGGGGTGTAAGTAGACATTTTCAAGTTTTGAGTAAAACGCACTTAAATTTGCTGTCCTAGGTAGGATTTTATTGAAAAGTTTTTCCAAATCCTGCTGTATAGCTGCACCTACCGAGGATACTACTTCTATCTCTTGCTCCAAGTCAGAGGAGAGGTTTCCTTACCAGTTGTACTGATTATCTCTAAATTTTTATTTTTGGCACTTACGTCCCTTTGCTTCTCATTGCCTCAATTGATGAACATTTGATCAAAAATAAATGAAATTATCTACTAACGGGTTTGTTATGATAGATTGCGTAAAAATTTAAATACGACGTACTTTCATGAGCTGCGCATCGTCGTCTTACCCGGGATCCCCCACACAATATTACAATGTGAGTACTAAATTTTGAAGATGGCATCCATTATCATTTTATATTTTTTTTCTTCAGAGGCGAATTTCTTTTTCGACTGGAAATGTTTAATGAAACAGTTTTGCCAGATAGTTAAGAGCCACTTTTTATAAGAGTCAGGCAGGTCAGATACATGACATTTTTGATTTCGCTAAAAAAAAAATCTTTTCTTCCAAAAATAAATTTTGTGACCCACAAAAATTCCGAAAGTTGGTCCCAAATTAGGGGGTTTCTCAAATCGACATTTTTTATGTTCCAATTATCTATTCGCACTGAGCATCAGCAAAAGTAATCTTTGTGATTGCATGATATTTAGTGCCTCAAATGAAATATATCGTAAATTTTATGGCTGACCTTCAGTGGACCCTGGCAGGGGTGGCTAAACTGTGCCGAAGAAAGTGAAAATGTGTCATGTTTGAGGCATCCTGGTTCCGTACACTGAGGTTCAACCATAGTTTTTGCGAGCAATTTGTGTAGGGATACATATAAATTATTCAAATGGCTCATTAAATGCATGTTTAATTGGCACTGCTGTGAAAAAAAAAAGCAGTTTTGTCATCAAATATGATAAAAAGTGTACTTTTTAGGGGCCTGTATCTCTGTGCACTGAGGGTCAGTATACAACTTACTGACTTACTTTCAAACTAGAGTATGTATTTTTACAATCAAGTGACAGAACTATGGGCAAAATCTTTTCAAGAACATAATACGTATTTCAAAACAGTAAAATGAACGATTTAGTTTTCAATTCAATCAACATATCCGGGTTTAAACTTTCCTCCAGGGACTTCCAGATATTATTTTAAAAACTAGTATGATTAAAAACTTACCATAAAAGAGTTATTCGCAACTCGAAGAAACTATCGGGTGCGCTGCAGTCACTGTCTAATGGCGGATGAAAAAGGTAAAACAAAAAAATTCCGTAACTTAGAAGCTGCTTTGACACTTAGTAAATGACAGCAACTTTTCATCGTGTTTGTGGGAAGCTTTCTTTTCTATTCTTCTAAAATTACATTACACCAAAAACTGTCTGAAACCTGTAATTTACCCCAAAGAAAACTCGTGGAATGGAATGTTTTACCTTTTTCGATAGAATTGTTAATAACCACAAGGTAGCGTATTCGAGCTCTGGTGTTGCGAATAGACTTGCAAATAGACTGATTATGTTTACTCGCATACTTTATAATATGCTAACTGAAAGCAAAGTAAAAAAAAAAGGTTATTATTGCGGTAAAAACGTAAGTTATTTTTGTAACACTTTTTTGAAGATGTTTTAGGTATATTTTTAATTATTTTAATTAAGATAGCTTTTTTCGTTTGTACTGTACATTATAGTTCGTTGATATTCGTTTATACTGCATATTATTGTGACAAAATGCACTAAAATTTCTCTGCACTAAACTACCATGATAGCAAACAATTACTAAGTCATATTTTATTACTTATGATAAAAGCAATACTATGGCATTATAAAACAAGGGTATAGTTTCCTAACTGACTAGTGGAACAATAAAAAATACAAGACAAAGCATTGCAGCTTGAGTACAACTAACTGGATGCGTCGTTAACTCTTATGCAATTTCCTCACTTTGAAGTGCATTTTATGAGCCTGCAAAACCATTGCCCATAGTTATGTCACTTGTTTGTGAAACGACATACATTCTAGTTTGAAATGTAGGCAGCAAGTTCTATACTAACCCTAAGTGCACTGAGATACGGACTCCTAAAAAGCACAAACCCCTAAAAATATGATAAAAAAGTTTTTATCTTATTTTGATGTTTTTCTTTCACTTTGCTTTTAGTTGTCATATTATAAAGTATGCGAGTAAGCATAATCAGTTTATTTGCAAGTTTATAACTCTTTTATGGTAAGTTTTTGACCATCTTGGTTTTTTAAATAGTATCTGGAAGTTCCTGGTGGAAAGTTTAAACCTGGATATGATGACTGAATTGAAAACTGAATAGCTCATTTTACTGCTTTGAAATACGTATTGTGTTCTTGACAAGAATTTGCCCATAGTTCTATCACTTGTTTGTGAAAATAAACATACTCTAGTGTGAAACGAAGGCATCCAGTTCTACACTGATCCTCAGAGCACTGAGATAAAGGCTCATGAAAACTGCACTTTTTAGCATTTTTAGATACAAAAACTGCCATTTTTTTGGCAGCGCAGAGGGTAAGCTATGCAGCTCGTGAGAGCATTGAATAATTTATATATATTCTTACACAAATTATGTACAAAAACCTTGGTTGAGCCTGAATGCAGGAACCCAGAGGGCCTCACACATGGCCCTATTTCATTCTTTTCGACAACGTTTGGCGACCCCTGAAAGGCTGCACTGAAGGTCAGCCACAAAATTTACAATATATTTCAATTTAGGTACTAAATGTCATATTGTCAACACAAGATCTTTTTTTGGCTGACGCCTAATTAACAGAAATAATCACAATTTTAAAAACGCTGATTTGGGAAAACCAAAACTACGTCGGGCTCCACTTTAAAAATTTTTACGGGTCCCCAAAAATTTTTTTGGAGGAAAACAAAAATACGTATCTCCTAAAATCTTTAAAAGAATCCACCATAGAAATTAGAGCAAAATCAAAAAATGGTGCATATCCGAACACCCCATTTCTGCCCGGTTCTTGTAAAAACTGGCTCTTATGCAGTAGACTAAAATGTTTCACAATTTAACTTTGTCCCGTTATTTCACTTTATCCCACATTAACCAACTTTAGTAAAGCATTTAGCGAAGAGTTTTCTTAAAATATGTTAGTGAAGTATTCAGATAATTTAAATTAATATTAAGTGTAATTTGACAGTTCAGTTCGGATAAAAAAGGAGGAGTAATATCTGCAGGAATTAAAGCTAATAACAATAGATAGAAGGGGACAAATGAATCCTTTAGAAAAAACATTTATCGTAGTGCAGCAATGATAAATTAACAATTTGATATCATGCTTAATTTCAAAATGATATGAAAAAATATTAATAAACAAAAAAGTGAATGCATTAAAACTTAAAAGAAATAATGAACTTCAAAAATAAGCTCGTAACTGCTAACTATTCAGTGAATAAACATGTTTTATTTGCAGAAAATTTTAAACTTCTTTTAAACCTTCCCCTTTTTTAAACAGCTTTTTCATAACCGCAACCTCTTACAAGCACAGTCCAACAAAAGTTGCTGTTTTTTTGTTATTGTAAGAAAAGAGTACAACTCAATCTAAGTTGAATATATGAAATTCTTCCGGTTTATTCAAACGTACCGAATGTTTCGCTAATTAAAAATAAATACCAGTACTTAATCAGACGACGTACTAATTAGAAAAGAGTATGTGAGGTAAGTATTTTCTAGCAAATATGCATTTAAAATTATTTTTTATTTGGAAATTGATTTATGATGCTACAAAATAAGAATAGAAGGAATAACTCATTCAGTATAAACCATTTGAGCCCTTGAGATGGTTTTTAATGAGTGTGGTATTAAACCAGTTATTTTTTCTTTTGATGTATAATTATCTTTATTAAATTTAAATGACAAGGTAGATGAATAATACACTCCTGTTTGTGAAAATTGCAACACCATGAAGGAAGCATCATAGTTGAATGAAATTTAATACACAATTGAGTGGTAATGGTACAGTCATAGAACAAAAAAAACGAAACACTTTTAATTATTCGGCTATTATACATACTAGAAAGGAAAGAAAGATGTCATCCAACTTGGTTTAAAGTCTTCTTTAAAACTACCTAGGTAAAATTTTGATAAGGGACCATATACAAAACAAAATTAGCACCAACTCTTGATTTTCAAATGGGAACCCCTGAATTTTGCTACATAATTATGTTTAGACAGCAAAATACAGCCAGGGTACGAAATTTCATTGCATTCCGTGCAGTAGAACAGGAGTTATTAACGAAAAACGTTTTAGGGACCGTCACCACATTGAAAACGCTTCTTTCAAGGTCACGGCTTATCAAGTTTTTGAAAAACAGTAAAATATTTACTGATTTTTGTCTATCTGGATTAACCTTAGAAAGAGGAATGGGGATTGGCGGGTCCCTCGTATAGATTGTTGTGTAATGAATAAAATTATGACAAGATTAGAATAATTAATTAAGCTCAAGATTATCCAGCTCAATTCTTGATTAAGTTCTTTTTTTTTTTCGTAATTCGATACTTTTTGGCCGTTAATGTTGCGCCAGAAAGCGATTTACGGTTGCAAACTTTTTTTTTAAAAAAAAAGGTTAAAATACTTACTGATTTTTGTCTATCTGGATTAACGCAAGAAAGACAAATGGTGTTTGTCTGGTTCATAGTATAGATCGTTGTTTAATAAATCATTTCAGCTTTTTCTGCTGCTAATGATTCTTGTGTGGGGGGATAGGCTTTAATAGTTCATCATTTTAGGCTTTTGAAAAATTTTAAAAAACATTAATTGATGACAAAGTAACCTTTTTCAAAAAACTTTTTATAGAATGACCATTTTAGCAACTTTCTTCAATACATAGAATCTCATATATGTTAAATTTAGATCAACATTTTGCTGAATATGGTTTTTTAGGAATTCAGTGTGAGAGTTTTGTGACAGGGGGAATAGAGGGGATTACAAGAAGTGTGATATCACGCGTTGTTTATAACAATATGCTCATGTTGAACAGCGTTACATGTAACAAGGAGGGGGGGGGGGGATTTGTTCAAAATTTTGCAACATACTTTATGGACAGCCCCTTAATTCAATTTATGTTACAGTTTCAGAGTTCCTGAAAGCTTATTAACAGAAAACCCAAGGAGTTCAAAAAATATGTAGTTCAAGACATTTTGCCCTTTTTAAGCATAAACAAACAAGCATAGAGCATTTGGCAAAAACACGTTGTGTATCCACTGCTCAAAAGTAATCTTTCGCAAGCCCAGAAATTATGAATACCGTTAACTCAACCACAATTTGTGCATAAATATCATAAAACTTAAAGACAACAGTGGAAAGAAAACATATATATTTTTTTTAATTTACGCACTGAGCCAGCTTGTTTGAATAACATTGCAGGGGCGTAGTTTTGGGGAAATGTTTGAGTATCGAACCCACGACCTCCGGCGTTCAAATCTAATCTTCTACCTCAGGACTACGGAAGCCCATCAAGGAATGTTTTTTGATCAAAATAACACATGCTAGCGTATGAAACAATTTAATCGAAACGGAAAATATAAGATTAGTTCAGTTAAAAGCCTGTTTCAATAAACTTGTTTACATATTAACTGAATATCAACACCAAGTTACGTTGCTTCTGATAGCAACAAGTATATTTGCAGAAAATTTTGACATATGTATATTGTCAGCTTGGAAAATCCATTTCGAATAAATGCGTGTACAAAGTTGAAAAAATAAAGAAATAAAAAGTTGCAAGTTAACAGTTTCAAATATTAAAGCAGTATGCTGAAATTACAAATTACAGGCAAAGAAGGAAACTGACAGTTGTTTGTGTAATGGAGGAAAAGTTAAGTAACCATAACTGCATGAACTCAAATGCATAAAATGTAAATTTGTTTATCTGAGAAAAGTACTTACCTCCGAATTTTAAAATTTATTCCATGAGGCGCCCAACTTTTTTCTTCACATGCAGGTTGTTTGGAAGCGGAAATCGCTGACTCACTTTCTCTCAGCAGACACTTAAGACTTTATATATATATATATATATATATATATATATATATATATATATATATATATATATATATATATATATATATATATATATATATATATATATATATATTTAATTGCCTCTACATTCTGGTGCGCAGAAAGGATGAGATAAATCCAAGAGTATTGTATTCAAAAAGTGCATCCGAAGTTACATATTTCCTATTTCATCTATTTCAACCAGAGCAAGCGGCACTACTGTTTACTGGTAAACTGCACTGCTTTCAAAGTTTCGCGCCAAGTTCATAGATCGACGACTGGTGGCATAACGAAGCGGGGGGGGGGGGAGTTTTCTGGCCTGTTATCACGTGGGTCTCGGCATACGCATGCGCTACCGGTCTGCAATTCTCATCATTTGCATATCATGCCCTACTTTACATTTATTGCAATTTTCAGCTCACTCGCGTAAGTCTTTCGTGGTGCTGCAATTTTCACAAACAGGAGTGAAGTGCAAATCTGTTCTAAATACATACACACTCATTAATTTCAATAAACTTCTTTTTTCAAATGTTCATAAAAATAAAACATAATATACTTCAAAATGTAATCATGTAGATGTTTCTTTTAACGCTGCTTCAATTCGTTTTTCTTTTTTTTTTTAGAATATATCCTTACAAATTGTACGATTAAGGACGATGCACTCAGAAATTTTAAAGAAGCTCCTATGATTCTATTTAGATGTTTTCCTTTTTCAATGAACTATAACTGAATTGTTTTCCAAGAGGCTAATAGGGAAAAGGGGAGCACATGCGAACAATTTCTTTCATTTCTTTATTATAAAAAATACTATCAATTTCATAGAGGAAAAAGGTCGCCACGATGGAATACTATTTTCTTTTTGTTATGCATTTTTTTCTATTGTTCAAACTGTTTCTTTACTTTATGGTATTAAAAAAACATCATCTTCAATTAATCACGAATAAGCTTAGGGCACATATGAACACGATAAAAAATGCAGGACAAGCATTTTCAAGCAATCTCATTTCAACGTCAAACTCTTTAATATATAAAGTATACGTATTTATCAATTACATTAAAGAGTTTTCCACCTATCATGTGCCAGTTAAATTATACACTAAGTTTGTCATTAGGAAAATATTTTTTTTTCCAAATATATAGCCGTGCTCATTGTCAACTTTTAAAGTTTAGTATCATGTTCTGATCAGTGGATAGGCAAGAAAAACACTCTTAAAACTACATATGTAGTACATAGATTATTTTATTAGATAAGAATTATTCTTTTTATATATTTCCTTAAAGCCTTTATACATAGCATGATATTGTATTTTCAAAGTATTTTAAACTTCAATCTCTAGTTAAGTAAATGTATTTTGTGTTTTTGTCCTGTAAGTTTTAGATAACTATGGATCGTTGACCAAATATTTATTAACAAAAAAATAATTAACATACATAAATAAACATTTAATAATGATAATTATAAATAATAAATTTACAAACTAAGAGGAGAAAAATAATCATTATAAATAGCATTTACACATTTTGTAAAACGCTCATAATACCCTACAATAATATTAATATTTTGGAGAAGATATGGAAACTAATCACATGTGCCTAGACTAAATAATACAGAGAATATCTTATTATGTAAAGTTTATTCTTGCTAATATAGTGCATTTAAGCTTCACACAGAATATGATGATGGACTAAAAAATGACTTTAAACTTCTTTTTTAGTTAAAATAAAATATTTTGTCTTTTTTTTTCTTTGTAATTATTATGTAACATTAAATTGTTGGCTAACTATTAAATAACAAAAGAATTTAAAAAATAAAAATAATAAGATAAATAAATAATTAATCTATATATATATATATATATAAATGAATGTTTGTCTGTATGTCATCCATGAACTCAAAAACTATCCGGCAGATTTGGCTGAAACTTTCACCGTTTGTTATTTTTGGTACTGGGAATGTTTATAGACCAGTTCGAAAAAAATCCGATCGATAGTTCCTTTTTTATTTCAATTTAAGTCACAATCCATTGGATAAATACGAATAAAATTATCGGCTGCAGAAATTAATTCGCGTGAAAGATCTCATTGATAAGAAGTTAGCTGTTGCCATTTTTCTTGAGTTTGAACAAATAAATTCTTTCTTTATTGTTTTATGGCTTTTCATGCAACGGGGGGATTTAAAACTTTTTCTATTTGATATTTTTAGCGATTGATTGATCTTGCGTGAGTACAAAATTTGAGTATAGTCACGGTTTCACTTGATACCTGGACCGATTATTATGAAAATTGCTATATATATGTCTTTTTCCACGGAGAAGGTGCATAATATGCTCATTGAAGCCACTCGCCACCACGTGGCACTGCAGAGTAGCAACTTCTGCCCCGTTCAACCGATTGTCATGAAAATCAGTATAATGATGTATTATTTTGTTGGCGTAGCAACGCGCGTCGGGTACAGCTAGTTATTAATAATGTAATAATAGTTAAACAGTCAATATAAAAACTGATTGTATCAAAATATAATTATGAATGTTAACACCTTTTTTAACACTAATAATACCCTATACTAATATTAATATCACAGAGAGGATGGGAGAACTGTTCCCATGTATCCCTACATGTTGTGTTCATAAGTGCCCCGTCTTCTACCTTAGAACTAATTTTCAAAAATGAAGAATCCTTAATTACATTAAAAAAAAAAAAAAAAAAAACAATGCCATATATTTACTTGAATGTTCATAAAATTGTTTTGCAATTATAAAGTTTCGCTTGTTGATTAGTTCAAAATATGTTTTCACATGAAGAAGACTGATAAATTTTCGTACAACAGTTGCTGAAACAAAGAAGTTGTCACCATAGAAACATGCATTTTCTCATTGCTCTAAAACTTTGGCCTAGAGGCAAGACTGTTACTGCAATTACTTGAGAATTCTTCTAGCTTTTTCGCTTCAATTTATCTTAGTAAAATATCATATTTATGCGGATCCCATACTCACATGTGCCCCGTTTCCCCTACATAACGTTTTCATTGTGTAGTTCTTCCATTAATTGTTCGACTAAAGAAATTAAACATTATTGTGATGTTTTACCTTCAAGGACAATTACCTTTTTATACTTTTTGCATTCAAATACAGTAAGATGTTTGAAAAATTATCTGAGTATTGTTTAAATATTTGCTTCTAATGTTATTTTAACTGTTATTTAAAAGTTAATAGTTTGAAAACAACCCGTTAAATGCTTCTACAAAAAGATTGACATCTTTTAACCAAACGATTAGAGAACGGAAACTACACATGTTCATTTTCATACCAACAATCATTTTAAGTAAGCTCATCACATGAATTGAAAATCAAGATCCACACATCTCTATACATAAGATTTCTTTTTCAAGGCAGTTAACAGAATATTCGACTAAACTCAAAGATCTAGAACAATAAGAGGACATACAGATCCTTTCGCGTAACAAAGCTATTCACTTCACACTAAATCTTTCACTGAAGGATACTTGAGATAAAAGTAATTTTAAGTTTCGTAAAATATTAAGATCCTTGTATTTGAAATCAGATTCAACATTTTCAATAGAAAACGTAACGTCAAACGATACGATTGAAAGTTTATTGATTGACATGCCAGCATGGATTAAACCCTTCTGAGAATATCTCCTCCCTTTCGAAGTCTCCAGCATAAAACTTTTAGCACTTAAAAAATAATTACTCCAAAGAATATCATTCCATTTTCAATCGCTGGCAGAAAATTATATCTCATGATTCACGAATAAAGCGACTGACTTGTCAGAGACAGCGAAACTGTCTGCCTCTTCACATTAGTCATGGTTGATTCCCGTTATTTTCCCCTTACAGTGATTACACAATGCACGAGGGACATGTTCCTTACTTAAAACTGATTCTGTTAAAAAATGAGTGTTATTTAGTTCCGACCGGTTGGCAACGAATTCCAAGATACGACTGTTTCAACCAATCAGAGTTGGACTTTCCTAACCACGCCCGTAAAAGCTCGATCAGTCAGGAAAAATGTGCGATCAGCCGTTTTACTACATTTCCTTTCTTTTTCATTTATTATGTGATTTTCGGACTGTTCCTTCACTTTTCAGAGATGTCGATTATTAATAGAGATAATTTACGTTTCGTTAAAGAAATTTTAATCTAAAATTGCAGACATATATGGGTCGAGAAACTCTAACCGAGATCATTACCAACCTTGTTTAAGATGAAATCGTGTCTTGATTTTTCCACTACAGCATGAAAAATATTCTCTTTCGGTAGTAATTTTTCCAATTCTTCACCATGTTGTTTTAATTCATAAGCGGCGCAATGAGAAGAAATATGCTTCGAGATTTCGTCAATACCACTGATCACCGATTTTTGCAATTAATTACTAGGATTTCAGTTGACTTGCTCTTGCTTTTCAAGCTTCATTTTTTTATTTTAATGGGGCTGCGTTAAACTATTTAGCCGTAAGCATACCTAGTGCGATACCCCGATACGGCATACAGTCTTTCAAGCATTTCAAGCTTTGTCATACATTTTTAACACAGTAATAACTAGCCTTTTTTATTTTATTTTATTTTATTTTTGTAATTATTTATTTATTTTTTGCATTCAGATGTGTACAAATGCATATAATGCAAACTTTTTCTTAATAAACTTGTTCACTCGGGGGTCTATGTAGAGTCTCTTTGGGTAAAAGAAAAACATGATGTACTTGAAAACAACCTCTATTAAAACACTTCTGATGATTTTTGAAACTAAACTTTTAGTGAGTGAAATCTATGTAACATATATCTGATACTTAAAGTACACCGCCAACTCAGTTATTCCATCCGAGGACTGCAGTTTCGTGCTTTTTAGCACTCATCAGCCCGGAATAGGAATCACATGAGCTGGAGGCGAAAAATCTCTTAAGGGAGCCAAGAGAGCCAAACAAACTAGTAGCTAATGCAGAATTAGCAAACCAGATGAGCGACCGCAACAATGGTGCGGTTCAACTCAAAGATTGATGGCAAAGCTAAGGTGTTTTGTAGTAAGTTACCGCCCTAAAGCCAGGGCTAAGGCAGAAATACTTAAAATACACAGCATATGTATTTTAAGTATTTCTGCCTTAGCCCCGGCTTTAGGGCGGTAACTTACTACAAAATATATCTGATAGTTCTGCGATTTTCCATTCAAATGTGTAAGGAATGTGCGGGTAATAAGGCCGGTCGGCTAATAAGACCTAAATAACAAAAATACAATTTAAAATGCTCGCAGTCGTTCAAGAACGTATTCGTAGGTAGTTAACACTCCTTAGATGGTCATTCATAATGGTTGCGACACGTTGCACACTTATTTCGACCAATGCGACACGATTTATTCGCGCGGAGCGGTTGTGCAACACGAATAATAAAAAATCGTCCTACTGAATCGTAAATAATTTTTGTAATAATGCACTTTTATACATAGTTTTGCGCTACAGTTTTCTGTTTTTCATGCTTCTATCGATTTTTCAAGTCTAAATAATATAGATGAACCAATTATTGAACTTTTAGGTACTTCTTCATACATGATGTCCGCGGCTAATAAGGCCTACCAAATTTGACCGTAGGCCTTATCATACTCCTTGGTTTTTGAAACAATTTTCGTCAGTTTTACAACTTTTTAAAAATCTGTCTCAATATGTTATGTAAGTTTATGAGTAATTACGACTATTTACTAATTGGTTCAGTGTTATAGTAGTATACCCAATCAGACCCTCTGAAGGATTTGACCACATAGTTTACGGTTCTAGTTCGGACGATGAAGAAGACAATGCGCGGCTTCCTCACTTAAAAAGTACATCATTTCAGGAGCTTATGCTTTTTATGTCAGAGAAAATCATGGAAAAACATCAATTGTTAGAAGAAAAGCCATTATTTATCAGGGAACTCCAGTCAACAAAGACCTGTTCGACAGAAACAAGAAACAGAACGATATAAAAAAGACGTAAACCTTCAAAGAAGGAAATATTACTAAAGAAAACTATGCTAGTTGGTACTTTCACACACTTGAGAGAGGATAAGATGAAAGACAAGAAAGGGTGAACAATTCATTTAACAATGCTTTTAAAATTCATCAAAAACCTGCCAACCATTTAAACCTGCCAACAAATTTCTAATAGTAATTTTTATTTTAGTATATTTTTGGTACACAACATGTGAATTCTCACCTTCGTGGCATGTCACACACTTGTGTGACTGTTTATGTTGCTTAATAACTTGTTTAATTCAAAGTATTTATTTATTTATTTATTATTCATTTCACGAGTGTCTCAAATACTAATTTTGTAAGTAAATATACTTACAAAATATTTTTTTTAATATTGTACTTTAGTTCGTTTTTTAGGATAAGTAGTCATGTCACACAAAAAATGCTCACCTTCGTTACCTAAACTTGAAATGCCATTCCTCATTAACACGTGGCAGTAATGACATCAAATTTAACTTTTCATGATACAAGAGAATCCCCATGTTTATTTTCAGCCAAAGTTGAAGTTGTGAGATTTTTGTCGAAAAACAAGAAGATAGATTTTGCTGTAAAAACTTAGTGTGATTATTCTGACTTCTCAACTCCGTGAACTCAAATTTCAGGGATGTAAATTAATGTAAAAAAAGAAGTGAACATATTTTCATATGCTTGACATGTGGAGATTGTAGCAAAGAAGGAAAAACATATTTCCCTGAAAAATGTATCCATTAGGCCTATATTAATGGAAAATTCCTAACCTCCGTGACAGACCATATCAATGTCATTATTTGTGATGCGAAAATAAATGATGGAGGTTAAATTCATCAATCTTAGGCATTCTACCACAATTATAAATTACCAGTGTATCCTCAAATTTACTAAATACCATTTTTAACAAACATTTGAAACTACTAATTAAACCGTACTTTAATTAAGAGAGATTAATATTATGTTTCCACTAATCATTAAAACAGCTGATTGTTTGCACAATTAACAAAATTACTACTTTGATAATAAATTGGCCTCGGTATTTAAATATTAAAAGTCTTTTTCTTTTTTTTAATTTCCGTGAACAGGGCATTTTTAATTTTTTTTATTTATGAGTAAAATAATTGGAACTTAGCTGGGCCATTGTTTATGGTTTCTTCTAGTAGGTAACACTTTTTTGTAAGAATAGGAAAAAAAAAAAGTTTCGAAATTGAAAAATATTTGCGTTCAAAAGTTACGTTTTCTGGAGAATGACCCGAAACTATATCTAAAATGCGGCAAGTGTTATCAGAAGGAGTGCGTCATTTTGACAGTCTATGTCAAAAATAATTTTTAAAGCCCTGACCGTAGTTAAACAAAGATTTTTTTGTCTTTTTGAAGACTTTAAGCATAACTAAAGCATATATATCTACTGTAATTGACCTAAATGGCCAATGTTAGAAACTTATTTTGATTATTTATGAGTGTCAAAAGGTTTTAGTCCTTATTGTCCTACCACAATATAATAAGGCCTAATGACAAGGTTTTAAAAAAAATTTGTTTCATGCTTGTTTTCGCCAAAAATGGTCTATTTTTGTTAGTTTCTTATAGAAATTGATCTGTATGCTAAATTAATATTTCAATTTGTTGATTCGGATACATAGATTTTATTCTATTTTAAATTTCCCTTAGGTAGGCTTTATTACCTACACTTATCTCAGATGTTATCATTGCACCGCTTTGAAAAGTTTCTTTTTACTTCCTTTTACAAAAAAGGAAGTATTGTATTCGCGAAAAAATTTTCACTCAAAAATCGCCCTTAATTTCCATTTTGCTCACCCCCAAATGAATGTTGAGTTTTTTTTTCGATTCGACCACATGCGGAAAAGTGCCTAAGAATGTATAGACACGCGAAATATCCATTTTGACCATCACCGAGGTAATTACAACGACTTTTCTCGTGACGTCTGTATGTATGTGCGTATGTGCGTATGTGCGTATGTGCGTATGTATCTCGCATAACTCAAAAATGGTATGTCCTAGAAAGTTGAAATTTGGTACATAGACTCGTAGTGGGGTCTAGTTGTGCACCTCCCCTTTTGGTTGCTTTCGGATGTTCCTAAGGGGGTCTTTTGCACCTTTTTGGGGGGAAATCATTGTTAATATCAATGCAAACTTAAGTGGTGTTATAATTTGGTAAACACTTGGTGACGTATCGCCAAGCTTTTGGTCGCCAAGTTTTTTCGCCAACTTGGCGACGATTTTTTTTTTTTTTTAAATAACTTGGTATTAACTTGGCCACCGATGGAAATATTTAGAGAGTTAATCATTGAATCACATTAAAATTGCCAATTTTGGGAATGTTAATCTGTACAGAACGTTTTACTTCCTTTTAGATAGTAAAAGAAGTATTGTATTCGCGAAAAAAAAATTCCCTCACATTTCGTCCTAATTTACCATTTTACTCATCCCCGAATGAAAGTTGAGTGATTTGTTTTAACCCTACAGCACGTGCCTAAGAACGTATAGATGCCCGAAATATCCATTTTGACGATCCATAGACAATTACAACGAGTTTTCTCGCGTCGTACGAGTGTATGGGCGCATGCATCTCGCATAACTTAAAAACAGTATGTCGTAAAATGTTGAAGTTTGGGTATCAGCACTAGAGTAGTGCACTAGGGTAGTTCGAAAAAATCGATTTTTCCCTTTTGGAAAGTTGAAGTTTGGTATCCTTAAATAGGGAAAAATAATTTAAAAAAATTAAGTTTACATCTTTAGTTCGCGCATGAGGCTGAAAGTTTGAAAAAATATGCTAAAAATTGAAATTTTTTTAAAATTATTTTATAGCTTTTACGTTTGAGCATAATACGCCTTAAAACAGGCTAAGATCTCCTAAAATTTGAAACCCAAATTAAGGAGTATGCGGAAACTAAAGATTTCATTTAAAATCTATAAAATATTTTTTGATTCAAACTGCGCTATGTACTGAAAATGTATGGCTGTTGCTTTATGAAAAAAAAAATCTAGTTTTATTACTTTCTAAAAATTTCAATTTTTAACAGATTTTTTCAAACTTTCAGTCTCATGCGCGAACTAAAAACGTCAACTTAAAATGGTTAAAATGTTTTTCCCCAATTGAGGATACCAAACTACATCTTTTAAGATGTAACGCGATTCCAAAATAATAATTAAAAAAAAGAAATCGATTTTTTCGAACCACCTTGTTGTGCACCTCCCCTTTTGGTTGCATTTGGATGTTCCAAGAGGAATATTTTACACATTTTTGGGAATAATAAGTGTTAATATCAATGCAAACTCAAGTAATGATATACTTTGGAGAAAACTTGCTAAGATATCGGCAAGCTTTTGGTTGCCAAGTTTTGTCGAAAACTTGGCGATGTATCGCTAACTTGTGAAATAAATGTAAAAATATTGTGCAAAGACTTTGCATAGTAGTCAATTCAATGCAAAAAAATAATAATACTAAATAATGCTGATTTTACTCTAACATATTGTTGTTCCCTACAAATTAATATTGCTACGTTTAAAAGCAGTAATAAACTGTTTTTAGTTGCGCAAAACGATGCGCAAGAGGTGTCAATTTCCGTCCGTGACGTTTCGAAGACAAACTTATTAATTCAACATGGTCGAGACCCACGTTTTCCAATTTGCAGTTACTGCGCGAAGACATCAAAGCGGTAACTCCAATTAAAGGTAAGTACAAGTTATATTATTCATTCCACTTTCCTCACAATTTAGCTTCATTTTACATTGGTAATGAGTGTAAAACAGTGGTTTTGAATTTAACATCGTAATTCGTTCCCTATTACTCATTGTAAGATATTAGCTTTGTAATTTATTTTGGAGGCAAAGTTATAGCGGTTGTTTTGTAACAAAATTTCAGGCATTTGTTGTGCTTTTAAACATTCTATGGGGCATGTGATAGTTTTGAAACATTTTCTGAAATTCATATTAATTCAAAAAGAAATTGATTCCATTTTTGACTGCTTTCAACGTTATCACATGATTAGAATTAGCTTAGATTGCCTCCTGTACTTAGAAAGTCAATACTTATTTTGTAAATTCATATGTCGTCTTGAAGATTATTTAACGCATTTCCGTTAATTTCTTTCTTTTGTTATTTATTTCTTATATTCAGCTTAAATTCATTAAAAAAATTAATTTAATCATAATAATGATAACTTTTATATATTTTTTAAGAAGACGCGTAAAATAGCGTCAGCAGCTTATATATCCAGTACATCATTCGATTAATAAAAAAAAGCTCAAGTGTTTACTGTCATCGTATGCACATATCTTAGTAAATTCAATAATTTGAATTCACGTTATTGTGATTATACAGCTCAGTGAAATGGAATTAACTAAACTGTTGAGCCTTGATACCCTTTACATATCCAAAAACACCAACGATACTCTCCAAAAATTTAATGTGCATCTAAAGATAGAAACGCAAAGCGCCCGTCATTTAAAAGGTTTCAAGTTGCGTTAGCAGGAAATCAAAGTTTTATTTTAGGCGTAATGTACCAGTACTATTAAAACTTTTCAATACAGAAATAATTTTAGATGTCAATCCAGTTGTAAAGCTAAAGCTTTTCATTCCTGATTTATCTGTTGCGTTCGTGTTACAATTGTAGTCGTTTAATTTAGTCAAAGTTAAATTTTCATATTATTAGGCATTGTTTGGCATATTTCATTCGTCTTGAAGGATATGCTCGTTTAGAAAAGCAGATGCTGCTTTTTTTAGAAGTACTGAAAAGCCTCGATTATTCGAAACTCTTTTAACCATGACTTGAGTTAACTAACATTAGTTTCTTTGAATTTTGATTTTCAAACTACTGACGGAAAAGGAGGGCTAATAAATTTACTGTGTGTATAGGTGTTTATCTAAATATCGTTAAAGATCTGAACCCACGGCCCGTTGTTATTGTTTGAAAGTTAATTTGACCGGAACTGTTTTTTGCAATTGGTGTCCAACCTACTGTCCGCGGCTGATATGAGGTTCGCGAAGCTGATGTTTGTGGCTCGCTGTCATGTTCAATGTGGCGAATCGAAAACAAATAATCTGATCTGGATTTTTCTTTTTTTTCAAATGAAGGGAGGCTTGGTCGAGAGCGTTATATGGTTAAATCCAATGTATGACCCACGGGACGCATCGGGCCCGTGAAGCTGATTCTTAAAGCCAACTGCTGTTGTTTAAAAAGCGGCTTATTCGAGAGCGTTCTTTGCCATTCATGCCCATCACGGTCCACGGATCATATGGTATGCTAGTTTTCATTAAAATTTGTTTTTTAAAATTTATGTACATTATTTGTCTCTCTATATATGCACTATTTTAAAACTAGTACAGTGGGCGCCGGTTAATTGAATCAGTGGTCAATTGAATCAACTGCTTTAATGAATAAAGTGGTCAAAAACGGAACAAAATTTAGCTTTATTGAATTACCCATTTTATTGAATCAGCCACTTTATGGAATCAAAACTGTTAGAACAAACGTGATTCATATAAGTGGCGGCCACTATGTCATAAAAACTACCAGTAATAAAAATAAACAAAACCGAACCTTGTAAATAGCCTGGTATTAAAAAAAAATGATGCTCTTTTCAAACGTGTCTGTTTCTCTAAAGATTAAAAACTGAAAAACGTGAAAAGTTTTTTTCTGCTAGTCAGTGGAATTTTGTGATTTTCCATCTTCAGGTTTACGTAATTCCGCAAAAAATGAACAGCGTTGTTTTGTTTTTGTCTCATTAGCATGTAACTTGTAATTGTAATAGAATGTATTTCAAGTGTCATATTTATTTAATAATTTTAATTTAATTGAATTGCTTTTTTTTTAATTATTGCAGTCCATACTTCGTTGTATGTGCTATTTTTAGTGTAGCGTTGAATATTATGTCTTCTGCACTTAATTCACTTACTGATGTAACTACAGAAGACTTAATCAGGCCATGTTTCATTGCTTAGCGATTTTTCGAAGCTAATACAGATTCTGGTGCCAAAGTAATTAGTAAATAAAATTTATCCACTTTTTTCTTTATTTTACATTAAAGATAAAACTTTTAAGTACAGAGCTCAGTTAATGTTAACCTATATTATAGTTTAACCTATTCTATCATGACTAAACAGGAATACAATTGCTTTGAAAATGAAATTTGTTTTGATGTTAGTTAATTGAGCCTTGTAGCCGGCTATTACGTCCAAAATTACGAATAGAAGACTACGTACCAATGATCTTGATGATTTTTTTTTTGATTGAATCACGACTCGATTGAGAGTGCTAGCACGATTTTTTTAGCCGACGCACAGTGGAGTATTTGACTGAAAATCCTGACCAAAACTGGTTTGAGATTTTCACTATTCTGAAGGCGACACCATTTGTGCGCTGTACGGCGAAGCTATCCCACTTATAGATACGAAACTTGATTTACAAGTTGTCTGAAAGGTCTGATGTTACAATTTGAAACTCGATTTTAAAAATAAGAATTAGAAAATGAAATATTTAATATTTTATCCACGGTTTAGACTTTTGCATGTTTACTACCGTAAAATTGATCCTAGTAAAAGTAGAAAAAAACCCCAATGCATCACTAAATAGGAAAAATAATTATCTTCAAGAATGTGGTTTGTTTGAAATTCTATCGTAATTAACTGAATTTCTAGGAATTTACATAGGGAGGTCACTTTTTCGACTTTATTCAATTATTCAATCAATGTAAACTAAAATTCCTGCATCCGATATTCTAATAATGTTATGGCTCTGAAACTTTTTAAGGAAATAATGTAAACACCTTACCTTCATTTACAGCGAAAACTGTGAAGTTATGTTGTTTCACTGATTTAGAATGATTTTTTTTTCAATGAGTTGAAATAAAAATTTTCAATAATTTTCACTCGATCCGAAATGGACGCAACAGTTGGCTGCTTTCCAAAATGCTTAGGCAAGTGATAAGTAAACATGTTTCATGCGAATGGCTGTTTTCCCCGTCTTTTCCTTCGAAGATATGTAATTGAGTGCACTGTTCGAGAAAAAAAAAAAACTTAAAAACTCCTAGTATTCTGTAAAAAACACTGATTTTAAACCAAAAAAAAAATCAATTTTATTCTTTTCGTTTGGTTTCAATCATTAAAACCCTGAGTTAATCATGCACAAAAATAATGGAAGACAAGGGTTTCGGGATTACAAAGAACCATTTTTTCTACTGTAAAAAAAAAAAAAAAGAACTTGTAAGTTATAACTAAAAACACTCGAAAATGGATATTCAAAAGCTCTTTGTTTTTTAATTGTATATTTGTACAGATACCCGTACCTAGGGTCGATCCTTATTTTTACATCTGCGTGATGCGTCCCGCTAAAAATTGAACGAACAAAAACTTGGTACTAAAATTTAATGTAACTTCAATTTCGCCATGTGTAGGTAAAATGTCTTAAATGTGGATACCTCGCTAGCGTTAGGAGACATTTACAATTGTCTCCTAACGCTAGCGAGTGTGTGTGTGTGGGGGGGTCTTTTCCCCCTTTTGCTACGTATAAGGAAGAAAAGCCCCTCCCCTCCCCCGGCACATTATTTGCAACATTGATCTAAAAAATATAAATATTTATTTTTTTTATCTAAAGTCTATCTCAATTTTAAGGAAAAGTAAATTTTCTGAGCGCGATCAAAAAATAATTTAATTTATTAAATCATTGACGTACATGAGAAAATTAACATAATTGAAAGCATACGCATGTTTTAGGAGTGCAATGAATCCCTTTAGCAATGCATAAAGGTAAGCGTTGAGAATTTAATTGGATAATTTTCGTTCCATACATCTTTATACATTAATGAAGCAGTTTCTCGTAACCCTGAAACTCGTGTCTGAAATTTTACTGTTTGTGCGCTTACACATGTTGATTTTTCCTTCTGTAGTACTAATGATATTATGTTACAAATTTATTAAGTCTTTGTAGGTAAGTTCAGTTTAAAATCATGACTTGTCACAAAACGATCGGATTATGCACTTTTTTTAAAAAAAAGGGCAGCTGTATGCGGAAGATTTTTTTGTTGAAGTTAGCACTAGGGACTTTGCCATAGACGATACAACTTTCAAAACAGCCCGACAAAGCCCGAAAACCACTTAAAAAGCTTTCTCTAGTTATAAATTAAGGCGAAAACCCTTTTAAAATCGCCCGTACCAGGGATTGTTTATTTTTTTGACAAAAAGAAAATAAAAATATTTACTTTGATTTACAATTAGCACAAAGCCCTGACATTTTTTTATCCATTAAAATTGATTTAATTCAATTCCATTCATTTATAAAGCCATAAAAAAATGTACATTGAAACGTAATAATTAAGCTGAAACGTAACAAAAACGCGAAAATTCTTATAGAAATCTCATCTTTTACCGAGGCTATGAGCAATTGTACGTGACTCAAGTTTCCAAAATAGGTGCTGATCGATGCACCAGTTAGTCAGCTATCATACAATAAATTTTCATAAAAATCGGGTAAATTTTTATTTTTTTAATTTTGGCCAGGATTTTCAGTCAAATACTCCACTGTGCGACGGCCCGCCAGTCATATAAAGCCCCCCGAAATTTGTTCATGTAGCCTGTTGTTACTCTTTGAAATCTGTCATCAAAACTGTTCTTAGCCACTGGAGCCCAACCTACGGGCCGCGGGTTATATAAGGCTCAAGAAGTTGATGCTTGTGGCCAGTTGGCATGTTCAATGTTACTATTTGAAATTATGTTATGTATGATAACTAATGAGCGACATGTAGATCGGCTTGGCTTTTGGATTGTTTTCTAGCCAAATGATAAAAAATTGCCAAACTGTCTTTTATTTGCCAAAATTGGCAATCCTGCTGCAACACTGAGTATTAGCTTCAGATATCCTCTGCTAGAGAAAAACCCATGAAGTATGTGACTAAAACGACTATTATTCTTGAAATAATTTGGAGAAATGCTGCCGCAGATGGTATTTTAAAATGTTATTAACATTGATTGCTTGATGTTCCAGATTTTAATATTTGTAGCTATACTTTGAAATTTCAAAACTAATATGCTTTTCCTAATTTTTAATTTATTCTTAACTAAAATAAATTTATAAGAAAATGCTAGAAGTCTTAATTAGAAAATGTTCTGCATCAAAATCGTTTTCGGAATTTCACTCGTTAGAATTTTTTCCTGACTGTTCTGGTTATTAATGCACCTTTCACATTATTATTTGTTGTTTTCTATATGTATCATTAGATACAATTTTAACAAAAACTGAGCTAACTAAACTGAAGGTAGTTTTTTTTCTCCTTTAATTATAATCTTAGGTAATTTTAAAATATGTATAGTTACATGATTTAATACAAGTTTTGGTGCTGGTTTTAATTTTTTGGGGCATTGTACTTGTGTTGCTAATTTTTATTTGATACTGTGCCTACAAATTTTACATTACATATTATTTATATATCTTATTTATTAATTGATTTTTCGGGTATTTTCTCACCGTTTGGTTGTTCTGTGTACGCATTTTCATATTGTATATAAATGTGATCATAAATCCTAAACACTCTCCAAGTATTGAGTTTGATTTCAATAAGAAAGTCCAAGTGGTGCAATTAATGGTTGCCAAAAAATAAAAAGTACTTTTATTTTGGAAAGACAAACAAATCAAATTTTAGGTTTATTTAGACAGTTTTTGTGTTTTCTTTGTATATAACAAGCTACTTAATATTGTTTATTAAATATCTCTGAAGTAGGTAGCAAATTAAAGATTTTTAAATTTATTTTACGAGCACAAATTTTTCGCAAATTTTTTGTTCTGGAAGTGCGCTAATTACATATATTATGAATGATATTTACAGGTAAAAATTGCCCAGAGACATTTCCGGCGGTCAGTTGATAAATTTGAAAAAAAAAAAAAAATGGGAAAGAAACAGTCGTATAGGAAAAGAAAAGGGAAAATGAAGAATTATATGGAAGAAAGACGCCTAGATACTGAGTATAAACTAGTAGAAAATGCTAAAAACAAAGAAAGAGTTCAAACTTTAAGATTAGATAACGAGTATAAAGAAGTAGAAACTGCGAAAACCAAGAAAAGAATGACAAAATTAAGAGAAGACGACGAGTTTAAATCTAGTGAAAATATTGAAAACAAAAAACGAGTTAACGCATTAAGATTAGATGATGAGTATAATAAAGTTGAAATGGCGAAAACCAAGAAAAGAATGACAAAATTAAGAGAAGATGAGGAACATAAATCAAGTGAAAATATTAAAAACCAAAAGCGAGTTTTCGCATTAAGATTGGATAATAAGTATAAAGAAGTAGAAATTGCGAAAACCAAGAAAAGAATGACAAAATTAAGAGAAGATGAGGCATATAAATCTAGTGAAAATATTAAAAACCAGAAAAGAGTTAACGTATTAAGATTAGATGACGAGTATAAAGAAGTAGAAATTGCGAAAACCAAGAAAAGAATGACAAAATTAAGAGAAGATAAAGCATATAAATCTAGTGAAAATATTAAAAACCAGAAAAGAGTTAACGCATTAAGATTAGATGACGAGTATAAAGAAGTAGAAAATGCGAAAACGAAGAAAAGAATGACAAAATTAAGAGAAGATGAGGCATATAAATGTAGTGAAAATATTAAAAACCAAAAAACAGTTAACGCATTAAGATTAGGTGAAGGGTATAAAGACGCAGAAATGGCAAAAAACAAGAAAAGAATGACAAAAATAAGAGAAGATGAAGCATATAAATCTCGTGAAAATATTAAAAACCAGAAAAGAGTTATCGTATTAAGATTAGATGATGAATACAAAGAAGTAGAAATTGCGAAAACCAAGAAAAGAATGACAAAATTAAGAGAAGATGAGGCATATAAATCTAGTGAAAATATTAAAAACAAGAAAAGAGTGAAAACAATAAGATTAAATAATAACTACAAAGAGGTAGAAAATATGAAAAACAAAGAAAGAGTCCAAACATTAAGAGCCAGTGATGAATATGGAACGGAAGAAAATGCAAAAGCAACAAAAAGAGTGAAAAGATTACAGGACAATAATGAAAACAAACATGAAGAATACATTAAAAACAAAGAAAATATAAATAAATTGAGATCACAAAAGTTATACCATACAAGAGAGCTAATAAAAGATAGGGAGCAAAAAGTAAATAAAAGAAACAATGATCAACTCCGACTTAGAGAGAATATTGTCCGACAGTACCAGCGAAGTAACGAACTAAAAGATAAGTACTTTTTGCAATTTATAAAAGATCGAGCGTGTTTACCTCAATATATATGTTGTTCGTGTGAGGGATTATTTTTCAATCACTCAGTAGTCAATTTTAACGAAGATAAAGTAAAAAAAAACAGTTTCTGATGACATTTTCCAGAAAATTAACAATTATAAATTAAATTTTCTTTGTAAAACTTGTAACTCTTACGTAAGTAAAGGCAAAATACCAAATATGTCTACCAGCAATGGATTAAAGTTTGCTGATGTTCCAAATTGTTTACAGATTTTGTGCCCACTTGAAGAGAGAATGGTTGCACCTTACATTAATTTTATGCAACTTAAGCCTTTGAAATCTTTTGCTGTTAACCCCCAACTTGGCTTAAAAGGCAGTGTGGTAAATATACCTATTGAAATAAATGACGTACTAAAGGTATTGCCAAGAAACTTTGATCAAATGGCGACATTACAGCTGAAGTTGAAAAGGCATATTGATCACAAGAGCAATTATATGTTTGAAACGATTCGCCCTGCTGTAGTCTGCGAAGCTCTGAAACATTTAATTGAAACACCACTTTATAAGAAATACGACATCAAGATTGATGAAGAATATTTACACAAGTTTCAAAGCAAGTATAGCGAAAAAATTAATTTTGTTGTCGACTGTTCTGACATTAACGATAGTACACTAACATGCAATAGTCAAAATGTTACAAAAATTTTGCATGATGTAAATTTTAATTCAAATTTTGAAATAGAATCAGATGAAGAAGTTATGTTAATTGATAGAAATGAAGAAATCGTTGACAATGTTAGAGTTATAGCTCCAGGGCAAGGAAAATCTCCAGTTCCTTGGCATGCGGTGGAAGATTTAGATGAATTATGCTTTCCTAAAATATTTGGGGGACATAAAATGAACACCCCTTCTTTCACTTCTTATAGTGATAGAGCTAAGTCAGAAGTAAGGCGGTGGAATCGAAGGTCATGTGTACCTACTAGGGTTCTTTTTATGGCTAAAAAGAAACTAGAAAAATCATGCATAGCTAGTTTAAATATTTGCTTAAGAAAATCAAAAAAAACATCAAATGTTCAAGTTAAAAATGTGTTAGATATATCGTTTTTAGACAACATGATTAAGCTAGATCAGGGTCACAAATTTTTAAAACAAATTCGATCTTCGCCTGCTTACTGGGAAGCAAAGAAACGCGAACTAATGGCCATGATTAGACAATTAGGAAAGCCTGCAATCTTTCTCACACTATCGGCAGGCGAAAAAATTTGGCCAGAATTATTACAATGTTTAAGTAAATTAAATTTGAATAAGACAATATCATTAGAAGAAGCATTACACTTAGAAGATTCAGAAAAATCACAATTAATCACAAAAGACCCAGTAACATGCGCACGGTACTTTGACTACAAAGCAAACAAATTAATGTTACTCTTAAAACGGGAAAATAGTGTATTTGATGAATATTTAGTTGAAGACAGTTATCAACGTGTAGAGTTTCAAGTTCGTGGATCCCCACACGAACATATTTTCCTCTGGATTAAAGGTGCACCCCAGTATGATCCAAATAATTGTGAAAGTATAAATGAATGCATTCAGTTTATAGATCAGTTCATAACATGCAAATATGATAAAAATAATGTTTTAATGGCAGTCCAACGACACAAGCATACACATACGTGTCATAAAGGTAAAAAAAAACAAAATGAAATGCAGATTTAATTTTCCACAACCAGTTATGAACAGGACTATGATTTTAGAACCATTAAGTAATAAAGAAGAAACCGACGAAATTGCAAAAAATTTGTCGAAAATTCGGAATTTAATGCTGTATTTTTCCAAAAAGCAAGAATTCGTTACCTTTGAAGATTGCCTAACAAAGCTCAAAATGACAGAAGAATAGTACATTGTATCTTTGAGGAGCTCTTTAAAAAGAGCACAAGTTTTTTTGAAACGCAGTAGTTTAGAAGTAAATATCAACTGCTATAATAAAACAATATTGAATCTATTTGAAGCCAACATAGGCGTACAGTTTATTTTAGAAGAATACGGGGTAGCATCCTACATAATTAACTATGTAGGGAAAGTGGATGCAGGCCTTTCTAAACTCTTGCGTGATGCAGAATCTGATATTAGCAATGGTAACATTAGCGTAAAAGACAAATTTCGAAAAATTAGTAATGTATTTTTAAATAGCAACTTGATGTCGGCACAAGAAGCGGCATATCACGTTTTGTCGCTGTCCTTGTCGAAAAGTAGTAGACAGTCGATTTACATCAATACTAGTCCGATAAATGAGCGGGCATTGATGTTAAAGTCGCCAGCAGAATTGAAAAAACTAAATTTTGAGTCTACTGAAATCTTCATGGATAGCGTCATAACAAAGTACGCTAACACACCTCCAACTCTTGAATATATTTGTCTAGCAGATTTTGTTTCCAGCTATTCAAAAAGAAAACTTTCAAATAAGGAAAATGATGATGAATTAAATGAATACCGACCTAAAGAAAGAACGTCTATCATAAGATACAGACGCTATAAATTAAATCAAGACCCTTTTAATTACTATCGGGAGCAAATTTTGTTATTTTTGCCATGGAGGAATGAAGTAAAAGAAGTAGAAACTGTAGATACGGAAAATATATATAATATTAATATTGAAACCATTGAAAAAAATAGACAAAAATATTCAGTTATTGGTGATGATGTATTAGGCGAAGCTTTAGAAAATGCTCAAAAAGACATTCAAGATGTAGAAGCTGAAGATATTAGTGTTTTTTTGGCTGATGAATTATCTGGGCACCAACAAATCGATATTTTGCAACAAGATGGAAAATAAATTAGTAAGGATAAGTTTTACAATCGTTTTGTATGTCCTAAACGAGTATCACATGCAGATTTGATAACTCTGATGTCCAAGTTAAATAAATTGCAGTTAGAATTTGTAATGCATGTACTCAACTGTTTCAAAACGCAAAAATTACCGTTAAAGATATTCTTGAGTGGTTCCGCCGGAGTTGGAAAATCCACCGTAATTAAATGTATATACCAAATGATAACTAGTTACCACGATAATTTACCTGGTTCTGAAAAAGATAAGTTGGTTGTATTACTTTCTGCACCGTCTGGTAAAGCTGCTTTTTTAATTAATGGAGTAACACTGCATACTGCTTTTGCTCTACCTTTAGTACAGTTTGGTGGACAAATGCCGGAACTGGCTGCTGATTTAGCGAATAATCTTAAAGAAAAATTGTTCCATTTAAAATTACTAATTATTGATGAGATTTCAATGGTAGGCAGCACGATTTTGAGTCGCGTCGACACGAGATTGAGACAAATAAAAGGAGTCAATAAACCTTTTGGTGACTTATCCATTATTGTAGTAGGAGATTTGAATCAACTACCACCGGTGATGGATTCGCCCATTTATAAGATATCAAAGCATAATGAAATGTTTAAGCTTTTTGACATAAATCCTTTGTGGTCAGATTTTGATTTTTTTGAATTGACAGAAATTATGAGACAAAAAGACGAAAAACTCTTTATTGAGGCCTTAAATAACTTAGCTGTTGGCCAACTCTCTGCAAATGATATAAATTTGTTTAAATCAAGAGAGGTTCAAGAATCAAATGTTCCTACAGGTGCAATACGTCCATATGCAGAAAATAGTAATGTGGACAGCTATAATCAGATTAAAATAGAAAAGCAAATCGGCCCTGAATACATTTCTCAAGCAAAGGACACCATTTTAGGCAAAGTATCAGACACAAGTAGAAATAAAGTTTTAGAGTCGTTAAAGACAAAAAGGTTAACTGAGACTAACGGTGTACCCTTTAGAGTGCGATTAAAATTAAACATTAAATATATGATAACTCTTAATATTGACATCGAAGACGGGCTAGTGAACGGAGCTTGTGGTTGCTTAAAACACATTACTTTTAATCCAAACTCTACCGATCCTCATATACTATGGATAGATTTTGAATCCCCTGCTGTTGGTAAAAAAGCAAGGCTTCTGTACAAAGAATTTATAAAATCCAAAAATATTGACTCCAGTCTAACGCCAATAATGAAAACTAGTACTTCTTTAAGCATTTCCAATAAACTACAGCATCAAATTTTTCGAAAACAGTTTCCAATGGTACCAGCAGAAGCATTGACAATACATAAAAGCCAAGGTCAGACTTATAAAGAAATATGCATAGATTTTAATAAATCAAAGAAAATTTCACGTCCCATGCTATATGTGGCCTTAAGTAGGGTCACAATGTTAGCAGGTTTACATATTTTAGGTTCATTTAAGCCACCGAAATTAGCCAAACCAAATGATCCAGTTTTGATAGAATTAAACAGATTGCGAACAGAAAAAATTTGAAATTATCATTTGACACTATAAAAGAAGCTAACGACGTTAAGGTCATGTATCAAAACATAAACTCACTTTCTACAAAGTTTAAATTGATATTAAACGATCAGTGGTATCTCAGGTGTGATATTTTAATATTTGCAGAAACACTGTCGAAATTCACAGACAAATTTGAGATTCCTGATTTTGTTGAACTGTTCCGCTCCAACGTACATGGTTCTTCAAGAGGTGTTATTTGTTTTAAAAGAAACACAGTTGAAGCGTTATATTTGAATCATATTCTTGAAATGCAAGAAAAAGAGAATGAAACGCAATACCATGTAGAACTATTTAGCATCAAAGTTGAAAAATTCTGTGTTATCAGTGGTTATAAATCTCCTTCTTGTACAAATGAATTGTTTGAGAAAACTTTTCAAAATATTTATGCGAAGACGTATGAATATGGAAAAGAATTAATTGTCATTGGAGATTTAAATTTTAATATGAAATGTGAAAGAAAAAATGATTTAGTTAACGTTTTTAAAAAATATAACATTGTGTCCTTGCTGCCAACTCTTGCTTCTACTACAGATTTAAGCACGCAGATCGATGTTATATTTTCAACATGTGCCACTCTAGAAGCAGGTGTTTATGAAACATACTTTTCGTACCATAAACCAATTTATATAATATTAAAATGTAAGAATTTTTGTGCTGTAAACGAACAGAATGAACAATTAACATTAGTGAAGAACGAAACAATTTCAAAGTGTAGCTCTAGAATGATTGATAACGAAGTTGGTGTCCTAAAAGAAAACGCTGAACTAAAGTCAATCGAACTTTTAAGTTTAAATGAACCAATTTTAGAAGTTGCTGATAAAATATTATCAGATATTCATGAAATAAATACAGACCACTGTAAAGAAAATTTTTGTAATCATTTAGAGGAAATATTTTCAGCATATGAAATCTTTGTGGAAATGACGAAACGCAGTGTTTTAACCAAAATTAATGCCACTTTGAGCTCGAATCCAATAGATTTTCACCGAAACGAAAAAATGTATAATGCTTTGAAAGAAAATTTCGCAGTAGTAAAAACCGAAGGTGATGGATCATGTTTATTCCGTTCGTTATCATTATGTTTATTTGGCTCTCAAAAATTTCACAAATTTATTCGAATGCTCTGCTGCTATACTTTTAAGAAAAATTGGCTATATTTTGAACACCCTGATAGAATGAATTTTTTATTTGAATATGCAACTGTAATAGAATTAATTCATAACACTGCAAACCAGAAGACTTGGGGAAATGAAGCGCATTTAAAAGCAATAGCAATTGCAGCCTCAAGAGATATTTATATTTATGAAGAAGTACATGATAAGGACGTGAATAAGCAAAGTACTTTACAGGAATTGCAAGATAAATGTGATTTTGGGTTACTGGATAAAAATCATTTTCTCTTTACAAAAAATACAGCTGAAAATGACACTGAGCCAGAGACTTTAAAACCGATATCCGTATTGTATACTGGTGGTGGAACAAACAGTGCTCATTATTCTGCAATTCTGCCAAGACATATTAATGCTACACTTTTAAAGCCAAAATACAGAGCAGATATCATAACAACGTAAATAGTTCTAAAATATAGGTTAATTCCATGCGTGACTCACACTACAAATTAATAATTTTAAGATACAAATTTTTCTTTATCTCAAACTTATTGAAGTACTATATCCTATTTTTTTCTCAGCCTTGCTAATTAGCATTCAAACAAACTATTCAACCTATTATTATTCACTAAAATCTTTACATGACAGTTGGAAGTGTATAAATACAAATGTGACTCACACTACATGCAAAATGAAGTGATATTTTAGTGGTGTTTATATCTTTAGATATCTTCTTCTTAAGCAAAATTAAAAACAAAACCTGCTCTTTTTATTTATCCAGAAGGTTCAAAATAGAGAAAAATATGCAATATTTATTAATATAAACAATTTTAAAGCTTTAGTCGGCTTTTCCATATGTGACTCTCCCTACATATTGATTATGACTCACACTACATCTTCCAATTTCGAAACACAAAACAAATCCTACACATTTATTTTCCATCATTGACATATTTTAGGTAACATAAATCTCAAAGAACATGTTTTAAAGCAGAATTGCAAGATTTATATTAACTCATGACATAATTATTAAATCAAAAATTTTGAAATATGTAATGCATCCACTGATTAAACGGCTCTGGAAGTTTCTTTGTAGCACTATCAGAAAAAGTTATATCTACGTCAGATATATCATCAGGGTTAGACCAAGAGAAACGTTTGGAGTCCTTATCCAACTTAAAAAAGTTTACGGTCGCAACACCTAAGCTTGGCTTGCCAATAACTTGACTAACAAAATACTTTACTAGTATTTTGCCAGAAAAATAAACACGAATCCAGTCCCCAACGTTAAAATTTTTAAGATTCTTCATGTATGTTTTCTACGTCTTCTGGTTCTTTAAACTTCTTTTTCTGAAATTGAATATATTTTTATTCATCTCCCCTGATATTAACGAAATTTTTTGCTTGTATGGGGATACTTTCTCAAAACAATGCATCCTCCTCGTTTCAGGAATCGGCTTGGTTTCCATCCCATTTGGTGCCCACAACTTATCATAATAAGACATTTTGGATGTTATCAACTCCTGTGGTACATATATGGAGTGAATATTCGGACAAATCTCAGCAGACATTTCTGTGAACCCTTTAGCAGTATGGGGGTCAATTTTCTTAGATAAGGTGATCTCCCTCAATTGCCGCTTCAGAGTACCACCTAAGCCATTGATTGTACCCTTGCCATGGCTAGTGGCAGAAAATTGCCATTGATACTTTCCATCTATTAGGGTACCCAAATAAAGTTTACTAGTCCACGTTCTGTCTCAGCTTTGCGAAAAGCTAAATATTTTCCGGAATCCTTAAGCCTTTTTATTTGCTCTGCTGTACGCTGCGATATAGTTTTAGACGTAGTATTTATAGCAAATACTTTTAAATTATTAATTTGTATGAATTTTATATTTTTAATGACGAGTTTTCTCATCAAAGTGTAAAAACTTTCAAAACTTAACCAAAACTGTGACTCACACTACACACTCATTTATATTTATAGTTCTAACAATATGCAAAACTATATCAAACGAATTGTGAAAAAGTAATGACATTAAGTTATAGAAAGAAAATAAAAAATATTAGAGCTTGAAACTATAGGCACTATTTTAATAATAATAAAAGTTCTATGTTTTGTATGACTCACACTACATGCATTAGGCTTATTCAAAAATGCAAAGTTTGACTATGTTTAAGTTATTACTGGAAAAAATTGGTATGCATCCTCAAAGTACTACAAAAACACTTTTAAATAATACTAATATTATTCATATCAACTTATCACACATGTGAAAAAGATCCCTATGAAAATGATCAACTCTGCGTGCAACAACTACGTGGTTACAAATGTCTTTTTGGTGCTAGTTTGTTGCCAGATGCAAAACATAAAAAGCACTTTTTGCATATGTAATTTGAACTTCAATGTATTTACCATAAAAAATTGAAGAAACATTTTAAATAAAGCTTGTTTTGAAATTTGACTGATTGGTGTACTTAGTCATGGAAAATAGTGAAGAGAGTGAAAATTTAAAGATCCAGATAAGAAGTGAAAAATAAGTCATGTTTTATCAGATTCTTTAAAATAAATGAATTTATCTTATACTCTCTTATAAAGATTCAATTGCCTTTTCTAGTTTAACATCAGAATATTTATTTACGTCCTGTGCAGAACTTGGACTAAACGCGACATGCACGTATCGTGTCAGGCGGAGGTCAGCGGGGAAAAAGAGTTCTTTCAAAAAATCATAAAAATTATTTTCGAATATCCTAAGGATCCTAATTACTTCCTTTTACATAGCAAAAGAAGTATTGTAATCGAGAAAAGTTTTTTACTGAAAAAGCGGCCTAAATTTCTATTTTGCTCACCCCCTTAACGCAACCTACACGTACTATGTCAGGCCGAGGTGAGATTTATTTCAATAAAAATTATTTTATAATACTATAATTACTTTCTTTTACATAGTAAAAGAAGTATTGTGTTAGCAAAAAAAAAATTACTGAAACATCGGCCTAAATTTCCATTTTGCCCGACCCCGAATGAATGTTATTTTTCGACCAACCACACGTGCATATATACCTAAAAACGTATGGACGGCCGAAGCATCTAAAATGAGGATCCCCGAGTTAGGTACTACGATTTTGCTCTAGCCATCCGCATGTACGTGTGTGCGTAAGTATCTCGGATAGCTCCAAAAAGGTATACCGTATAAAGTTGAAATTTGGTATGTAGACTCCTAGCGGGATTTAGTTGTGGCCCTCCTCTTTTTACTTCCTTTTACAAAAAGAAGTATTGTATTCACGAAAAAAATTTCACTCAAAAATCGGCCTTAATTTCCATTTTGCCCACCCCCAAATGCATTTTGAGTTTTTTTTTTCGACCCCACCATACGTACAAATGTACTTAAGAACGTATAGAAGCCCGAAATATCCATTTTGACGTTTCCCGAGTTAATTACAACGATTTTTCTATCTGTATGTATGTGCGTATGTATCTCGCATAACTTAAGAACAGTGTGTCCTAGAAAGTTGAAATTTGGTACGTAGACTCCTAGTTGGGTCTAGTTTTGCACCTCTCCTTTTGGTTGCATTCGATTGTTTTTAAAGGGGTCTTTTCACCTATTTGGGGGGAAATCGTTGTTAATTTCGATGCAAACTCAAGTGGTGTTATAATTTGGCGGACCCTTGGCGATATATCGCCAGTACTTTGGTTATTGCAAAATTGCAATAATGCGGAAATAGCATTAAATTAGTGTAAAAGGAAGTCATGTGATGCACACATCAGCTCGTTTTAAAATGTAGTGATTTTACGTTTTCCTCTCCGGCATGTCACCAAAAGGTTGGTTTCTTCTGGTTTTATTTGTCATGCCGACGGCTGCTTATGAATTTGACTTCCCAATCTATTTTTGATACGCAATATTAGGTGTTTTTATTTACCCTATAAAACCTCCACTCTCGTGTAAATGGAAATAGCTATATTTTTCATTCTTTCTTTCTTTCGGAGATTTGAATTGTGATGTAAATTACGATTTTGATTGAATTTTACAAACTTTGTTTCGCAGCGTAAACTTTAAAGTTTATATATTTTTCAGTATCTATTTCTGTTCACAAGCAATTGCTCAGAAAATTTCACAAATCTTGATCTTTACTTGTTGATAATTTCAATAAGCTCTGCAAAATTTATTTTTCAGTAGAGGTAAAAGTAGCACGTATTACATACTAGAGGTAATCATCATTTATACAAAATAAAGCTTTACCCAAAAGAAAAAAAAAAAGCCAGATGAAGATAATAGAGTTAATATGCTAGTATACCATTTTAAATGCCATTCTAATTTGTATTGACCTTAGAACATGAATCAAACTTTTTAAAAGATGAAATCATCCAAAGAAGAGCCGAAGTTGAATGTTAGTTTTTTACTCCATAAGTGTACAAATGTGAGAACTTCACTGAACATAATGCGTCGGATTACGCCATCAATTTTCTTTCTAATTGCGAAATGTTAAAAGTTGAGTCGGCTACGGTTTCCGATACACTTACAGTTGACAATACGAAACAAAGTCGATTTCTTCACAAAATTTGACTCGAACCTGAATTTGTTCAGCTCTTGGCATCCATCCAAAGAACTGCATCATCCAGTGCTTTCTTTTACTTGTCGCCTGCTTACGGATAGCTACAGTTTGGGCTCTGAAGTTCAGACGTATGTTATCGCGAATGAAAAAAATTTGACATTTAGACACATAAATCCGAAAAGAGAGTTCACGTATTTTTGTACGTACAGTAGAGAACCAATTATCCGGGAAGTTCGGGACCATCGCTGTCCCGGATATCTGAATTACCCAGTTTTCTGGATCGCTAAAAAGTGCTGTTGGGCGTTTGTGTATGAAACTTAAATTACCATAATAAATAGTAATAGACATTAAAATAAGAAGAAAACAGTTCAGAAATGCTTATTATTGAAAGTTATCCATAAGACCTGAGACCCCCACATTCACTTTGAAAAGAAAAAAAAAAAAAAAAAAACGCCACTTTTCCATGCTTTAAAATGGAAGAAAATGAAGGGAAGGGCAAGAAACAAGTTTTTGAACGTAAATGTGCGATTTTTCTACTATAATGTATGAAATAATTTGTTTTCAGAAACGCGTTTTTTTTTTTTTTTTTCTTTTTAAATTTTCTGTAAAGGTTTAGTGTTTACGATTACGGTAGTTATTGATATAACTATTGCTTTTGCATTAAGTTCATACCAATAGAAATTTGATTTGTGAGTCTTGCGTTTAACGATTTCTAGATGATTTTCATTCCCGTACTTTTAGTGCAAAGCTGCCTCAGTAATTGAAAATTAATAAACACAAAGTTATAAATAAATTTTCGGAAGTATTTTTCACGCAAACCATCCATTCTCTATTCTGTAGAAGACCAAAGACAAACCATAAAACATGAGTTCGAAAAATTAAATGATAAAACTTTTAGATACGTTCTTGAAGAAATCTGAGAAGCACGCGCAGATTAAAAAAAATAATAAAAATAAAAAATAATTAAAAAAAATAAAACAGTTGCATAAAAAAAGCTTCTTTTACCTTCCTAACTGCTGATTTTCTTGTTATCCTAACCTTTTTTGGTTTCCTAGTATAAGTAATATTATCTCTCACAAGGAGTAAAGGTATTTTCAAGTAAGCAGTCGTATTGGAAGAGGCTCTAAAGAAGTAGGTATTTTTAAAACTTGCTGTGTCCCGTTGAATTTCAAACAAGATGCAAAGACAATTTAAAATATAGCAACCAAGTGAGGGAAAAGCAATAAAAATATATCCTTTTTGAATTATGATAATTCTCTTTGAATATTATAAACTCTTGGAGTTAACATGAATACGGTTAAACAGCATTAAACATGTATAAATGATGCAGCATTGATTGCAATTGTCTTTCTAAAAAAATGAATTATGCTATAGACAAAACTATAATACTCTCAAAAATGCATTCTCAAAGCTCACGAAAATTTCGTCATATCTGACGAATTGGCTTCGTCAAAAATATTGCAATTAAACCGTCACACTGACGAGAGTTTCATGAGATTTAAGAGTTAGGAGAGATCCAGCGAAGAGCAAATTGACGTAAATGACGAAAGTTTTCCAACGAATGAAACTATTTGAAAGAGAGCGATGTATTTTTGGGAGGGAAGCTATTCAAAATACTTGAATGAACATCAACAATAGAAAAGATACCATTATATATTCTGTAGTAACAGAAGTTAAACATAATATTTCATCAAATCAAAGAAAAAAAATATGTTTCAGGGGTTCTGGAGAATCGATAATTAGAAAGCCGAATTTAATCCTAAATCTTTCTTGTGATACCTACAGCAGACATCTAATGCATTTCATTATCGAACGTAAAGAATAGTTTAAATGCAAGCTCACCTGCAAAATAAGCAACAAATGCAATTAGGAGTGTAGTAAGAAAAATGAGCATGATGGTAGCCATTTTCCAAGAGCATTTGTGTGCACACGTTTTCTGGAAATGAAGTCTAGAACTGTGGATGGCGGCGGAAGTGAACTTTGAAGGAGATGCAAATGGAGGTCTCGTGGGACCTGGCGCTGTGGGTGGTTGGATGAGTTGGGGATTGACACAGTTTGCAATGGGAACCATGGGTCCTGTAGTAGAACTGGGTGTGCTACAGTAAACTGGTAACGGGTTACTGTATGTAGGACCTCCTGGTCCTGTTCCTCCCGTTGCACATGTCAATGGGTTACCTCCATTGCTGTGGTGTGTTAGAGATTGAGAGCTGTTGACGCCATTTGCAACAGAATTTTTAATTTCGTCTGATTTTGGAAGCTGCACTTGTTGAGGTTGGCTGTAGATCCTGTTAAGGAAATTTCAAATGTACATTACTTTAAATAAATGTATTACGAAACATAAGTTTAAAAAAGTGCAATATATAAAGTGACTACACAAATATATATTTGTTTTGAAATTGCGAGCACAGTTCATTTATATATTTCTCTTCTAGTCTAAAGTTTTCTAGAAAAACAGTATCAAAGTACTCGTCATATTTAAGTTATAAAATCAAAATCGTTTAGAAAACAAAAATAGATGTAGTCTTCCTCCTAGTAGGTATTCAAGAAATAACGCTTAAAGCAAAGTATGTTTGTACTCTGAAAAAGTGAACAAAGCATCTCATGATCAGGATTTCTGTTTTTGCGCAACGTAAAACATTTCTCTTCGTATATAGAACGCAGTAGAAATGCAGTTTTTGTCGCTGTTGCTCTCATTTTTGAAGTCAGCTAAAATTGAATTTTTTTTTTCACTAATAGAAACAATAAAAACAGTTCGTATCCGACGATTCGAATTCCAGCAAAAAATTCTTAAGATATTTTTTTTTTCCACTCACATTATGAAAGCAAGGAGAAATAGACGTACTTCATTAAAATATTACACAAAAAAGTGTCTTAAAAAGACTGACGCATTATAATAAATTGATAAAAATCTCTATTTCAAATAAAAAAGAAAAAGAAAGAAAGTCTAACAAGCACGCTTTTTTAAAACACAATCAGACTGATTAATACGTTTCTGTAAAAATGACACTCATAAATGTGGAAATGTATTATCTGATTAGAATGAAATTTAAAAGTACAATTTTAAGGAGCGATTGTGATTCAAAGAAGAGATTCTCTGTCCAAACCTAAACCAAACAACATTCTCAATAGACGTTTCCGCTTCTTACATATTACTAAATCTGCCCTCAGTTCATTAGATATACTGGCCAATACAGTACCACCAAACAGAAAGATATTTACCAATCTTGAAAACTTACTTTAAAAATTTATATTTTTTAATATGTACATTATAATTCATTTCTGATTTATTTCAGCGATATTTTTAGACTACATTAGGCCTTAACCATGTCTTACTTTGTTTTTATTTTAAAAACAAACTGTGGGAAAATAGGCTGAAAATGCTATGCAAAAGAGAAAAAAAAACATTCATTTAAAGCAATTGTCAAGACAAATCGCCACGGAAGATCACGTTTTAAAGCATAACGCTAATGTACTTATATCTTCTTCACCTAAAAATAGCAATGAACAATTCGGAAATATTTCAGATAGTCTAATTTACATGAATATAACGCTAAACAGTAAGCTTTCATTTTCAGAATAGTTCTGAAAGAATTTATTCCCAAGCTCAGTTTTTCAAATTAACTACATTATTGATGTCATTAGAATATCCGACTTAATTGATATTCAAGAAACTTGAAGTCTTCGTTATTCCCCTCCGTTACATTTCTATTATTTAATCTTTTATCCCCTCTTCGTTTTTTACTAAAAATAACTAAAGAACTTGGGGGGCAATGAAGCCGAAAACGAGACGGAAGAAGCATACATGGAATAAAATGAAAATTAGATTTAGAATCCAAAGATGGTGAACATCTTTCGCGTGTTTATGAATAAAAAATAAGAGGGAACAAGCGTAAAGTGCTGTCCGACGATATTTATTTTAGATCACGAAGGGATCATTTCTAAAACCTTAATTTATAAAGTTCAGGTAATATACTGCAGTGAAAAATAAAAGACATTTTACATACATGTTATATTATATGCTTACATACTCATACTTACTACCTTAAAGGAACTGCAAAATTGTGTAATTTTTGAATGTGTCCCAATACTTTTGATGATAAAGCGTATTAACTAGCCGTATATGATAAGCCAATATACATTTTAGATGCCCACACGCAGTGCCAGCAGCAGAGTTTTGAGATCAAAAAAGAGAAAATGTTTTCCCAATTTACGTTCAAAAGAATATGTATGCAGATATAATCGTTTTATCATTCCATTCACACAAAAAGACAAAACACGGAGTTACATTTCCCTCATTTGTTAGACAGTAAATAGCTTAAAGCTCGGTTTCATTTCATTGCATTGTCTGGGTGAAATCAAATGAATTATACGGTTTTGAAGAATGCATTACTGAATTATTACCAAAAATAAAAGACTTTTAAAAATATTTTCTATACTTTGAAAGCATGATTACAAAAAAACTATTATTAAAATTGTCTTCATATCATTATCGTTTGTGGTAAAAAGCTTTGTCGAAAGCTAACCTAACAAACACTAGTTTTATATTTTTGGGTTAAAGTACGAAATATTGTGTGCATCAATCAAAATAAAATTTGGTAAATGATTGCATTAAATCTGATCTCGTTTAGTTTGAACTATTTTGTGAATATGAAATTTTGTTTATAAAATACAATAAACACTTTTTAACAACAGGTATTTACGAGTTACCTTACCAATCGTAATTGAAGAAGAACAATCTGTTAAAATTGTTACTCACCTTTATAAAAGTAAAAGTTCAACTAACCGATTAAAAACGTTCATGACAAACTGTCGTATTTTGTCTCGTTTTAATATCTTAGAAATTCTTAATGAAATGATATGTATTTTAGGAATATTTGGTGTAATTTTGAGCAATCGTTCTATTCATACTTACGAAACCAAAATCTAGCTAACCTTTTTACATAAAAAAATACGATCTAAATCGAAATGAAATTAAAAGCTTGATAAAGGCGTGTAAAGAAGCACATTTTCTTCAAGCTCTTATATATTTTCTAGATTATTTTTCCTTTTTTAAAAATATTTCTCGGAAAACTGTTCCTTTTTAACCACAAGTTTTCTACATATATTGTGAAATATTCTGCATGTAAACGATCTGCAACAGATTTGCTCAAAATTAAAGACTATTTGAATAAAAAATAAATTATTTCAACTATATTTATAGACTGTAGAAAACTTTGATAAAGCAAATTTAAGGGCAAAGCTTTTACAAATATTAGCTATGTATAAATATAGTTAATGTAACTAATGTATTAAAGATTAAGTTCGATGCCATGATAGAAAGGAAACACAGAGTGGAAAATTATGATTTTCTCAGACATCGACTTCTGGATGAAGAAAAGTGTTTTGAGTTATCTATGTTATGAAACGTGAACAGAGTTTTTACAGAAATGAATGATTCATCCAGTATTTTAGCTCAAAGACAGTTTTCCTGTAGAAGAGTGGAAGTTTTGGAAAGATTCTTTTTCGTAGAAAACGTATAGTTTTAGGAATTTGTAAAGAAAATTCAGGCACGAGTTCAGTTCGCTTTAAAATGTACTCAGTTTTACTAAAAATTCAATAAACCTTTGCTCAAAACGTATGAAATATCGTTCCAAAAATTCATGCAAATTGTGGCAGGAGTTCTTTCATTCACGTAACACTAGAAAATCGAAGCTCTCCGAAGCACTATATTTCATATACAAGCCAAGTGCTACCCCCCACTCAATGAGATTAATCTTACGATTCATCCATATTTAACGCAAAAGCATAAATAACATTTATAACTGTGTGAAATATCTTATCTTTTCAGAATAGTTCTTGATATCAAATTGATATTGAGCATTCGTGCTTTGAATACAAATTTGCAAGCTTTATTTGCTTCATTCAATCGATGTAAGATTTTTACTTTGTTTTCTTTAGTATGAGCAATGAATAATTTTTAAAATCTAATTAAACTATACCTTTAAGGTTCTACCGATCTTCTAAGTTTTGAAAAACTGTTATTTTTATGGCTATTCTTTACTATTCTTAGTTTCGATTCCTGCACAAAATATTCAAAAATATTTATTTATTTATTTATTTTAGGTGTAATACATACTGTGTATTTTCATTTACGGAAACCTTTTGCTCTTCTACGCATGCGCCATGTCTTTTTGAATCATCCTTTTCTACAGTAGCATCGTCCATGAAGCGTAGGCGTGGCACGTTTCGATTTGCATGCAACGACACGTTACTGGCGACTTCGAATTCGTTAGGTTTCAACCCGCAAATTCCTTCAATTTGTTTGGAGGAGTTTCTTGACTTAACTCGCGAGTGTTTTCTTCGTAGCTAAAGTAATTTTTATGCTAAAAAAATTCAGTTCCGATTGCTATAGTGTTAAGAGCCGATTTTGTGATTTTTAATACTGAGCTACTTGTGCTAAATTGGGTCTATAGAAAGAACTTGACAATTGACAACTACCAACTATAAAGGACGTCACTAAATTTATTTTATTCGTCAAGAACGACCTGAAGTTTAAGTATAATTGAAAGGACCCATTTAATTCAGATATACATTCAAGATCGCTTAATAAAATTTTATAGCCGATTTACAACCAAAAAATATTCTTATAGGTGGGATATTCCATTATCCGGAATCAAAACAACAACGTTATTTACGTACGTTAGTTTGATACACTGAAATTTATTACCTTAAGCTAGGTATTATTTTAACCGATATTCTAATAAGCGGGCTCGACTGTATATGCAATTGTTTCTGAAGAGATCAACATTATTTGCACTCAGGGGTGATTGTGAGTTCATCAAAAAATACCTGAAAGTTTCAAAGCGATAACGGGGGGGGGGGGGGGGGTAATCTTTGGCCCATATTACTTAAGTGCACCTATGCCATAGTATGAAATAGTTCAATAGTCAGAGTCAAAATAGTGTGTGTACATTTGATTAAACTTTTAATGGGTTACAAAGTTACTTTTGAGCTGGTGTTGTACGAAATTATCTTGCCATTTGTCCATCTTAAGGCTATTGCAGGTATATTTGATGAGTATTATATAATTTTTAAAAAATTGCGGAGGTAGGGAGATAAAAGCATAACAAAAAAAAAAAAAAAAAACATAATTCCGGTATTTTCGGACATAAAAATACCGGAAATACGTCCGAAAATACCGGAAATTCGGTAAAATACCGGAACACAATAACCCATCTTTGCACTAAAACTTCAAATCCACTCGTAACTTAGGATCGAGTGATTCCACTTCTGAAAACCTATTTCAAAACGTACCTCTATTTGAAACGATATCCCAAAAGCAAACGAAACGATTCTTTTGAGATCAAAATGAAGCGTTTTTTTAGAGTTATCTGAAAAGCTTTTTCACGTTGCGGCTTGTAAATGCACTTTATTTGAGTCTTGTTCGTGTTCAGAATCTAAAAATGTTTCCATCAATGAGATACGTTTTTTGTTGGGTCAAGGAAATGACAGGAAAATGGTTATAAGTGGTGTTGATAAGAAAAAAAAAACAGCTAGATTAATGAAATGGCAGCAGAGAAAAATTGAAGAGTCAATAAGGGCAGTAAAAAAGTTGCGTTCTACTAAAAAAATAATAACGATTCTGTCTGATCAAATTTTTGACTTTTCGGTGCGTGAATCTTCACCAGAAACGTATCCGATAACAGAGGCATCCCCAAAAACACGCTTTTGACAGACCCACCTTCGACTTCAAAGACGAATCGGAATATACTGCTTTTGCGATTTAACTCTATTTGTTGATAGAAACAAGATCCGCAGAGCTGTATCTAAAGTCCGAGCAGTAACTTCAAAATATATTGAAAGTGTTGTTATCAAAAACATGTACTTTCATGGATAAAAAGACAAGACTCTGATAAATAAGGAAATAGGGGATCGTTACCATCACAAAGAAGTTTTAGAAGAACATATCTTAATTTTAGCAGAACACGATCAATTTATTTGGGACACACAATGCCAAGTCGTTCTATCACAGTTCTATAAGAGGGTTAGGTTAAGGTTTGAGTTTAGAAGACGTGATTTGCGTTCGACGTGACGGAATAGCAATCAACACCGGTTAGAAGGGTGGCGTGTTTCAAAATTGAGAGGCGTATTCGGAGATAAGATTACAATAGCTTATGTGTATGCTTCATGCCAATAAGTTACCCCTTCGTCAGTTATTACTGACCTTGCACGCTGGATGGTTGGACTTTTTGTGCAGACCCTCAGAAAATTTTTCAGACTTTCCAAAAAAAAAAAAGTTGTCAATGAATTAAGTACGTATCAAAAATATCTTTATGAGATATGTGGAGCTGTACCAACTGCTTCCTGCACTTCTGAGCTGACAAACCGTCAACCTGGAAAAATGATGCATTCGAGATGGCTTAATTCAGCTAATCGTTTACTCGTCTTTACGTAAGTACTCTTAACCCTTCAAGCGGCCGTGACGTAAAATTCCTTCACCCAGGGATGTATTGAAGAGCGGCTGTGTCGAAAAATTTGGCCTTGAATATTCTGCTTCGAGAACAGCTGCGGCGTAAAATTCTATGGAAGAATATTCATTAGGGTGGTTCAAAAAACTCAAGTTTTTTTTTTTAGATCTAGGGACCCTCCCATTTTTTTACATCTAATAAAAGAATAATCTATGCAAAATCTTAGCACCCTAGAACATGTGGAAGGCAGTGCTCAATAACGTTTAGTTTTCATAAACATCTGTAAAACACTTAAGTTTAGCCTTTTAACGCCTTTTTTTTTGTTTCAGGTTTGAACTGTATTTCAATTAAAATGACTGCGCGTAAGACGCGTCAGGCGGACAGTGTTTACTTAATCGGCGTTAAGGACTTAGAACCTTTAACAAAGAAGAACCAACTTCCTACAACAAAAGAAGTTTTGTTAAGATTTCACTTTTTTTTAAGTGAAAAAAAATCTGTCAGGAATGCCAGTCATAGCACAATTGAAGAAGTGAATGAAGTTTGGAGCAAAGCCCTAATCCCGACTAAATATACCAAGGATTCGATTGAAAAACTTGAAAGTGTGCATTCACAGTGGCTACTTTTAAAGAAAAATAAAAGCAGAAAAACAGAAAAACAAAGAACAAACGAGCAATCATTTGTAGACAAAATCGAAAAGCTTTTTGACATTGCCCATTCAGATGCTTTAATTCTCATGAAAATACAACAAGACAAAGATTTTTTAATTGACCAAAGAACTGAGAGAAAAATGATCATTTCATCTCAAGACAAAGAGTATATTAAAAAGCAAGAAAGAGCATTAGAAAGATTTGAAAAAGAAGAGGAGAGAAGAGAAAAGTCAGTTTCTGCTGCAAAATCCATGTCTTCTTCTATTAATCCACCCGATGATGACTTAAATGATAGTTCAAGTGCCAAAAGCAGTTCTGAAAATGGTTCTGAATTATATCAACCTTCGTCCAAAAAAAAAATTGAAAATGTTTTAGGTGGCAAGAGCGAAGAAGATGTTTCTGATCCAAAGGCTAAGAGCCTTTTGGACATGAATGTGGCAGGGGCTTTAGACAGGAATAAAGTTTCCGATCGTGAAGCTGTAAGGCTTATCATTCCTATTGCCGCCGCACTTGGGCATGATCCTGCGGCATTGCCGCTTTCAAGAAGTTCTATAAAAAGGAAACGAGAAGCAGCAAGGCAGAATTTTTCAACAGAGATGAAATCAAACTTAGACATCAAAGAACCAATTGTTGTTCATTGGGACGGCAAAATCTTGCCCGACATTTTAGGTTCACAAAAAGTAGATAGACTACCAGTGCTAGTTTCCTATGCTGGTGGAAATGAGAAACTGCTGGGGGTGCCAAAATTGGCTAGTGGAACAGGTTTGAAAACTGGAGATGCAGTACTTAAAACTCTTAAAACATGGGATCTCGATGATAAAGTCATTGGTATGGGCTTTGACACAACAGCCGTCAACACTGGATTCAAGAGTGGTGCATGCACTTTCATTGAAAATAAGCAGAACAAAGAACTTCTATGGTTGGCGTGTCGCCATCACATAATGGAAATAATTTTGAGCAAAGTATTTACATTATGTTTGGGACCTTCAAGCTCTCCTGAAATTCCCATATTTAAAAGGTTGAAGGAATCATGGAATGTAGTTGTTCGATCAGATTACACACCATTAAATTTTTCCCCTGGAGAAGCTGAGTTAAAAAGCAGTACCATCGAGTCCCTGCTACATCATCTTAGTAAGAAAGATCAGCCTCGAGATGACTACCTCGAACTTATTGAACTGACGCTGTTGGTGTTGGGGCAACCAATAGAAAAAATTCACTGGAGAGCACCTGGGCCTATTCACCATGCTCGGTGGATGGCTAAGCTTATTTATGCATATAAATTGTACCTTTTCCAAGGTCAAGGAGTTTACCATCTCACAAACAAGGAGAAAGAAAACTTGGACAGATTTGTCCGTTTCGGAGCACTTCTGTATGTGAAAAACTGGGTTGAGGCTCCAATCAGCACCAATGCAGCTTTCAACGACCTAATTTTTTGGAAAGAGGCTGGGAAATACAGCGCAATTGATGGAGAGATAGCTAAAACCATCAAAAAAGCCTTGAAGCCACATTTGTGGTACCTATCCGACGAACTGGTTGGATTATCACTTTTTTCCAACAAAGTGAGCCTTGAAAACAAAGTGAGCATCGTGAATAAGATGTCTGTCCGTGCCCCTGCACCGCCCAGGATGATTAGAGGAAATGCCAATTTACTAAGTGATGAATGTGAATTGGCAGATTTTGCTAATAGTAGAACAATGTTGTTGTTTACTAAGCTAAACATTAAGCAAAGCTTTTTAAACAAGCACCCAAGTGAATGGGAACAGAAGCCAGAGTTTAAAGAGGCAAAAAATAGAGTAAATAAAATAAAAGTGGTCAATGACATCGCAGAAAGAGGTGTTAAACTATTTCAAGATTTTAACAAACTCATAACAAATGATGAGGAGGAAAAACAGCTGTTGCTGCAGATTGTAGAGGCTAATCGAAGACAAGTTCCGACTGAACCAACAAAGAAGGCCGTTCTAGAAAGCCTACAGAAACCATCCACTTCCAAAGACAAAATTTAAAGACTTTATATTTTTATTATGGTCTTCACTATAAAATATACTTATTTTTAACATGGTTTCTAATGTAAAATATCCAAATAAATTTAAGTTTTTGTATCCTAACATGTCTTGTCACTTTTTCAAAAATTGTAAAAAAAAATTCCGGTTTTCCTTTTTTAAACAGCATTGAGCACTGCCTTCCAAGTGACTTATGACCTTGAAATTTTGGCTCCTTACTTCTTTTATCAAATAGAAAAAAATTGGGGGGTCCCTTGGCTTTTACATTCAACTTGAGTTTTTACCATAAGATCTTGGACCACCCTAATATTCATGGCAAAATTTTTCGACACGGCCGCTCTTCGATACATCGCTGGGTGAAGGAATTTTACGTCACGGCCGCTTGAAGGGCCATCAGAAAATTTGCATTTGCTTGTCAACTACGTGGTTTAAGTATTCGCACCAGTTTGGTTCCTAATCAAGCAAAAGGCGCATTTTAATGACGCAGCCAAACTGTAAGAGATCTGTTGTATATTCGGGTTATCAAAAGCAGTGCTTTTTTTGTGCACCCAGAAAACCTACTTGCCTATATATTGTTTAATGACAGAGACCACATTCGGGAGCTGGCAAGCCGGCATTGTGAATAATAAAAAAATTCGAGAGAAGCTGAAAGAATCACTAAACGCATGATATTTAAGCCAGAAAATACATTTCTCTGCTAATTACAGCAAAATTTTGGACACAGAAATAAGTTTAAATTATAAGCTTTTGTCATTGATTATAAGCTGTAGTTTGTTTTGTTTCATCAATTTCAGCAATAAAATACATTTTAAACTTCATTTTTCTGTTATTTTAGACATATGGTTTTGATCTGTCAAAACGTAAAGTAAGCGAAACAGTTTATTTTGCTAATTTTACAGCACTGGCAGTTTGCAACGGGCAAGGGGAATTTTTGACCAGTTAAGGTCGTCCTTCATAAAGACATTCGCGACGCCAAATAGCATTGATTCATTGTAACAAAATTTCAAGATGTGCTATACTGAAAGATTCTATCGACTGCTAGGTAAATAAGCTGTTAAACTCATACTTTTACGAAAGTAAGCACTGATTTCACAAGGATGCCACAGTGTGGTCTCATGGCTGAACAGTTTGCCTTTTTATTATCAATCTATTTTCACCAAATTTCTAAATGAAATAATAGTAAAATGTTTCCATATTTTCGCTCAATGTGAATTACTTTATGATTTTTTTATAGTTTGTAATCAGTTGAACATGCTTTCCACAATTTTAAAACAAAAAATAAGTTTTAAACTATCAAGATGGTCAACTTAGACCTCAGAAAGTATCAGGTAACATGGGGGTACTATTTAATTATACTGGATCAGGGCATACAAGCAATGCAGAATAATACAATCTCTTAATTATTTTTTGCACTCAAACAGCGTTATTTATTTTAAATCATTTTAAATATATTTATTTATATTTTGTGGTTTTGCATGAAAATGCTTTCAAGCAAAATCTGAAAGAGAGAGAAAATGGATTTATTTTATTCAAACTTGTACTCTTTTCAAAATATACAGAACTATTTATGAGTATCAAATTAGTGGTAACCTAAAGTTTTGCAAGAATGAAACAATCCATCTCGTTTTGCACAGGAAGAGCACTACATGTGAAGAATAAATGATAGCACAGTCCCTGTTCCGTTTCGGCAAGCTTCAACGGCCATTGCTATTTACATCAAACGTTGAAATGACGCATCTTAACATTTACGATCAGTACCTGTTGTCAGCAATAAACTACGAGAAAACATGCCCCAGCCATTTTTCGGTTCCATAAAATAAAGAAAAGCACGCTTTCTCTTACAGTATGAATGTATTTTCCTTAATTTGGGTCGTGTTTTATCATTTTTTTTTCCCTTTACGGGAAAGGAATTTTAGACAGTGACGTCTTCCCTCCCACTGAAGAAGGGAGAAACGCTCATCTTGAGCGCAGGATAGTATCATTATAGTTGAATGTTAATGCTTTGAAAAAACGAGAAAAGGGCATTTATGTCAGAGGTGCCGGTATTTCGGAATTACTTTCATGATGCATTGACTGGAGTAATAACACTTTACCTTCTTTTTGCAGCTCAATGCCTCTTGTTTAGAATGAGGCAAAAGGTATTTTCCAAAATTTATAAATATTCGGAGCGATCCATTTTTTATCGATGTAAAATGAAAAGAAAATCCTTACCAGATACCTGAAAAGAGAATATTTAGGAGTATTTTTTCAAATCAGCATCAGAGTCAAAAATAGGGCTATTTCTTCGGATTAACGGTTGAGGAAGGACTTTAGACCAAGCAGCAATAATAAATTAGAAAATTTACAGCGCTATTTCAAATCCAAACTTTTTTCCTAAGTACCATTTCAGCTAAAAGAAGTTTTAAATCTTTGTTTTTCATTGCAACTATTGTGAAGCTTACTACGCAGTATGTTGTCAATTACAGATTTTCGAAATATTTCAAAAATATAAACTAATTTCACTAATATTAATTTTATATCTAATGATATCTGAGGTGAGAATTTTTTAACACATACCTTAGTTATACAAATCATATCCAAAAGTTATAGCTATTTTTTCTCTGTTTTTTTAACATTAGGCAGTAGGTTTTTACCTTTAAAAAACAAAAAAAAAGTGGAGAATGGTCACTCTTTTTTTTTATGGGGCAAAGTGAAAAATAAAATACTCTTCTAATAAAATAATTTCTATTTATTTTTTAAGATGAACAAATTAGAAATTTCAAAAAATCAGTAATCCAACGTCAGAAAGCACAAATATTGCACAAATATTGTGCAATATTTGTGCTTTCTGACGTTGGATTACTGATTTTTTGAATTTTCAGCACAAAGGTATTTATTCGTTAAATTAGAAATTTGCTTTAAAAAGTACAAAAAGAAAGATAAGTAAAATTCTATAATACATTAAAACGTTATTTTTAATTAAAAATAATTAAAACATTAATTTTAATTCTTGGCACTAAACTTGTACGTGAAAAAATAGTAAACAAATTTCACTTTTTTTTTCTTGACGGGGCAAAGTGAAAAATAAAATACTTATCGAATGAAATATTTTCTATTTTCATTTAAAAACATTTGAGTAAATAAATAAATAAACAAAACAATGAATATGTAAATTCATAGATAATGAAACCATAAATTAATAAATCAATATATAAATTAATTACTATACAAAAAAAATGGAAATGAGTGATTAAAATTGCGAAAGAAAAAGAAAATAAAAGAATGAATAAATAAATGAGTGAAGGAGTGCAAAGAAATTAATTAACGAACTATTTTACTTGCCCCATCCACATTGTCATGCATGCACTTCATTTAATTGTACAAAACATTTTAAATAAAAATAAACCTAACATTAAGTAAATAAGCACTGTACCAAATATTAGTAAGTCTCAATTAATATTTAAAAATTAATAACAAAAACTTACTCATTCGTAATAACAAAAAAAAAATGTTTGAACGCACGACTAACTATTGTCGTAATTCGTACCGCAACAGAGCACCCGGCTGACCGAGTGGTTAGAGCGCTGGACTAATAATCCAAAGCTTGTGAGTTCGAGCCCCAGGTGTGGCTTTACTTTCTTTCCTTTTAATAGGTTGTAGGACTATGTAAATATATATGTAAATAGTCTTGATTGTTCTCAAATGTTCCTAAGTTATGTATGAAAACTCTCTTTTGAGCTGAGATTGGGGAGGTGTAACTGGCTTTAGTGTAACTTGGCAGCAAGATAGCTTGGTTGGAATAAAACCTGCTTTCATCCTGAAGTGTGTTTAATATACGTGACAATATTACAATATGAGTATCAATTTTTGTAAACTGCTTGCTTAAGTAACTATTTCCTTTACTGGATCATACTGCATACGGTTATACATGGTTAAATTATAACCAGATAGGTGGAACAAGAAACAAAGTAAAGATTTACTACTTGAAAATGAAAACAAAGTATGCAATAGGTTTAAATGCAAATACCATCAAAGATAAATCGGGGAAAAGTTTTCCTTACCTTTCATTGTCATTGTTTCTGCTTAATTTATTGGAATTATTTCTAAGATCTTGACTGTCACTGTTGATTCCAAGAGCAGAATTTGACTCTATTAGAGGCGTCACTTGATTTCCTATGCTGATATCTAATAGAAAAATCTTTCTTAGTTGCGTGAAAATACACATTTATTTTTTTTTTTATTTCATGGTATATATCCAGTTTGCCCACGTTTAACGTGCAAGATTTCTACTTGAAATTAGTACGACCATACTCATACCGTACTGAAAATGAGATAGAAACATATCTCCTACCACACCCTATTTCATTGCTATTAAAAAATGGATATGCTATACAATGACTCGTAAAAAGATATACAGCAAAAGTTACAGCAGTTTCAGGGAAACAAATTAAATAAACCGGTATATAGCCCCTAAAAACATTGAGAGTAAAAAGGTGTAAGTCACAAAATGCTGTGTTTCATACCGAGGTAAATACTGGTCGTACCGATGTCATTTTGTTTTGTACTAAAGTTATGTATTGGTGCTGTTGATTTCCGTAATAAAAAAAAAATTGGTGAGACATAGGGATCATATAAGAAGTTAGATTTTGTATTTTTTCACTAAATCCCTTCACAATTTCAATATCTTAACTCTGAATTTTACTTTGAATAGTTTTGCAAATGGAAGATTATATCTATAATTAAAGGTAGCATTAACGGTAGAGGGAATAGAGATCTAGCACGTTAAACGGGATGTGCGGGATATATATATATATATATACAGGGTGCTCCGTTTTAACCTGCAAGACCTCTGTTTTCGCAACCGTTAGTTCTAGATGCATACTTCCAATTGCAAAAATGTTCAAATTCAGATGCAGATTTACGATATTGAAAGTTTGAAGCAAAAATAAAAATGAGTCAAAAAATACAAATTTAACTTTTTATACGGGCCCTAGGTCCTCCAACTTATATTCAGGGAAATAATCTCCACTGAAAAATAATTCCAACACAAAACGTTTGACATTAGTACGAACAATATTCACCGAGATATAAAACGCAGCGTTTTGTGATTTACACCACTTTACGCTTGCCGTCAATAACACCTTTTGAGGGAGAATATAGCATTTAGCAATGGTTTAAAATTATGTGTGTGAATAGAGTGCGGTCTTCAAATTGATTGGAGTTTTGTAGTGTGTTTTTGCGTATCATGTCATAACATTTGCATTTATTTTTGAATAGCAATGAAAAACATAAATACTTTGTTTTTTTACATCGACAACTTATCATTCTTCTAAAAGGGCGATAAGTTCGTATCTCATCTTCTACCTGGTCCCTTAAAACTTTAAACTCGAATATCTTCTTGAGTTTTGGTCTCCCAAATGTCAAATTTTTGTGTTAGTAATATCTTTCAACGGAGATTATTTCCCAAAATATAAGTTAGGGGACCTAGGGCCCGTATAAAAAGTTATTTTTTAAATTTTTGACTCATTTTTATTTTTGCATCGAACTTTCAATATCTTAACTCGGCATCTGATTCTGAATATTTTTGCAAATGGAAGTATGCACCTAAGCCTAACGGTTGCAAAAATATAGGTCGTGCAGGCTAAAACGGAACACCATCTCTCTCTCTCTCTCTCTCTCTCTCTCTATATATATATATATATATATATATATATATATATATATATATATATATATATATATATATATATATATATATATATATATATATGTGTGTAACTTTTCTGTCACACTCCTTTTACAGTAAAAATAAGGAACAATTCATTTAAAAATGTTTCTTAATTTCATCAAAAAATATCTATTTAAACCTGCGAACAATTTTTTTAATAACAATTTTGATTTTAATATACTTTTGGTTTACATCATGTAAATTCTCACCACCGTGGCATGTCACACACCTGGTGTGATTGTTTATGTTGCTTAATAACCTATTTAATTAAAAGTTACTTTTTTTTTTGTTCATTTTTTCACATGTGTCTCAAATGCTAATTGTTTAAGTATATTTAATCTTTTAATATTGTGTTTTAGTTCGTTTTAGTAGGATAAGGAATGACGTCACACAAAAAATTCTCAATTACGTTACCGAAACACAAAATGCCATTTTTCATCAACAAATGGCAGTAATGACATCACATTTTATCTCCCATGATTTAAGGGAGCTCCCTTCATTATTTTTAGTCATAAAGAAGTTGTGAAATTTTTGTTGAAAAACAAGAACATAGATGAAATACACTACCAGCTCAGTCATTATAGCCGAGGACTGCAGTTTCGTGCTAATTAGCACTCATCAGCCCGGCATAGGAAAGTGACTGAGCTGGAGATGGAAAACATCTAAAGGAAGCCAAGAGTGCCAAACAAACTGGTAGCTAATTTCGAATTAGCACAGACCAGACGAGTGACCGAAGCAAATGGTTTGGTTCAACTCGAAGATTGAAGGTATATTCAGTAAGTTACCGGCCCATTAGCCAGGGCTGTGGCCTCGGCTGGAATGATTGAGTTGGCGGTGTATTTCATGTATACATACTGCGCGGTTTAAAACAAAAAAAAAAAAGAAACTCTCGAAATTCTTCTGACATCATTCTTGCTGATTTTTGTGTTAAATGACATCCGGAATTCAAATGTTTCAATTAATTTTTAGTGTAAAACTGGAGCGTGAGCCACGCGCGTATACGCCTCATATCCAAAACTCAAACTCAAATTAAAAAAAAACTTGTAAGCATCCCTTCTAGTCGCATCTCAAATTGTTGGAAAAGAATATTCTCTCATTTTTTATTTATTAAAGTAACATTCACATTGAGGCAGTGAGAAGCAAAGGGATGTAAGTGGCAAAATTAAAAATTTGGAGATAACCAGAACACATGGCAGGTGAATCTCTCCTCTGTCTTGGGGCGAGAGATGGTACTAGTATCCCTGGTAGTTGCTGCTATACAGCATGATTTAGAAAAACAATTTCAATGAAAGCCTACCTAGGATGTTATCTTTAAACGCCTTTTACTCAAAACTTGAAAATGTCCACTTACATCCCTTTGCTTCTCATTGCCTCATATATAATTAAAATTGAATTAGTTATGCTTAAAATAGAGTATGTAAGGCTATTTATATTTCTGGAGATGCACCATCCCATTGTTTATTATTGTATCAAGACATGATAAACAATGAAGCAGGGTGTAACTGGAATATGGGAATTTGGGACAAAGTGAAATAGTGGAGCAAAGTGGAAAGATAAAAGTGCCTATTACCTATCTGGAAAAAATTTCACTATGTAATTACACATGCAGTCTATTCCAGTCAGAAATAAATTACCTCTGAAGGTCACAGCGTATAACATGCAAGCAATTTTCAGAAATTTATAATCAAATTGTAATATTTTATTGCAAGTCAAAAATTATTTTTTTATTACATAATGCTTAAGTCCTCGTTTTTAACATTTTATATATTAATTAAGACCTACTAATATTCAATGCAGTGTTACCTTATTTAATTTTAAGTTCCTTTTTACATTGAATGTGTTGTACAATTAGTCAAGTGCGTGCAGGGTACAGTGGATGGAGAAAATAGTTCATTTTGTTTATTTATTGAATATTTTATTACATCACCCACGCATTCATTTATTAATTAATTCATTTACTTTTATTCATTTGATAATTCACTTATTTATTCATTCTCGTACATTTTCGTGTATGTTAATCAATTTATTTATTTATTTATTCATTTATTACTTAGTTATTTTATTTTCCCATTTTTCTGATTCAAATATCTAGAAACAAATAAAAATACTGTATTAGAAAAATGTTTCATTTTTCACGTTGCTCCCCCCTCCCCAAAATACTGATTTTTATCCACTTATCTTTCAGGGTGCAAATTTACTACCAAAAATTAAAAACAATGTTTCAATGCAAGTTCTATCATAAAATAAGGTTGTTCTTTCTTAATTGTCTGTAATTTAAAAAAAATTCAAATTGTTCATTTTTAAGACGATATGTTACCTAAAGTATTTCACTTCATCCTACATTCCCCACATAAAATAAGTTATTAAAAAAAAAGAAAAAAGAAAAAATACCGCAAGAAAATTTTTTTAGGCATGGGGCGCAAGGACTGACGCCATGGCTTTGGTTTTACTCCGAGGAATAAGTGAAATAATTGCGGAAACAAATACAGAAAAAAAGATAGTTCTTAATGATTTAAAATATATTTTAAGGGAAACACACCTCCCCCTCCCGAATTCCCAACTTGTAACAAACGTTTATGCTTTAGAACCTTTCAACCTCTCCAGCACCTTAGAAGAGATTTTAACTGTGTTTAAAGCTTCTTTTCCCTCAAACAAAAATATTTCTTTCTGAAACTGTCAAAAATAGGAAAAGTTGGGGGAGGATATCCATCTCCAAAAACTGATGTGTGATGGGGAAATGGTGGTCGTATTTGAATTCAGGGAGTCATTTTACAAAATAATTAGCAAGAATGGTCTAAGAAGCATTTTGAAACAATTTTTTTTTCTTCTGCTTAGTGTTTTTGGGTTAATAAAATTGTTCATTTACACTTAATGCAATGTTGTCTGCTCCAAAACTTTTTTTCTTAACGAGTAAAGCTTCTGTATATGAGTGTATATTTTAAGAATGTAACGTCGCACTATAATTGTAATAATCTTTAACTATTTATTTCAAAAGAAAAGTAAAACTTCAACACATTTATGGACCCTCGAACATAATCCTAAAAAATACAACACGAATAGAGACTCAGATGAAATTTTATATGGTAATAGCAACGACGATCAGTTTGTCTTTGATTAAGAATTCACGCCTCAAAGTTGAAATTTCTGAGGGCTGTGACGAAAAGTATAATAATGGACCCACTAGCTAATGATTGCATACGCTAAGACTTGACGATAGAGGACATCAACTATAATATAATAGGGTATCAGAATAAATGGAAGAGACACGTAGAACGAATAAATGGTTGACGACCGAGCACCAAAAAGACTGATTTTATACAGACTTAGAGGCCGCCGAGATCGATGCGGACCTACACTCCGGTGGATTAATCAGTCTAGCCGTAACAGGATTTGTTCTTAATACGTGATGTTGTTGATGATGATGAGAGAGAAAAAAAACATTTTACTCTAAACTAATGTTGCGTCTAATAACTAGTTTTTTCATGAATAATTCGTTGATGACAATATTTTTTTTTTAACATATAAATGAGCATATAAAAATTTATCTTGCTGCCGAAAGGATTTCAATCAAAATAGCCTTAAATAATCCACATAATAGTAACCGTATTTATTATTATTATTATTTTTTTTTAATTTTACAACTCTTCGAGAAAATGCAGAGCTATAATTTGCATCAAAAATTTCCTATTTATTATTTCTTAGATAGCATTCACATTTGCAGAGAAAATTACCTTGGGACGGGTATATTGAGGTGAGTCCTGCTGTAAGCATGGTAGGAAGGTAAGGAGGCTCAGACTCGCACTCGCTTTCTAGATAGCCCAGCCTAGGCCTGCGACCTAGACCATCAAGGTGGTGAGCTGCCGGAATGTTACGCCCAGGTAGTAAGGAAGTCGGGGCTGGCTCCGGGGGACTTTCATGGAACACTAAAAATATAACACATTTAATGTAAAACTATTTCAAAAAATATCTTACTTTAGCTGTGAATATGACCTTATTAGGAGCCTCTGCTCTCAACAAAGCCATTACGCTCTTTTTTGTAAAACGGCTGACAATCATAATTTAAGCGGAAATTTTCACGTTGAATTATGTATTTTTTATTTTTATGAGCAATTCGATGAAGGTACACAAATTGGAGCCAATTGAATCACAAATTTAAGAGATCAGGGATTATCCTGAACCTTAGGTTCGCCTTTTTGTCGCTTTTACTTGCAGTACCTGCATATTTTTTGTTTAATAAAATATTCTAATTCATAAAATAGATTTTATTGCGCTCTAAATTCAGAAAAATGTGTTGCAGCACCATGCATAGATTTTACAATAGCTGTTTTCAGTTTTTAATGTATCTCAAAGATAATTTCCACTTTTATTTTCTCAAGTAATGGTAGTATGTATAGAATGAGGATCTGAAATTCAGATTCACACAGGAAGTTATTTTTATGTATGTATAATCACAATCTCCAGTGCTTCTAATTGATGAAAAAAATTTAAGACTCAACGCCAGACTCTAAAGTGACTACTTTCAATCCATAGATCTCTGAGATAAAAGCTGTAGCAATAGTGACATCTGAAATATTCAGAGACGAAACGTGTTGGACTAATAGGAATCTCAATAGCGGTGCCACGAAGAGTATTCAGCTCAAATGGTGTACTGAGCATTTGTGCAATTGTATGGTGTGCATGTGTAGTTAAATGGCCCCATTGAAATGGCCTTCGAAACGTGGATGGACTTCTCTATGATACACAGAGCAGTAATGCTTCAGTCACGAAGGATTATGCACGGAGTTCGCACATTTAACAAGAAACAAATTCAAGTTACATAGATAATGCTTATATTGAAAATATGCAGTTATAACTACCATCAAAAACACACAGTGTATTGGCACAATGTTTGACATTACCATAGAATTGAAAAAATTAATTTACTTAATATATGCATTTTGAAAGGGGACTTTAAGGTGATCTGATGGCATAGGCCATTTTAAAAAACAGTTGCTTTCTTAAAAAAATGCGAACAGAAATACTGTTTAGAAACTTGTATTTATGCAGCATAAAGGTTTAAAAAAAAAGATAGGGGAGAATGGTCTGAAGCGGGTAGGTCGCCCAAAGCGAGTATGTCTTCGTATGCCCCCCTCACCCCCTCCCATGGTGTGCAAGCGGCGATGCATACGTATGTCGTGTTTACATGAACAGCCCCGAGTTTCATTCAGTCCCAGCGAAACAGCAGTAAGGCGGCATGGCGCAACCAGGCTTATAATTAAAAAAATGATACATTTCTTTAAAAAAATGAAGTTTTGTAACTTGTGATTAGTCGAAGACCAGCTTATTTTTTTGACTGTCAATAATATTTCGTTATTCTGACACCATCCACCTACAGACAGCGGTACTTATTTCGTGTGTTTCTTATTTTAATTTAGGGTTATAATAATTGAAATAAACGAGCTGAGAAATCATGACTTCCTTTTACACTCATTTAACGCTAATAGTACCTTGTAATAAGCAAGGAAACACTTTAAATATTTTCGCCCATGGTAAATTATATATATATATATATATATATATATATATATATATATATATATATATATATATATATATATATATATATATATATATATATATATATATATGATGATTAAAATAAATATGATGAATTATTAAGGGAGTTACAAAGCAATGCGTAGTAAAGCAAATAATAATAATTTAAAATTTACGCTTCTACTTTGTAAGTTATTTTATATTATATTTCTATAGTAGCAAGTTTAATTGAGGTTTAAATTGATTTTTTTTTTTGGTCTGATTTGAACTTGCGCCGTACTTATTATCAGAATAACACTGTCATTCCGCGCCGCTGTGTCGTCATTTCCAGATGATGTTTGATAAAGTCAAGTATGGCATTAAATTCACTAATTTAATGAAAAAAACAGAAAACAAAAAGGTTTATATGAATATTAAAATATATTTATCATGTAAGTTTGACATGCATTTCACTAATTTCGTGAAAAAACAGAAAATAAAAGGTTTAAATTTATTTTAAAATAATTGTTTCGCCAAATTTGTCACTAACTTCGCAATAGATTGCCAAGTTGGTGACAACATTTAGCGACCAAAATCTTGGCGATATATCGCCAAGTGTTCGCCGAATTATAACATCACTTGAGTTTGCATTGATATTAACACTGATTTTCCCCCAAGAAGGTGTAAAAGACTCCTTTTGGTACATCCGAATGCAACCAAAAGGGGAAGTACATAACAAAACGCCAATAGGAATCTACGTACGAAATTTAAACATTCTACGGCATACCGTTTTTGGCTTATGCGAGATACATACGCAATATGCATAACTCATAACATACGTACATACAGACGTCACAAAACAACTCGTTGTAATTAACTCGGGAATCGTCAAAATGGATATTTCGGGTGTCTCTACTACGTTCATATGCATTTATGCACGTGTGGTCAGGTCAAAAAAAAAAAAAAAATGTTCAGTCGGGGTTGAGCAAAATCGAAATTAAATTAAGAGTGGAAATTTTAAAATTTGAATGGGGAGAAGTAAAAAAAGAAAACACAGAAACTCCTTCAAAAGCTGCAAAATTAAGAAAGGCTCCTTAAGGAAATTTCCTCAATGGGCTAGTAACAGCAATTTTCATTATCTCGAATAATATACGGGGTTAGCATAAAAGAATGTCCCGGTTTTAACTATTTATATTTCATAAACTGTTACACTTAGCACTATAAATGATACAAAAATAATAATAATAATAATAATAAATAAAATAAATAAACTGTCCAAGTTTTTTTTCACTCACAAATATTCGATGTTTACGCCGTTTATAACGTTTTATACAGGTTAATTTTTCCAATATTGGCAATTTTAATGTGATTCAATGGTTAACTCCCCAATACTGGCCAAAATAAAACCAGAAAAAAAAAAAAAACCGCGAAATTTACCGCCAAGTTGGCGACAAAACTTGGCGACCATAAGCTTCGCGATATATCGCCAAGTGTTTGCCAAATTATAGCACCACTTTAGTTTGCTTTGAAATCAACAATGATTTCCCCCCAAAAAGATCCCCTTTGGAACATCGAAGTGCAACCAAAAAGGGAGTTACAAAACTAGACCCCACTGGAGGGTACGTACCAAATTTCAACTTTCTAGGACACGCTGTCTTTGAGATATGCGACATACATACGCACATACATCATACTAACGTCACGAGAAAACTCGTCATAATTAAGTCGCGGATTGTCAAAATGGATATTTCGGGTGTCTATACGTTCTTTGGTATCTATCCACGTGTAATCGGTTTGAAAAAAAAAAAAAAAACTCAACATTCATTCGAAGGTGAGCAAAATGGAAATTAAGGCCGATTTTCGAGTGAAAATTCTTTCGCGAATACAATACTTCCTTTTTTGTAAAAGGAAGTAAAATGTGCCTTCTGGCAAAGAGGGTATAGGATTTAATCATACATTTATTTTTTATTTCTTGACTCGTGTGCTGACTTAGATTTTCCATTCCAATAGGATCAGTATAACTTTAAAAAGTTATTTTTTAGGATGGCAATTAATTAGTCTATTAAGTAAATCAGTTATTTCTTTATGTTTTATAAACAAATGTGCTGACTTTAAATTGGATAATTGCAACTTTTATATATATATATTTATATTTATTATAGCAGGTAGATAGTCAACCATTTTAACCATTAATAACTTCATATTTGATTGGCAAATGTACCAAATCACAATTAGTTAAGCTTACCCGCTTTGGGCTCCCTGGTAGGGCAAAGCGGGATTTTTAAATGTTTGTAACGTTTGATGATAAATAAGTATTGGGTTTGAAACAATGCAAAAATCACTTTTTATTTTTTAAAGTTCAAGAACCCTGCTAGGAAATAAAACCGAAGATTTTACGATAAAAATCCCAAAACTATACCGTTCGAGCGTTTTTCGAAAACCTACCCGCTTTGGACCACCCTCCCCTATATTTCAATGTTGGAAACACTACCAATATACTGATGTATATATTATGCATTCTTTCAAAGCAAGAGCATACTTTTTCATAAATTCAATTTATTTACGTATCTTTAATAAAAAAAACTATCATATTGTCTTTGTTTTTATTAAAATACTGCTTTTTAATGAAAAAAAATCTTTCTTAACGGTTTTCCAACTGGTCGATGAATTCAGTAATGTAAAATGGGGGTACTTAGGCCAGAAACTTTATATTTTTTGCGAGTTTTTCATTTAATTTTTGGTTAAACCCATATTCTAAACTGTTAACCTTGTTTTTAGCACTTTTCAGGCGTTCTGCTACCACTCTAAGCATTTTTAAACTACAATTTTGGTTGTTAATTTTTTTTTCTATTTTTAAAAATTGGGTTCAAGTAGTCCCGCCCTGGGCCTACTTGGTCCCACTAAGCAAATACATTAGAAAAAGCTATAAAACAGGTGGTGGTATCAAGAAGGACCATTGATTTTGAAAGGAAACTTAAAATGTACATTCTAGTGAGCAAACGTTTAATAAAAATTGAAAATTATTTGTATAAATTAATATAAAACCAACGTAGGGGAGACCGGGGCAAGATGACGAGCCGGGCAAGATGACGAATGTCTTAATTTTACCGTTTTCCCCTATTAAGCAGCATCAACTGGGTACCACTGACTCTCCTATCGGTCGTTTATTCAGCAATATAGAGACGCTGAAATATCCTTTTTTTTTTGTTAGTTCTGAAGCTATGATTATTTACCGCTGTCACGTTATAACTTTTATGCATGTGTAAATAAGCTCTGCTACAAATATACTTATGAAAGATCGTTTCTCTTTAGCATTTATGAGTAACTTAGTTTATATATTGCCTATTACCATGAATACACGTCAATTAATCGCCTTCCTTTGTGGCAATGGAGACGAATCCTTTCAAACAGGTAATCCGGGGCACGATGACGAACCGAAACACGGGGCAAGTTGACTAGACTTCCTCTTTAGAAGTCCTGCTTGTAAAGAAGAAAATTGTGACTCTCCAACAGAAGAATGGATCCAGTGCTGCGATACTGAGAGTGGTGGCATGAGGAATGTTCCAATCATGAAAATGGCATTTCTATTCGTGATTATTGGTAACTGCACAACTAAACACTTCAACATTACGTTACAATGAGTTACGCTTAATTTGATGCTTTGAAATCCGTAAAAACGCAGTTATTATTTGCTAAACTTTGTAATATATTCAAAAGATAAAACATATTCACCCTTTTTCAGTGTTGTCATCTTGCCCCAGTACTGGGGCAAGATGACGATTTGTTAAGATTATGAAAAAATTAAAAAAAGAAAAAAAAAAACCTTTATTTTTTTTTATTTGAAAAGTAAATGGTAATATATTTATAGTTACAAAGGACTACTCTAACAGCTAATGTAAAATTAATTTTACTATCCTTAATTTCATTTTTACAGTTTATATACTTAAGTTAAAATGGGCTGATGCCACTCTATATTGCATTTCTCCGGACTTAGTTGAATCCGGACACAATTGTAATTTTTCCTCTTAATAATCCATATTATTTCCTACTTCAAGGGGTTCTCTTTTACTTTCAGACCCTTTTCATCCCCGGATCTTCCAACAAACGGGTATAAATAGTAACTAATCAACTAACCTCTTTATTTTAAAAGATTACAAATCTTACTTAACATAATTTAGTGATGAAATGCGGTCTGGAACTGCTTGAACGCTGGGTTCAAGTAGCCCCATCTTAAGGCAACCAGTGCACTTTTACTAACTTATATTGGTTACTGTGTTAATTATATAGCTATAACAGTGAAACACTTATTTTATTAAGAAATAGAATGCAAACATAAAACTGTCTTTACCTTGGTGATATCAGATGTTTCCATGAACTTACATGTAAAAGTTTGCAGACGCTAAAAACAACTTTTTAAGCAACTTGCAATCATAACCTCAATTAGAAAAATGCGGGAATAGCAAAAACTTTGTTTTATGCTTCAGCCTCTACCTAGTACTGCTACCTGCCATGGAGAAAGTTTTGAAAGTCTATGCATTCAGTTTTATAGGATCAAGACGGATTTTAAACACTTTTTTCTCATGGGTTCAAGTATCCCCTGGAGGCTCAAGTAGCCCCACTTTACGGTATGAATATACATTTTACTAAGCAAACTACGATGTTGGGTTTTCTGTTTTCTTACGTTGGTCTCGCATTATGTGTTTCTCAAGAAAAAACTTAACATACTTAAACTTCTTCTTTGTCATAATTTTAAAACCATAAAAGTAATGTCTTAAGTTTAATAAAGAATTTTACACGGAAATTACACAGTAAAAACGTTCTTTTAAAAATGTAATGTTAAGCTATTTTTTTTTTCTGAAATAGTCCCGTATTTGTTGCCTGGGATCTGCTTTTTTTAAGATATTTTAACAAATGCAAGTTATTCACGGTACCTAGTTCAAACATTTTTTTCTTATACAGAGTAAAATCAATATTCATTATTCAAACATTTTTTTTTATTATTTGCTTTACAAGATCCTGATTGATAGACAGAAATGTTTCATTCGAAGGACTAATATGTTTGCTAAAATGTCACGGTTCATGGTTTTATTATTTTTTTCTAACAAAATATTTTTGTTTGATGAAAATTGTGTTTTTCCAATTTAATGCAAGAAATTGGATGCGATCATTTGTCTTAAATCTCTCAATGTGGTCCATTAAGAATATAAGATTATATCACTGTTAAGTTGATGTCGATAACAAGATCTAATAAAAACTCCTTTGAATTTTCAAGTCCTCAAAATTAACTCAGCCTGGAAATACAGTTCGTCATATTTAAAACCATTTATTATTCGTTAAAAGGTAAATGTTTCTTCTGGTGAAGAGACTTTTTAAAGTCAGCGCTCTTGTTTTTAAAGAAACATCAAGTAGGTAACAAATACCTCCTTCAGTTTTCAAATTACCTTTACAGTGCAATACCTATAATGCTAAAAAAATTACCTATAAAAATACAACGTTATAATCATTTTTAAATAGAGCCTGCAGTAAAAATAGATAATAGAAATATTCGCCAGTAGTAACATTTCTCTCGAGCGTACTTAAAATGCATCACAGTAAATGAGCAAGAAAAAATACTCTTTTTAATGAGAAAAGGGCAGGAAATAAATTGACATTTGAAATGTCTTTTCTTCGGAAAATAATTAAGCTTTTTTTAAAGAGTAAAAAGACTTGTTTCAATACCTAAGAGATAAATTCATCATAATTAAACCTTTACTTCTACACTAGAGTTAGCACAAAAACTTCTGACATAAAAGGAAAACAAATTACGGCAAGTTAAAATAATCTTCTGATGAAGAATCTTCTCCACATTGATTCTCTTAATTTTCCAGTTAAAAAAGGATCATTCGGAATACTTTTGCAACTCTTAATTTCTCTTTAAAAAATGGGATCTTTGTGTTTGACGATTAACTGTTCAAAAATGCGCAGCACCCTAAATTTACTTTACACAGAAGAGGTGCAGTGCATTTACACTAAATACGAGACATTTAAATAATTTATTTCTAACGTTCGTTTTTATAGCACGTTTTTCTTTGGCTTTTGCAATGTACTAAAATACTAAAAAACTTTTGAAAAAAATAATTTAACTATTCCCTTCAAAGTAGTCCGTCAAAGTCCGTCATAAGTCAAAAATACTGGTTGCACTACTATTGTTGAATTTTTTTTTTTTGGGGGGGGGGGGAGATTTTTTTACTTGTCTAATTAAAATTGTTAAGAGTGTTTTTTTTATAGCCTAAATGCAAAAAAAAAGTGCACTTTAAGTCCGTTCAATTCTAAAATTTACACTGCAAGTCTCACATTTCCTGTTTTGTTCATTCTTCACACCTTTTCGAGAGATGCAAATTATTTGCCCGAAAAACCCGAATGATCAGCTCAAACGACCAAACGCACTACAGAAACCGAACCAATTACAGAAAACTGAGCATTAGCATTGCTTTTGACTGTCTACGTGAAAATGCTGCTGACCACGCATTTTCTAGCAAATTTAGTTAAACCGAGGCAATTTAAAATTAGTGGCTGCTGGCGTTATAGGCGAAGATAACTAGTTTCTACCTTAGGTGAAGATAGAAGGCATAGCCTGCGTCTGCTTTTTGATTGGGCCTGAATGCGGTGGTGCCAAGGCGTTACCCTTTTTTGCCCAGGTTTGCAGCTCTTTCCTGGCCCAATTTGGTGGCTTCTTAAGGTTCAAAGAACCATCAACGTAGATATCGTATGAAAGTGTGCTAAGAGAGAAAGTCATTTTATTATTCGCATTGAGTGTTTCCGTCGGCATAAAATTCCTAGTGCATTTCACATCACAAGAACCTAAATACTTCCAATTGGTAGGAAACTGGGTTCTTAAAATTTCAAGGGGTAGTAGCATATTCTGATTCTAGTGCATTATTATCATGCTAGTTCCCGATTCTCTAGTTTATTTTCTGTCTGTTTCAGATAATTTGAAAAAATATTATTACATTTAGCATGCTACAAAACAATTTTTAAAACAATTTGACAGAATAAGTAGGAAATGGAAGTATTTGTGTTATATTATTTAGCTATGAAAATCATAATTCCATTCAAAGATCCTTATTTAACTGTTGCAGGGCTTCAAACTTATTTTATTATTATTAGCATCAACAGGCTGGTTGTAATTAATTTTATATTCTATGTATTATTTCTCAACTTTTATTATAAAAGTGTCGTGGGTGCAGAGATCAACGAATAAATGGTGTTTCACTGTTACCTCATTGCAAACTCTAAACTCAATAGCTGCCATTCTCACACAAGGAAAATTAACAACGTCAGTATACTGCTAAAATGAATGTTAGTTAATAAGCTAATGAAATATTAATAACACCAGTCTGTAAAAATTATTTAACAGTTTAAAAACAGTGCTACAAACAGTGTTGACATTTTCTTCCGATTTGTTTAAATTATAATGTCATAAGATAAATAAATACCTTTGTGCTGAAAATTAAAGTAAGAAATAACAATGTTAAAAAGCGCAAATTTCAGATTACTGCAGACACGTGTTTCGGTCTTACAAGGAACGCCTTTTTCAATGTAAAAGGTAATGAGCTTATGGATGAAAACGGATATCTTTTCATAATATAATGTCATTGTTATTTTTCTTACGTGATAGCTGAATGCAACCTTTTATCTACAATATTCTTCACAGTATGTCGACTTGACTTTTCAAAAGTTTTACCCGCTGGAAGTATCCAAACAGAAAATAAATTGCTGTAACCATTCCACCTTTACTCCATGCAACTTTCAAAGAGCAATACTTGTTACAATTACGTAAAACGAGCTGTACACATTGTGTTTCACTTCGTTTGTCTTCACTTCAGTTCAACAGCAGTTGGATAGTGGATAGAGATTCATCTGTACGTATTCGCAAATTCGTTTCTACGCATGTGCTTCTTGTTAGTGCATTCATACCGTTTATACGCGCGGTGAATGGGGGAAGTGGCATTACGTTTTATGCGCAGAGACCGTCAGCACACGTGTAGAAGTTTGATTTTCTGAACTTACCTGTTTAGTTCTCATGCAGCTTGTGTGTGTGCGTTTTTTTTTTTTTTTTTTTTGCGTTCTTGGGATTATAAATTTAAAAAACAAAAAAACTGAAAATCGTAGTTTTTGGACCCGCTATCGTAGCGTCGTAGTTTAAAGCTGTAATTCGTAGAAACTACGATTTTTTTGCAGCAGTTGGCAGTTCTGGACATACATGCGCACATGCGCACATACATACATACGGACGTCACGAGAAAACTCGTTGTGATTAACTCGGGGATCGTCAAAATGAATATTTCGGGTGTCTATACGTTTTTAGGAATACATCCACGTGTGGGTGGGTTGAAAAAAAAATTTGATATTCATTCGGGAGCGAGCAAAATGGAAATTAAGGCCAATTTTTGAGTGAAAATATTTTCGCGAATAGAATTCTTCCTTTTCAATGTAAAAGTCAGTAAAAAGGGTTAAGTCGTTATTTTTCCTTTTTTTTATTTTTGCTTTCAAATAATTATACGCTTAACCATATAATGTAATATTATCGTTTCTTATACACTGAGAAAAATTATCTTTTCCTTAAAGTCAAAATAACAAACAGCTCAGTTAATTCCTATTCCGGGCTGATGAGTGCTAAAAAGCACGAAATTGTAATCATCGAATGGAATAACTGAGCTGGCGGTGTATTTTATGTATTTCTGCCTTAGATTTGACTTAAAGCGGTAACTTACTGCAAAATAACAAACGTGTGTTTGAAGAATGGAACAAAAGGACTTAATGCCATTTGGGAATAAGTTTTTCAATTATAAAAATTTATCATAAAATACACATATCACGTTGATGGAAAACCTAAATTTCAATTTTTCTTTCCTTTAGCAGGGTTGAGCATGATTACAGCATTTTAAATATTAGAAACCAGATCTTTGTATCTAGAACTAATGCCATCCAAAAAACTACATGTCCTCGCACAAAGCCATCCATTTTAAAAAGGAATCATATCTTTTAAAATGTTACAATATTTTTAGAATAACAAAGCGTAGATATAAATTGAATGCGAGTACAAATCCAATATAAGTATCTGTCCCAACCAGCAAATGAAAAGAAAATACTTAAAAACAGCATTATTCCATTTATGATTTATGGAATTTAACCAATACAGTTTATTTCAAGCACGAAGACAAAGATTTTTTTTCCCGGAAAACATGTTTATTCGACTGACGCTCATGTCTTTTGTTCACACTGGTAACACTTCATAAGCGCAAAACGATTCCTTGAATCTAGGAGAAAGAGAGCAATCATTCGTTTATCCCCCTTCTCCTAATCTCACTGCTGGGATGAAAAGGAAAATGATTTTTCGATTTGAAAAGAGATGCCAGTTCTACTCTTAAGCGGGAAAAAGTTTCAGTTTTTTGAACGAGGACAAAGATTTAGACACGATTAATGTTAGAATCAAATTCTTATTTTATAAGGATTTAAACAAGACCTGCGGGATATTTTCACGAAATCGGTACATGGATTATTAGATACCCAGCCGCTTGTATGTTTTTGTAACAAGAATGATCAAATGAAATAATTGAAAAGGATGGACCAGCATTTACTGTAAAACTAAACTACCTGAAAAATCAAGAATAAACTAGTGTATTTAGCACTTTGCTTGCAACCTCACGAAGAAAATGTAAGCAAATCAGTTGTTAAAAAAGTTTATAATCCCCTAAAAATCAAAACACCCGAATAAGTACAGATGAATATAGATAAAAGAATCATTTGGGGATAAAAGCAGCAGTCCCACAAAGCGTCAACAGACCCCTTTGGAACCTCATTAGAATTAGGACAACGACCCTCCACCTCAAGTCCAGAATACAATTTTAACATAAGTCCCTAAAACTCCTTTCTTGAGTGAGGGCAATAACCTTAAAAATAATATCCTTAAAGATCCTTATCAAAGTAAGGACCTCAGCCCTTAATAACCCAAATTTAAGCCATGTTTGATGTTAGGGGAAGTAGGGAGGGTGTGCTGGGTTCTCACTCGGAGCATTTTCGAAATAGAAGTCTTAATATTGTAATTGTAAGCCATCTTTGACGATATAGGGTTCAGGAATCTTGAAAACGTTAAGGCAATCTTGGGTAAGGGAAAAAGTGCGGAGCGGTCACCCTCTCTTGTCTCCCCCCCCCCTCTCCCGAATCGCCGCCACTGCTTGAAAGGGACGGATATATGATTATGTATGGTTAAACCTTTTAGCGGAAGCGTGCCTCCCAGTGATACACTAATTTCGTTTTATAACTTAAGCCACATAGCGAAACGGACGTCTGACTATCCCTCAGACTATCCTCAAGCTATTCTTCTCCTTACCCCAGACCTACTTTTAGTCTCCATCTAAATTTTTCAAGCATTAGTAGCAATCCGACGATCTGCTGCTTGTGTTAGAGAGATACGCACACCTGCTTGAAGCATCTGATGTTTAATTTCTTATTGTTTTAGTCTTAAATGTAATGCTTTGTTTTCAGGAATGGTCCCTAGAAATACGTTTAAACGGTACTCTACTGCAATACACACTTCCTGTAAAATATTAGGAAATCCAATGTAAAGAAAACTTACGTGAACGGTCGCACCTATCTCTCAGATACACTACTTCTGTTCTAACACTTAAACAAACATAAAAGAATGTCTCAAACCATATTCCAAAATGGCAAGTTCACTAGAATCACGAGGTTTAGCTCAAAAATATGCCAGAATGGAATTTTGTATCTGAGAGATACGCGCTACCCTTCCTGTTAGTACATAGGTCGCGTCGGCTGTTAAAATAAACTTGATTTAAGCAATATGGGGTGTATTCTGCCGTGTGCAGGTAAAGGGCAATAAACTGCAAATTTTTCATTTTTAATTTTTTGGCATTTTTGTAATCTATTGTACGTTATCTTTATAGTACAAGCTCGCTTATTTGGTTTCCGCTGAAAAAAAGGCGCGAAAAAGACGTCTAATTTCAACTTTCCCCTATTGTTAGTATTGAATCCAAAACGCGTTTCTTCAAATATCTCGAAAACTCTTTTCTGCAGATACTGCCGTTTACCTGCACACGGCAGTATTATTATGAGCAGTAAATACCAACAATGTAGACAGTAAAATATCAGAAGACCAGCAGTTCAATGATTTTCACAAGATCATGGTTTTGTGACGTCCCCGGTCATTTATACCAACTGTGTATAAGACAGGAAGATAATTCATATGAACTCTATATATGCTTGTACCTATTACAGTTAAATGTGCTCCAAAAGCCCGCCTAGTTTAAGTTACAGCAAATTCTTATAATGAAGAAAGACCTTAGTTAAAATTTTCCTTATCAATACGTTATTCCTATAGCATTATTTAGGAAATCATAAATTCTGACTGGAAAAATAATTTTTCATTAAATAAGCATAAACGTGATGAGTATTGACGTTATGATGGGAACTGAGTTATTATGATGAGTTCTTGTACTAAAACTCCATGTTTGTAGAAACGTTTGACTGAAAAACCCTTTTTCTCACACATAAATTTTATAATATATAAAGAAAACAAATATAATACATTTAAACCATTTAAGAAATTAAATTACTTCTTTAAGTTTCAAAAAAAAATCGTTTAATGGTTTAACGGCAATTTAATTCACCGGCGTAATGAATTAATCTCTGACCAAAAATATCTATGAACCCGAAATGTGGTTATATATCGTCATTCCGTCACGGGGTTGGACTCGTGAGTTCTCAATTTTAGGATAGTCCCTCAAGAATTCCGGTGGCTTTCATTTCGCCCATAATTTATTTTGAATGCAAGACACGCGACCTCTTCTATAGGTTATGAAATTATGTCTCTGAACCCGGGGGAAAAACATAGTACACCGTGGTGGCCTAGGGAAAACATAAAAAGGAAAACAAATGAAAAAAATTACCAAAACGAAAACTTTTACGGCCAAAAAAAAAAGTGGCCAATTCTGTGCCTATGCAACGAAACGTATTTTCGTAGCTTTTGTCCTGTCTCTTACTTTTTGTATTCACAATGGAACCCTTCGTACATTTTATCTTTGAAAGACTTCTTTTTATGGACTCATTTTAAAGAATCTTTATTTTTCGTTTTATTTTAGTGTAAAATATTTTCATCAAAAAATTTTAAAACTGCATAAAGCACAAGATAGCAATCATTCGGGAATTGGTCAAAATCTTTGATGGTTTTAACCTTTTATGAGCAACGATGTTTGCAACTTATACACATGTAACTCATTTATTAAGACTCGTGCGTCAATTAAACAGCCTGATGTTATCTTCGTTTTGTTGCAAATTTCCTGGTACGAGGCAAGCATTCGTGTCGTCGACTTGTTCCCCAATTATACGGTTCCTACTGTTCAAAAATTAAAATGAAACTTTTGAATATTTTTTAAATTTGTCTTCAAATCTTCGACACCTTAAAAATAAATATTTCTACGGAGCAAAGAACGAGAACATGAACAGTAAAATCAATGTTTGTTGAATATTTGAGTTTAATTTTGATAGAATCGGATTAAATATAATGTTTGCAAACAAAGAAGTTTCTTATTCATTCATCATTTAATCAAAACTTGAAAAATTATCTATATACGCGAAGAATGTGCTAATTAGTTCTAACAAAACTAGGGGGCCAGCTTCTTTGAATCAGTCGATGTTCACGCCTGTGAGTGTGACTTACGAAACTATAAAACTCATGGAGAAAATTAAAACGGTGTTTTATTAAAATACCTTTTTGCAAACCTAATGCACGAAACACTTTAAGTTTCAAGCTACATCAAAGTACTATAACATGATTGGAAGAAGTGAGGTACAGATCAATTACATCCAAGCTTTTGTTGGGATTCAAAGCTTTGAGGCCGACTGAGCAACTGGTATGGCGTGAATTATAATGTATATTAGGATGGGTATAAAAACAACTTTTTCTTTATTTCGATGATGGGTAGTGTGGAGAAGGTGCCATTGGTGAAGAAAAGTGCACATAAAAAATCTCGATATTTTTGGACAATTTCTTGTTTTGCCGCTATTGGGTTGAAGTTCCGACCAAATGTTTTTTTTTTTTTTTTTTGATGTTTTTAGCCAAAAAGGGTAAAAATAAAATGTTTCTATTTCCGATAATGAATTGCACGGAAAAGGCGCAATTGATGGCACTAGACTCCCATTAAAATTTTGAGGTGTATGGTATATTTCTTTCCTTTGCCCCCCAATGAGTAGAAGTTTTAGCAATTTTCAGTTTTTTTTAACGTTTACAATAAAATTTCTCAAACAGTAAAAGTTTGGTTTACGCCATATTTCTCTGCCATAATTATATAGTTTTATTACATGTGATGCATGTTCAGATGCGTGGTGTGTTATAATTTAACTACTTATAGCGTAGAAGTTGTTAGTTTGAAAATATGCTGTTAGAGTACAGCTCTCTGATTTGCATTCAAATCCAACGGGAGTAACGCACAATTCGTTCTTAATCACTGGTAATTGAAATAAAGCAAAGTTACTGTCTCTTAACTAAAAACAGTCACGTGAAACAGTACTCCCCTAAGAACATGAAAAGAAAAACATAAACATGGACGTTATTTTCGGTGTTGAAAAAATAAGGAACTAAATAAATAACTTCAATATTTAATGTACATTTTTTCATACAAACAAACTCCCAGTCTGACACCTGATAAATAAGATAAAGTACTGAACCTAAGGACTTTCTGGCTCAATCAAACGCAAGCTGATGGCATGCAAAAACCTACTTATGCTATCATTCTAGGTTTTTTGTTATGTAATTCTACATCGGCAAAAGAAAAGAAATACTGAAAATTTAACCACAGACCAAAAACACGTAATTGATAGTTGTGCAACTGTTTCAACTGGACTGTGCCCTCCAGAGTTTCTAGATAGCCAACCAAGTCCTATTACATAGTCTAGGTGGTTCACTTTAGTACCTCGAAACCCAAAGAGGTCTTAAGATGGTTCTCATTGTTCGTAAAATGAACTGATTTGCCAGTATACTTCACCTAAAGAAACTAAGAGACACCTAACAAAGACACCTAACACCTAAACAAAGGGATCTAAAGAAGTAAATAACATGGCCATCCTAAGAATTCACTGCAATGCTACCACAGCACTGGAAACTGACGAAAACCAAAGTATCAAAACATCGTGAAGAATATAATTGAATAAATATATAGCAATCGAGAGAGGAAACATGGATCAAGAAATTCGAGTTTTTATGGTTTAAGGTTTCGTTAAGTTGGCGGAATACGACGATATCCCCCCCCCCCGGTTAGGTTTTGAACCAATATCAGTCAACCTCAAATCACGAAATGTCTTTCGTCACATGAAACTGAAATGAACATAATGTCCGAAACAGTTTCAAAATCTGAAGCCCTTCGCCAACTGTGTAGTAAATAGAAATACTATTAAAATAGCACGGTATTTGCAGATGGCTATGAACGAAGAGATGCTTTCAGTGCAACAAAATTGTAACAAGTAAAAGCGCAAAACGCAGAAACTCAACTCGAAAAAGCTTTTGTTACCTAAAACGGTGTACATAAAAACTCTCGGGAAGTACGGGCAGACATTTTCTGAACATCCACACCATCTTTAGTTCTTTGTTGAGTTCTGTGCTGTTTAACCTAAATTTTGAACGCAGCTGCACAAAGTTTTGGAGTAGCACATTTCAAATTTAAAATTTTATAACTTTTAAATCGTTTTTGTTGATATGGGAAAACGCAAAAAAAAAATAAAATGAAAATTACTAAACGAAGCGTTACAAGCATATCATATACTGACACCCTGGCTGCGAAATGCCTTCTTTCGTCTTCTTCCCCCCCCCCCTTTTTCGATTTCATAAAAACTCTTGAACCTGTGAGGTATTATGTTGCAAATCGCAAATTCGTACAACAATTTGTTGGTTTTCCGTGATTTTTTTAAATGCGTCAAGGACTTTTCGCACACCTTGTATAATTCATTCCCTTTTCCTCAAAATGTAGTTTTCCTTATCATCGAGAATGCATGTAAAATAACGTTGTTTATTTTGAAATCGTAATTCATATCCCAATATTCGCTGACGTTGACTTTGCAATTTTGTTTTAGTTGCTAAGTTGTAGCGATTGCTTTATAGCGAAAATCCGAGTAGTTGTTGTGATTCTGAATCGAGGGGCACGGCAGTGCCCCAGCCAAGTCGAGCGCGAAGCAAACACTGCCGTACCATCTTTACTGGAACCATTTCGTCGCATTTTCAGGCCCCTATTTGAGAACCTTCTGATGAGACCAGAACGCAGAAATTTTCGTCATCCAGTAAGCTATAATCACACACTGGAAATCCGAAATTTCAAGTCTGTAGGTCATTTAGTTCCGAAGTTAAGCGAAAGCAAAGTTTCGCATTTATGACACTCACTCACTCATGATCATCAAAATAGAACTAGTACTTCCCATAAACTCAGAGAGGTGAAATTTGGTACAGAGTTAAGGTTTGATGACTACATAAAGGGAAAACTATAAAAACTAGGCTAACCGCCTTTACAAAAAATATTCAACTTGGTGGGCCGCTTCATTTGATGTCAAACATCGAAAGTCTGAAGTATCTAATGAAGAACCCTCAGCTGGTCTCAGCTGTATTAGATATGGTAATGCCCCCTTCTACTCTTGGTACATCAAAAAATCGACTGTCATTGCGAAAGTCCAGCGTAGTGGGACACATCTTCAAATTTAATCTAGCCTAACTTTAGTCTACTCGAACATCACTCAAATTAAATGTTTCTACAAAAAGAAGTGAAATCCCACCAAAAACATTCTGTAAAAAACTAGCCAAGTCTCGATGGAGCTGTTTGTTTATCTCTAAAAAGTAATGAAATCTAAACAAAGTCATGACAAGTCGAAGGTTCCTTCCTGCGATTTCTTTATTGTTATAGTTAATGTTGTGTGACTTAGCCGTTAAAGAGTATACACAAAGGTACAAAAACAGGTGCTCCATGACACGATTGCACCAATCTGTCGTCAGAACCGCTACCCATTGACGATGGAAAATTGCCTCTTGGAAAACGTGTAAACAAAATTGACTTGTACCCACTAACGTATAAAGAATGTTTAACGGCCAAGTCACACAACATTAACTATAACAATAAAGAAATCGCAGTAAGGAACCTTCGAATTGTCATGACTTTGTATAGATTTCATTACTTTTTAGAGATAAACAAACAGCTCCATCGAGACTTGGCTAGTTTTTTACAGAATGTTTTTGGTGGGATATTTTTTACTGCACGTATGATAGTTTTTACACATTTTCTGAAACTCAAATTTGATTTTAAAAGAAATCAATTCCTTTCTTGATCGTATTTAAAGTTATTAGAATATTAGACTTTGTTTACGATTATATTTTGTGTTATATAGGATGTTAGTACTTAAAATGTAAATTCTTATGTTTTCTAGTAAATTTTTAGCGTATCGCGATTGACTTCTGTTTTTTTTCTTTCTTATGTTCAGTTTTAAATTCTTTAACAGTTTGCATGTAACCATTTTATTGATAAACTTTACGTTATAGCGTCAGTAACTTTTATATCCTGTACATAATTCGATGAATAAAATGTAAATACTGAATAAAATAACAACGTGACCAAGAGACATGCAAACAGTATCAAGTTTACTGATATTTTCTGTTGAAGAATTTGCCACTCTGGAAATACAACACTCTGATGTCTGAACGACTCAAAATTCCCTTAAATCTGGAGCCAACTTTCATACTTATCGATCAAAACTAAAATAATGATAATTAAAAAAATCATCAATGAAGACTCCAAAAAAGAAAAAAAAATAAGCATCTTAAGATACAGACACGAAACTCGTGTTTCAATAGTTTTATATTTTCGTCAGCAGGAAATTAAAGATTTATTTGAAGAAAAATGCACTAGTCCCATTGAAACTTGAGAACATAAAAATAATTTTAGGAACTATATTCAAAGGCACTCGATGGGAGGTCACGGGAAGTCTCTATGACCTCCCCAAAATTGCCACATTGAACAAATTTTGTCTGGTGATTCGGCAAATTTGGGGACATAATTGTAATGTTGCAATTTTTGAATTCTCGAATGTCTAAATTTCATTTGCTATTTTACTTATCAGTATTAAGTATTTTATTAATCGGCAAATATATAAGTTCCTTTCGACAAATTGAGATTATACGCCTTCCCAATATATTTAAGTTCAGGCCGTGCATGACTATATTTTAAAACTTTCAGCTTTTCATTTCTGATCTGGCCTTGTTGTGTTCTCGTCAAAATTGAAGCTTTTTAATTTAAAGTAGAATATTTACATTATTATGCATTGTTAGTCATGTTTTTTCGCCTTGAATGACATGCTCATTTAGAAAAGTAGATGCTCGAGAACTGCAGTAGAATTTGAAACTTTTGTAACCTTGAACTCTTCAGTTTCTTTACATTTTATCTTTTAGAACCCTTTGAGTCTTAAAGTTTGGCATCAGCGTTTTATGATGAAGACAAAAACCATATTATAAATATTGAAAAGTGTGATTCTGTACTTCACGGTCTTTCACTGCATTTAAAAAGTAAACATATGTCACATTGTTATCCGTGTAAAATGGAAAAATCGGAGAATTTCGTTTAAACCTGTAACGGAGATTCAAGCCAAAGTCGGGTAAGATCTTTTGCATTTAAATGCGATGGGTTCCTTAGCAGTTGAGTTCTTTAGGAGGGAGGGGATTATTTTTACAATAATAGACGATTTTTGAAGAAAGTCTTCGTTTTTTTTTTTTTTTTTTCTTAAAGAAGAAAAGTGAGGTTTTCGAATTTGTCAGGTTTCAAAATTGAACAGAGAAATTTGCGGGAAAGATCCGATAACGGAAAGGAATTTCCGAACTCCCGGTTTGAAATTTACCTTAGCGACCAAAGCAAATCGAAAAAACCAACAAGTCCTCCAGTTAACAAAGTAGCGTTATAGAACACTATAAATCAACATTAATGAATGGAGTTAGGACCTTTTTAAATGAATCGGGTTTGCCTCAGCAGTTTTGAGCAGAAGCAGCTTTCTGCTTTCACTACTTACGGACTAGAGCGGTTTTAAAAGGAAAAACCAAGACCTTTTTTGAGCTATTTGGGGGGAAGAAAGCTACCTATTAAGCACTCCCGTGTTTTTTGGCTGTATTTCATATATTATACTTCCAAAACAGAAAATAAACAAATTGGATATGAAAGCTAAACAGGGAGTCATGGTAGGAAATGCGTTTCATTCGAAAGGTTATAGAATTTGGGTTCCCGAAAATCGCGAAGTGACAGAAACTTTGAGCGGGGGGAAAAAAAAAACAGGAACGGGAGTTTTATTTCACTACTGAGTAAATCTGAAGTAGAAAAAGAGTATCCTGAAAATCTAAAATAGCATGTTGAGAATTAAATGTGTTAAAGAAATACGAAGGCAAAGAAAGTAGAGAATGCACGGATATGTATTATTCTATCGACACGACGGTTCTAAAGTCCGAATCACGAAGCCGAGGTTTATTATTCTGAAAATAACATTGAATATGACCCAAAATAATTTGATTTCACTTGTGATGATAATTCAAGAAAAGTATAAGATTCTGATGAAGATAGGGGGGGGGGATTATTCAAGTAAACTAGAAGCTAACATTTCCGAAGATGTAATTCCTTCGAATTTGAAACAAAGTTTGAGAACGCCAGAAAGTGAAGATTAGCAAAACGCAACGGCTCAAGAAATTGAGGTGATGGTTCCACTGCCTGAAAATTTTAGAAAGAAAAGGGTATAGATGGGGTTTTTGATTTAAAAACAAATGAGCAGAATGAAATAATGCACTTTATGGCCAGACTGGTAATTTTAGGTAACCACAAGGTATGGGGGGATATTTTTCGCAAGTGTTCTGTCCAGTAACTTCCTTTCCTTTGGTTGAGGCTTTTTTTTTTTTTTTCAATTTTTGTGCATAAGTGTATTTTCAATATTTCCCAATTGGTTGTCCTAAACGTCGACCTTGCTCCATTTTCTAAAAAAATATTTCTCCACCTCATCCTAATTATTGTTTTGAAGTATTCATATTGCAATCCGATAATCTGAAGCCTATTCTAAGAAACTAGTTTCAAGTTTTATCATCTTTAAAACCTTTTTTATTTTTTTCTTTAGGCCAAGATGTTAGCTTTCCCATTTTGGACAACTTACCGCTGTTTATTATTATTTTTTTTTGGAATTCTTGACTTATAGAAGGAGTTATTCTCCCGATCACTTCAGTTATCCGATCGAAAAAATAAACATTATTCTTAGTCAACAGTCTCAAATGTATTACAAAATCCTTCGAAAATACCAAAAATTACAAGGATTTTTTTTTTTTTAAGTGTATTTCAGAAACCAGTATAAGTGCATTTTTTTACATGGAAGATAAAATTAAGATATTATTTTCTTTCTTTTTTGAGTTCTTATGTAAAGTATTTAGATTAGGTCTAAACTGGCGCTAAACTGGTTCCTGAAATAAACGGTTCAATTACAATTCAGGTATATGTTAAGCGGTTTCAAAATAAAAGCAACTCCCAAGGCAACCTTAATTTCAGATCATTCAGAGTCATAATTTTATATCATTTTAGGGCGTACTTTTACACCTACGTAATTTGATTTTTCCATGTATGTTTTTAGGTGTCCACACGTTTTATGAGATTCTAACAATTTTTATTTTGACAGATGCTTTCGTGATATAAGGCTTAATGATGGCACCTAGGTCGGCAAAGATGTCACAAGGAAGAATCAAGTTTGTGATGTAAAAAATGTTGACCTTGAAAAAAATAGCAATCGATTTTAAATGAATTTCTGCAATTTCACTGTAAAAACAACTCATCTATATTTATAGGTAATGTATAGGAAATAAAACAATTATGCAATTTTTAATGGTGTGAATGCTTCGTTTTTTCTCATAAAAACATCATAAGAGAATATAAAGTTATATAACTTTTAGTTACATAACTTAGGTTTAACTTAAAGTTATATAACTTAGTAGTAAAACCAATTTTTAACTTTAATACTAGTACTCATAAATCTGACAGATTTTATTATACCGAGGGAAAGTTTTTCTGTTTAGTAGCTCTTTAATTTTGAACCGTCACATATCTATTGTTTTCATCTATGTAAACTTTAAAAGGTTAATAGGATAAAGTATTATCTAATCTATAATATTCAGTTTATTATAAAAACCATTCTGTGCAGTCTAAATGCTGAATAGGGTAGGTGGGGGTAAAGCCCCGCGTGGGGTAAAAATCCGCACCGACATTTTAACTTGATCACCTTGGAGTAAGAAATTGACCACTAGGTGCTGGGTTTGTCCTATGGAAACCTATTGATCAATTAAATTTTGTCCTGACTAGGCACTCCAGAGACGAGAAAAGTGGATAAGTCTGTTTTTCACTACTTTGATCCAACTTTTCTAATACATTATTTGAACATTGTAAAATGTAGAATTTGAAAAGAAAAATCAATGAATTACACGTTAATACTGGTACATTAAAGCTTCACTTTCGCGTGAAAACAGTTATTCTAATAGCTGTTTAAAAGCAACATGGCGCGTTTTTTAGAAAGTGACAAAATGGGGAAAATCTCCGCAGTTGTTTTGGGGTAAAACACCGCATCTCCAAAAGGTCAAGGATTCTCTCCACTCGGCTGAAAATTGTCTCTTTTTTGAAATATTATTAATATTTTTGTTTAACATGTGTTTTGTACAACTTATTCAACATAAAAAATTAATTGTTAGTGGACATTTGCTCATGAAGTTTTAATTTGGATAAGATTTGTTAGGAAAAATCTTACATTCATTTCAATTAAAATGTGCTTTCATTATGTAATAATTTTTTCTCTTTTTTTTTTGAACATTTAAGTACGTTTAATTTTTTGTTCTAGTACCTTCAGAAGAAAAACAATTCAGAACCATGATAAATGTCGAGCGTAATGAAGCACGTAACTTAATTGCAGGCATCTCTTCGTCCTGTATGGTAGACATTAAAGTTAGGTTCAAAAATATCGATTAAACACATCTCTGAAAAATGGAACAAAAGCTTGGGAGGGAGTTTAAAGAAGAAACAGATTTTCCTATAATTTCGAGTTAAACTGAAGAGAATAACTCGAAGCTTATCCCTGCACAATGTGGCCCAGATAACTTTAATATGATAAGAAGGGGGAGGGTATGTAGAGGGTTTTTTTTTTTTTTTACATAAAACATCTAGAAGCCTGCAAACGTACTGAGACACAGGAAGAGTCATTGGAAATGAAGACGTTATTAATTAATTGTCGTAACCTCAGCAGGACACGTTCCCATCCAAGACGCAATAACATTTTTAGAAAACTCAACTTAGTGTACTGTTTACTTAAAGCACTGGGTACTACATATTCGATTAAATTATAGCCTCAGTCAATTAAACTAATTTTTATAATGCGGCTGTCATTTTTCCCGGGTAATTAATCCTCCTTTTGTGGATAAAAAAATATTATTTTTGTGACAGAGTTAAAAAAAAATAAACTTTTAAAGTGTGAGATATTTAAGTTCGGTACTGCTGAATAACAGTAAACCGATGGTTCAAGGAGGGTTTTCAAGTGTTTTTACCAAGCAGACACCCTTTTTAATCCCATTCATCTTGAGTGGGGTAAAGATCCGCATTGCGGGGTTATACCCCATTTTGTGGGGCAAAACCCCGCAATTTTGCTTTCCCGATAAATTGTAATTTTCTCAATTATTACTAATCAGATGTAGCTATAATTTGGAAGGATTATAGGTAAAAACCCACGCAATGACTCTAATTTGAAAAAATGGGAAAATATGCCCTTTATTGACCATGGTGGTATAAAAACTGAAAATCGCGGGGCTTTACCCTCACCTACCCTACTGCACATAAGGTGTGAAATAAAATTAGTTTGTCAGTAGTATTTCTCAAATAAAGTAAGTCCAAACGCTACTTATAACATTAAAAAAAAGAAAACCATGAAAATAATCTGTTCTACCAGAAAAGGGAAATAAATGCGCAGAATTGCATGTATAAAGTTAAAATAAACTTCAAGGTATAATGGATTGCATATTGCAAAACATTTCCCACGTTATGCTGCACATTTTAGCAATACAGTAATGCTGGAAGTGAAAAAAGTACTTTTAGTGAAGATACGATGTAGTATTTTTATTTTTATGTAAAAACCTTCTCATTTTTACTACCTTCATGGATCAAAAAGTTTTGTTTTATGAATAGGCTATAATTGTTCTCAAAATAAAGCTTCAGACCATATTTTGCAATTTTCTTCTATTTGTAAATTTTTAAGTTTGCGATAGAGCTAAACCTTTTTGTAGAAATGAAATAGCGCCACCTTTTCTCCTTTAACATAAAAATTAATTACTATTTAATTTGTGGTTTACTGCTGTTAATTTTACTGTACAAATCATTTATAAAACCGTATACTACTGCTATTTTTATGGCGCAGTGCAGCTGATTTCGCAGCTTATTGCTGCTAACTTTACAGTTTGATACTGTAAATTTTGCAGGGATATTCCATTAAAAAGCAGTATATTACTGTTAATTATACATATTATCTCTGTTAAATTTACAGGCCAAGTCATTCCTAAAACAGTATTTTACTGCTAATTTTACAGTTTTATACTGTAAGTTTTGCAGGGCAGTTCCATTAAAAAACAGTATATTACTACTAATTTTAGTTAATCATTGGTAATTTCACAGTGACATTCCATTAAAAGACAGTATATTACTGCTAATTTTACAGTTTATCACTGTAAATTTCACAGTAAAAGTTTGTTATAAGACAGTACACTACTGCAAATTTTAGTTTAGAATTTTAAATCTTAGTTTTTCTTTGGAATCTCAGCTGCCAGTATTATACTGTAAAAACATTTTTTTTTTTTTTTTGCAGTGTGCAGTGTTGGTTAAGATGATGCATACACTCGCTGTGTGATGTATTCTTGTCAAAAAAGGACCAAGGGTTAAGGTGAGGGTAACGTTACTATTTGTAACATTACTGCTCCGAAGACCTCTGTTTCTAACCTAATTTGATGATGCTGAACGGCTTTGTAATTGAATTGTTTTCTGTATTTCGTACCGTTTTGGGGATACGAAAGCCAACTTAGAGTTGTAGCACGAGGTGGAGTTGTAAGCGGCTTCATTGTGTAGCGATATTTAGCCCACAGTTTTGTGACTATAGCTCTTGTCATTCAGAAATTATGAGGGTTAAAATGGACTTTCACATGCACGCTGTATGACTTAGTGTGTCTTTTGGCGCATTGGTGGACCAAAAAAGTCCTAAAAAGCATTTACTGCTTGCAATTATTTCACCTTACAATCAACTTTTAAGTTAAAGTAAACGTAGTGAGTGTTGCTCTTAGTAATGACATCTTCTCATTAATAAGAATAACACTCAATGCATTTACTATATTGACAAGCACTATCGGATGAAAAATAAATCCAGCCGGATTCGGAAGAAAATTAACCAGTTCGCCTTTATGCCTACATAGGTAACTATGCAAATACTAAGTTTTTGAGAACTACATTTTTCTGCAAAGATTACATTTAAATAATAGAATTTTAATTTTTTTGTTAAAATTAAGTGTTTGATATCCATTCAAACATGTTGAGTGGTTTGAAAACTAAAGACCTGTTGAAGATAGATTACATCAAAAAAAGTTATTTAAAATAATTTAAAGCATTTCAATAGGTCATTTAACTCGAACAGTGAAAAAAAGTGACTGTTTTGTAATATGTAGGCGACCCTAAATCTTTTCCAAAAATAGTCAAAGTATTAATAAAATCATTCGAAAGCGCAATGAACACGAGTATAAACAACAAGAAATGTATTATGCGGCCTGAATAGATGACTCTCAAGGGTGACATTAGGGACAAGCCTTCATTTCGTAGAATTGGTACTAAATACTACATATCTTTTACCTTCATTTAGCGAGAAAAATATTTTATTTCATCTCCAATGGAATTTTTCGCTTTTATAGTCTTTCTTGGGACAATAATAAAACAATAAGCACATTATACTTTATTTCCTTTTCAGGCGGAATAAGTTTAAAAGGTTTTTCATTTTCCACTCCACAATTGAAAATATATTTAATAACAGATTATCGTTCAGTATTAGAATTTCTATTAAATGATTCGCTTTTATTCCAGCAAAGAAACAAATTTTCTGTTATTTTTTTAGAGTGCTAATGTGTTTTTTCCGTGCCTATGACTTTGTTTCATTAAAGAAAAAGTTTTAAAATAATTTTGTTCTCTTTAAAAAACGTAATGAACGTTTGATATTTTTAGGTATTAAGTTGTTGTTACTCATAATGTTTTTGGCAATACTTCTCTAAGCAAATAACATCGCAATTTCTCTTTTTTCCTCGTCTAAATAAAAGCACTGAGTTACACAAGTCGAAAATTGTAATCTAAGTTTTATAATTTTCATTTAAAATGTAGACTTTTGGTGTAACATTCGTTTAAAAGGGGTTTTTCTTAAAAATCTACATTATTGTTCACTGTCTTCTATAAGCCCAATAAATATACTAATCGTATAATCATTTGTGTGTTTAAGTGGAGAAAAAGAACTATTTTTACGTGCATGGGTCCACCAAATATTTGTACTGTTTGCAATTTAGAGTACAGAGGTATAGAGGTACATATTTTCTCATTTCTGACAAACCTGAAAATATCCATACTCATAAATGCGTTAAAAAAAATCAAGATTCACTTTGCTTTAGTTTCACTACCATAGATATAGAATTTGAAAAAAATACGGAATGAAGTGCAACGCGTTTAGACAAAATATATATTTATTTGGGCATTTCAAGATTTCTGAGCAAACTTGTTAAAATATGTTGAATAGTAGTCTAGTGTATCTTGGCATTGAGTACTTAGATCTTCTCAATAGCAGAGTCAAATCTTTTATGCATATGGAACCTTTTAAATACTCAGTTATTATATTACTTCCGGTTTTAAATTATGATAGAATTCTAAAACTTTTTCATCGAAGCACAAGTTTTTTCGCATATCAAAATATGTTGAGTAACACAACTTCAAGTTTGTGGCATTTCAAGGAGAGGAACGTGTACTGTCGTTGATGGTAAACAGCACATCAAAGGAGGAAACCCAAGATGTGCCTTTCTAAAGCTCTGGCTTCCAGTTCCATAGACTTCGAATCCCAGCGGCGTAACATTTGAAAACGTTTTGCAATTTTCTTATACCTTCGTGTTTTAATATTATTCAATAAATACAGAATATTTGAATTATTTTTCCTTAAATTTCTGTACATTATCTATTTCTATCAATAATTATCTTGTTTTTGGTAAACTTCAGTTTTGTTCAATTAACGCAACACTAACACTATATCAAGCAAAAAAAAAATATATGTATATATTTATTATGAAAAAAATGTTCTTATACACAAAGCTATACTGTTAATTTGTAAGAGCTTTTTACAACGAGGTTTATAGAAAGCTATAAATATATAAAATGCAGCTTTCAAGTCAGCACCAAATTTTTCAAAACTGTATATATTGGGTGAGTGCAAAAGTTCGTGCGGAGTTGCAATAGATGGCGTTAGAACGGGTGTAACGTGTTGTCATTAATACCACTATCTACGTAAGTCAGATCGTTGGAAAGGTGACATGTGCAGCTTTCATTCCAATCAAAAAAATGTGTGCAGATACAAACTGCTTCGAGAAAGATTACTTTTAAAATGAGTATTGATAAAGTGCATTTACGGCATGTTATGCTTTACGAGTTTCGGAAGGGAATAAACGTTGCAGCAGCCGTAAAAAGCAGTCAAGACGTTTATCAAGATCAAGCACCAGCTAAACGAACTGTGGAAAAATGGTTTGCAAAATTTCGTTGCGGAGATTTTAAGCTGAAAGACGAGCCACGCTCAGGTCGACCTTTCGATATTGATGACGACGTTTTGCGCTCTTTAGTTCAGAATACTCCGCGAATTTCAACAGAGGAAATTGCTACAGCACTTAACGTTGACCGATCAACCGCTTTTCGGCGTTTAAAAAAATCGGATTTGATTTAAAGCTCGATATATGGGTGTCCAATTTGTTGACAGAGAGCAACAAAATCCAGCGAATTTCTGCTGCCGTATCTTTACTCGGGCGGCTCAAAAACGGGCCGTTTTTGGATCGATTAGCGACGGGCGATGAAAAATGGGTCCTGTACAACAACGTTCAGCCCAAATGCACATGGAAACAGGCAGGTGAACATGGTGACGCAATGGCAAAGGCCAGTTTGCACCCGATGAAGGTGATGCTCTGTGTTTGGTGGGATTGCAAGGGTATAATTTGTTTTGAGTTTCTCCCCGCCGACCAAACGATTGATTCGAACAAGCACTGTCGTCAATTAACTAATCTGAACCGAGAAATCAAACAGAAACGTTCAAGTTTGTCAAATCGCAAAGGCGTAGTCTTTCACAGACCACACGTTTCAAGACAGACGCTACGCAAACTGAACAGCCTGAAATGGGATGTCCTAACTCATCCACCATATTCTCCTGATATCGGATTATCACTTATTCCGGTCATTGCAAAATCATTTAAATGGAAAAAAACTTGACTCTTTGAATGCCTTACAAAACGTCGTGTCTTCGTTCTTCGAATCTAAACCACGCAGTTTTTATGATCGGGGCATCCGTATGCTGCCAGAACGTTGGAAGAAGATTATAGACAACGATGGAGAATATATCATTGATTGAATAAAGAGTTTTGCTTGCCTAATCACTGTATGACTTTCTTTCACAAACTCCGCACGAACTTTTGCACTCACCCAATAAATTAGAGGAAGTGGTATAAAAGCGGGCCACCACTTTCATTTTCTACCTATTGATTTACCTGTTCAAGTCAAAATGATAATTGTTGTGCCAATAACTTAAAAACATTCATGAAGATGTTCTTAGGGTTCAAAAGCCATTGCACCAGTTTTAAGTGCTTTAAAATTTCATGATTACTAAAAGAGGCAACATCACGTTTTTCAAGATGTGGTTCAAAAATGGGCCAATTGAGGGAAAACTATTTTATCTCTTAAAAAATAAATAAAAAGCATGACATTTTAATGCAAAATTTTTATTAAATATCATCTTGGATATTTCTAAGAAAAATAAAAATCATTTATTTTATATTTTAGTTGCAGAACTTACAAATGTAGAAAACCTTTTTTATTCCCATCCCACAAACTCGGATGTCTAGCATTGCAGCAGAGAAAACACACTTCTCCTGTAATGTCATCTAAAAAGAGTTTGTCGTAAAATATGAATAATACATTGCCATTATCAGATTTATCAATTATTTTCAACTAAAAAAAGAACCGACTTCAAAAAGCGTAGGGGAACTAAAAATATAAAAATAATTGGTCATACTTACGTAGGATTTAATATCCAAACGTTTAAATCAAATTTATTTTACCATTCCAGTATAAAAACCAACTAAACTGAACACTCAATTATAAAATAAACACCGATTTTAATTACTATACGAATAATTATTTTAATATCTAACTAATTATATACGATCTTTTAATATTTATTAACCATTTTAGGAGAGTATGTGATACACTCCTTACGTACTTCTCGAATGAGATAGTGTCGAGCACAGGAGTCTGAAAACAGCTAAGATGAGCAAAATAGAGAAAGAAATAGAGTACAGCGTTTCCGAGACTTCCGAAGACTGTGCGAAGAAAGGCTTTTTCAAATGCACAATTATTTAAAAAGAAAAAAATTCACGAGTCACTAAAAACAACAGAAATCGCTTTTACTGTCACGCCGCTCATTAGAAAGCAAAGAAGTATAGGGAGAATCATTAGTTTTGAAATTCATAAAATAAAACTGCTATTACTTTTCTCAGCATCCGGAGGAATTTTCCAATTCGAAACGATAAGATTATTTCTAGCCGTTGATGCTTTGACTTCAAATGCAAATAATTAACGTGGAATAACAAAGTCGAAGTCGAAGTTTGCGCCTCTTGTAATCGGTTAAGGAATGTTTAAGTTATCCAGGATTGTACAATCAACCCTTCCTGCTCCCCACGCTTGTAATCGGGGGAAAGTATAAGGGTCGTGTGAAATCTAAACTTGCGTATCTGAACACGGGGCGAAAGTCCCAAATCAGTGAAGTATAAAACCTCCACATTTTCAGATTAAGACAGGCATACAAATAAGGGACAATAGTGTGTCAAGCACAGGATCTTCTTTAAGATGCGTGGTGAGTAGTAGTCTCCATCTTCTATTTTACCCCTCCCCTTTTTTAAAGTTCAAATGTTCAAAATGTTTTGATTATGCCATGTGCTCCCATTTATGTCATGTGCCCTTGCCCCTTGTTGAATAAAATGATATTCTAAATTGTTAAACTTATCCGCCTCTTAATTCAAAATCACAACGCAATGTCTAATCTCGGTAGGCACAGGGCCGGGTTGTGACATTAAAAGTAAATTTTGTCCGTGGGTACAGCAGCTTCCCTTATAAATTAGAAAGATATAAATTAACTTGTACAAACTCCGAAAAGTTTTGAATTCTCCAAAAGCGAGTGTATCATATAAAACAGTTCCTGACTAAGCACGTGCTTTAGCTATCGAGGTCATTTGCTCAACACGCTTTTGTCGCTTCCTGTTGATTCATTCGGTATCATTTTTGCGACTGCGCACAACCCCTTTCCCTCATTTTCAGCGGGTGGCCCGTATTTAGACCATGGCCAGTATTTAAATCACTTCCTCTGTACAAACAAAATGTTTCAGTGAGATAGACAGTTTCAAAAACATTTTTTAATGACTCATAATTTCTCAGAGTCGTATTTGGTCAGGTAGCCTGAATGACCATTGATTACATAACGAATAAATACCTCTGTGCTGAAAATTAAAATAATAAATAACCAACGTTTCGAAGCACAAAAATTGCAAATTGCTGCAGATACGTATTTCGGTGTTACAAGGAACACCTTTTTCAATGCAAAGATGTGTGAGCTTTTGGATGAAAAGTCATCTTTTCATATTCTTTTGTTGTCTGTCTTACGATTTCCGAAAGTTTCATAAAAATGTTGTTTTTGCTCACAAAAAAATTGGAATTTCGTGCAAAAAGGAGATTAGTTTGGAATACGAGAAAGAAGTTTAGTGAAAATATTTCAAAAATTAGCAAGCTGAAGACACAACTCTATAATCATAGAAATTCATAAAAATATCACTTACTGTTTTGGCCTTCTAACGACGGATTTCCTCGCGTTCTCCTTGTTATTGGTTCGGAGTCCGTGTATGTTGCATCGGAGTTGTTATCTGACGTTGAGGAAGATGATGGTCCTCTGTGTAAGGATAGGTACATTCGACCCCTAGAGTTTGTTCTCAAGCTCCCTTCCCGTTGTAAGGGAGGACCTTGTGAGTTGTTGACAACTTCGACTTCACTTTTAGGCGCTGACACAGCTCCCGATGGGTGCTGAGTGCCATGACCAGGCCTAGGCAAGGAATTGTATCCGGAATAGGGAACTGCAGCATTCTTGCTAGAGGATATCATCGACGAGGAATTGTGCCTTTCGCCACCTAGAACCAGTAATATACTGTTTGAGTTTGCTTTCTTATGTCAACAAAGCTATATTTTGAAATAGAAACTAACTGTTATTGAAACGTAAATATGCTTGTTCGGATATAACTTTTGTATTATTTCAAATAAAAAATGATGTATATGGAGTTTTGATAAAAAATAACTGAAAAAAAGTAATAAACCGATAATATATATATATTTTTTTCAGTTCTCAAGGTATAAGAGGGAACCTATTTCGCTTCACGTTATTTGCATACTTTGAAATTAGCACGTGGAAAATCTTGCAAAAATACTAGGATATTTCATTCAAACAAAAACACAAAATGCGCCTACAGTACACAAAGTTGAGATATACAAAACCCTTTTTGTCTGCAACATTGACATTGTTTTATAAGTTTATTCCTCATGCAGTTTAATGACATTCAGAGCTATATTGGTTTGCGGGTAGGCTACTAGTGAAAAAGGTGCAAAGAAAAATGAGACAGGGACATAGTAGTAGGGTTATTCCATGTGAAGTGAACAAAAATGACAAAAGCCGCATGGTAACAGATTTTTGTGAAATTTGGTATACAGGTTCTTTTTTGGCCTACATAAAATCATCTTAAATATTGTAACTTAATATTGGTTTTTCAGTAGTTAGGGTAGACCGGGGCACGTTTACGAGGATTTTTTTCAAACAATTTTCTAATGTTTATGTTTGAACCTAGGAAGTTTTAGGCATTGTGGTTTTGTAAAGCAATTGATGAAGTCAACATTTGTATATTCAGTAGTTGCTCAGCTTGTGTTTTTAACCGTAAAAAAAAGATTCCAAGTCGGTTGCGTAAACTTAAGTATCGAGTGGGGCACGTTTACACATAATAAAAATGATACAAAGGAGTAAGTTATATATATATTTAAACAAAATGTAAATGTTTTATTTCTCTTAAAAAACTTTGAAAAAAAATCACAAATAATAAATTAATGAACATTTCATAGGCTAAAATAAAATCATAAGGCTCTCTTATTGCTTATTTAAATAAGAAACTATTAAATTTGGATGCATGCGTGAAAGTAGGGACTTTATTGTAAGTTCTACGCATTTTCGAAGTTGAAGCATATTTTGGATGCATGCGTGAAAATAGGGGTTTTATATGTAAGCTCTACGCATTTTTGAATTTGAAGCATATTTTGGATGCATGGGCGAAATTAGGGTTTTTAAGTAAGCTCTACGCATTAACGGATTTGAAGCCGAAATGATTATAGCATTGCCGAATCCGAGTTTTACTTTACTTCGGTAGTTCATTGCAGCTTTTTTGTTTGGTATTTTTTGACTTCAGTTTGAGAATCGTCATCAAATACCAGCATTGAAAAAGTGAAGAAATTTTCGTATTCGTTTCTCTGTTTAATTGCTTGAGAAATAATGACATTGATGATGTAATAGATTTATCTAATAATATGCATTTTGGATAGGATCTCCTGAAGAAAAATTGATTGCATTTTTTAAATCAATGTTGAAAATTTGCGTATCGTTGGAAAACATCTAGAAAAACAATAGTTTTATATGTAATATATATATTTTAATTAACCAAATGAGGATTTTATTAATGCAAATTCAGTTTGATGGAATTGACATAGGGTTTTTCGCCTACCTATGAGGGAAGGGGAGGGATTCAAAAACTGCCCACGGGGGGTTTCCCAATCAGTATATTGACCAATTCAGTTTATAGGAATTCGCATAAGTTTTTTTCGTCCCAATGGAGTGTGGTGATGGACCACCTAGGGGGGCTTCACCAGAAAATTCGTGAAGCGGAATGACTACGAAAAAATCCAATTTGATTTTAAGTCATGAAATTGCTTTTTCTACACATTGACGGGAACTGTTTGTGTTTTTTTTCTCTTTTATTAAAAACTTGATTGTTACACATGCTTCAATTAGACGAAACTTTTATTTTCGAGGGGGACCGAGCAATGCTGGATATTGCAGTTAGTTTTATATAAATTAGTAAAGGTATATTTCATAGTTCTGTGTGCTTAATGGGTGTATGGTGTGATTGTTTCCAAAATTTATAGCTGCATTCTTTAAAGATTTAACATTAGTATTTTATTTTAATGTTATACAACGAAGAAGAAAAAAAGTCTCAATGCAAGAGTTATTAAATCATTAAAAATAAACATTAAATTATTTTAAGAAAACTAAGACATCAGTACGAAATATTGTAGTTCTAAGTATATTCAAATTATTGAGGGTGCTCAAATTAAAAGATTTAAACAAAATATTGAACAGAATCTTTAAAACTTTTTCATTGCGAAGCATTTTTGTCATGCATTGAGCTATACTATTTGCACGCCCCCCTCCAGGAATGTTTTGAATAATAGAAGCAATTGTTTTTATTATATTTGGTACTATTTCTTGTTGTTTTTCGATATAGTATTCACTAAACTATAACTTTTGTCGTCGTCCCCCCCGACAATTTTGAATTCTTCCATGAAAAATATCGATATATCGAAAATATCGATATCTGGAGAGCGATATATCTCGGTATTAAAATTCTGATATCGCCCAGTCCTAAGGAGCAGTATTTGGATGCTTCACTTGCCAAATCGATTAACTCCATAAAGCAAAAAGTCAAGAAAAGTGATGAAGAAGATATTGTTATTTATAGGAGTGAATGGGCCCTCGTGTTACATTTTCTGCCATTGCAGGATCAGAAATGTACTGAACTAAAAGTTTAATATAAATTCACATTCTAAGCATTGATTAAGCACTATTAAAGCAGAAATGAGGATTTTTTTTTAAAAGTGGAGTTAATCGATTTGGCAACTGAGGCATCCATTTAATACTCTATGCCGTATTATAGTTTAACTTCTCATTTATGTTTAGGGTTTTTTTTATTTTTTTTAATTGACAATGACAACATATCGCTTTAACTAAAAATTACGACTTATTTTGGCCCAGCATAAAAACTTGAAAAAATCCGCCAGAATAGAAGAATAGCTAAAGTAAAGAATAGCTAAAATTAAGACTCTAAACAAGAAAAACATAAGAAAAAAGCTAGAATTCTCGGCAGCGGATAAATAGAGAGATTGAAGACTCAATTTTTCAGTGCTCACTTACTTGGCTTTTATTATGGAAGATGAAGAGGAATTAAAAGTTGCAGGAGGTTTAGAGAAAGGTTTACTCAGTTGCATCTACGTATTACACATATTGGTAAATTTGTTTGACAGTTTATGGAATTTTATTATTGTAGAATGGAACAAGCTCAGGTTTCTAAAGATAGACGTTGATGCCAGAAAAGAAGGAACGAATGTTGAGAGCATTGAATGCACCAAAAAGTTTAGAAAGTGACCGAAAATTTAGGATCCTTTTTTTTTATGAATGGTGTTGTCTTAGTAAAATTATTCAACCTCCAAAATTGATGAAAATATGACTGTTCTCCGTCAGTAATTTCTGGTTTTGTATGTTAACGTTCCTTACCAGGAAACCTCACGATCAAGGAAATTCGAAAAAAAATCGAAATTGGTAGCCTTTGAAAGAGCATCGTGAAAGATGTTTATGGCACAAAAATTACGTGCCCTCGCGACCCCGTTATCGAAATATGAGGTCTTAAAGTTAGTCGAAATTTTAAGTTAAGTCGCAAAAATTTAGCGAATTTTGTTCAAAAATGGTAGGTACGGCGCGATTTCAAAATCTGCATCTGACAAGACATTTCATTGCTATTTTTGGTCTTCATCAAAAAGAGTGAAAGATGTTTTAATTTGATTCTTTACTCATCGGTGACTACCAGGTTGAAAGGACAGACTCGCCATTAAAGTTTTTAGGGGGTTGTTTTCAGGGGTATTTTTACCTTGCCTAGGAGAGGGGCTTTTTTGTGGGGTCTTCAAGATATTAGTGTGGGAGGGGAGCACTATTGTTCTTGAAGGAAATAGACACCCCTGCTTTACTTGTGTGCGTCAAAGTTAGGAGCCACTATCAAGCTTATGATGCGGAAAGTTTTTCCACAAGAACAATTTTAAATCAAGATTAAACTTAAGTTTTATCTCATTGTTAATGATCAAAGAAGTCCGCCACAGTTGGCGGGGGGGGGATTAAGGGGCTAAGGTTAACCCTCCCGGTTTTTAACAAAAATGTATTTACATGTACTTGCAAAAGTAGTATGGTAGAGAAGGGGGACGCTCGCGGGGGAACGCAGTCACTGGAAATATTTATTGATTTTTTTTTTTGTAAAAACAATGCCAATACAGTCGACTCCCGCTTTAACGCGATCCGACTTACGCGATATGGCTATAACGCGAGTTTTTCAACAGCAACGAATTTTAGAGCTAAAGCAAATTTCTCGCTCTCAGTACGAAAATATTTGGAGAGGAATCGTGATGCAAAGTTTCGGCTTTGTTATTGACTACTAAACAAAAATTCCATGATGTACTTTCATCCTTTCAGCACCACTGACTGCGCAAGTTCCCACACACTACACTATAAACACAGCATTATTAGTTTGCATGTATCACCAGTCCTCATTTATCATTTATTTATTCTAAATATGAAAGGGGATGAAATATTGTGGCATCCAGGCACACTGTTTCATCTAAAATTTGAAGATGGAAACAAAAAGCATAAGTTTGTGACAATTCAAGAAAAGGGAAAGGTAGCACGACAAATAGGTGTGGGTGAATCTTTCATAGGTATAATTAAAAGTCAAGAAGAGGAGGCAATCCGTATAAGTCCAGGGGGTCCCAGAGGGGTGTCACCATAGATGTAAATGTTATAAAAGTAAAGGCGAAGCTACTGTATTAAAAAATATATAGAATGACGATCAGATTGCGCAGGATAAATCATCATCTTCAATTTTTAAGTTATAAATGTATTATTGTATCTACTGTATAGTACTCTTACAGTGCAGTGCTTTATTATTACTACATACTGTACTTACCGCAGTGTTATTTTTATGTCGCTCTCTCCCATTGATCATTGATTTTGTGCATCGTAACAGTATTTTATGTCAAATAATGCAACTTTTTTCGGCAAAAATTCAGCTTTTTATGTAAGAAACGTTTATGTATGGTTAAAAAATGGTCAAAAACAGTTTAAAAGGTGTTTAAATATCTAAAATGATTGGGTATTTCAATAAAAAATCATATACACAGTACTTTCCCACAACGCGAAATTTCGACTTGCGCGAGGAGTCTTGGAACGCACCCCCTCGGGTAAGTCGGGATCCGACTATATAATGTAAATAGATTTCAAACCATCTTTTTTTCTGGCGAGTCCCCTAAACCCCAAAGTGAGTTCCCAGACACATTATTTACATCTCTAGCTATGCGTATGTTTTCTGTTGCTTTTCGGCATGATAAGCATTTTGTATAATTCATTCGTGGGAAAGTAAAGCGTTGTATCAGTTATTTTTTTTCTTTTTTTGCCATATTCTGAACTTGAACCAAGGGTGCCCAACTAGGGGGGGGGGGTCGTGGTGCAGACTGCGCCATTGAAATTTTTAAGGGAGGCGGTCGAGGGGTGTTTTTCTCATGAATCAAAGGGGGGGGGGGGCTCTTGCTTTTTAGGAATCTTTGTGACATTTAGGGGGGTACGCCATTGCCAATAGAGGGGTGAGCACTTCCGCCTTAGCTTTAGTGTACAAAATTGCTTATTTGGTTTCCGCTGAAAATTAAGCACGAAAAGGACGTCATATTGAAACGTTTCCATTTTTGAATCAAAAACGAGTTTCTTCAAATATCTCAAAAAATAATTTCGGCAGATACTGCGCTTTAACATCCCACGGCAGAATTAACCCTTTTCCCTTTAGAATTTTGAAGGGACGGGCAGGATTAAAGTATATTTTTGCATTTTAGTGTAATTTAAGTAAATCTATCTTCAGTACTTTAAGTGTTTAAAGCAACATTATTGATTTAATATCTTTCAAGTTTATTTCTTAATATAGCTCCTATCAGTATTAATTATGAATATTTCTTTTCGATTCTGCGCAAAGTTAATACGTATACTTGAGGCAATATAAATTTTTTAAAAAAAATCAGAAATTTTAATCAGCAGATTAACGTTAAACACAAACGAGATGTACAGTAAAATAAAAATGAAAGAAGTGTGTCGAAAGGGTAAAAATATGCTACTGACCCTGACAAACATAACATTGAACAACATAATGAATAAAAGACAGAAATTTTCGGCACTAGAGACATTTCATGAATTTAATTCGTGTACAGATATTGCAACCATCAAACTCCCCAAAATGCAAAATTGCAAAGGGATTTAAAATGGAGATGGCTGAGTTTTCCATAACCCTGACTTTTACCAAGCATATAGTATCATGTTCGAGTATTGAGGTTGTACTAATCTGGAAATAAATAAGTGATAATAGTTTGAATGAAACAAAACTTGTAAAAGTTATTCCAGGAGTTTTAAAAAATGAATAAAAAACATGCAATGTATTGTGCATTTACGTTATATACACTTTTAGCTGTAGTGGCAGATTTTGTTCGGACGTCAGGGGGTTGTTTTAACGATCATCGACTATATTAACAGTTTTTAAGAACAAAAATAACTATTTCCCTCCATCCATGATGTAATTTCCGATTTCGATAATTTTGAAGCGCAGGTTATTGACATTTTTTATCCGTTGTTTTCTTTTTAGAATTTCTTTTAAAACTACAAATTACATACTTTTCCTCACAGTGGTCAGACAATAAAACTTTATGCATAAATTATAACTTTAAAAAAATAACTGATAACATAATCCATGACCATTTTATTTCAACATCAAAGGCCATTCGTTTTATTATCTGTGTTTGAGCTCAATTTAGTATAATTTTTGTACTTATTCATATTAATTCTCAAAGAATGTTAAGAAATACTTTCAACATATTTCATTAATAAGAATCAACACTTAAATAAGTTAATTTAAATACACTTAAAATACAGAAAAATTCTGAAATATATTATTATCATAAATGAAATGATACAATGATAAAGCTTACTACTTTTCACTTCATAGGCTTGATGGTAATTTTTTAATTTAACACATACCAAGTAAGGGATTAATGCAACACATCTTTCACACGTCTTGCAGATGACGTAAAATGGAAATCGGATGCCTTGCATGATGCTGACGATAAAAAAGCGCGGTGTTTTAAATTTCTTGCAAAGTCTTTAAATTTGGCGACTTTTCTTGAGATTTTGGCAGACTTTAAGACCCCATATCTCGAAAACGAGTGGACAAGCGCACACAGTTCTTGGGTCAAAAAAAAAAAAAAAAAATGCCGAAATATGCTCTTTCGAATGCGACCATTTTGAACTTTTTTCATGATTACTGAAGTCGTGAAGTTCCCTGATTAGTATCACACGAAAAAAGTATGCAAAACTCACTTTCTTTTTTTTCCTTTAATGTGTCCAATTTAAAAAATTATACAATGTACAGAGTCGGGAAGAAGCAGTAATTTGTCTTCACTATCAACAAAAATTATTTCTATCTAAATGCATCAAAATGGTATATTTTTACAAAAGTAAGAAGCTGATAGATTTTTGCTTAATATTGTTTTTCCCCCCTATTATGCATTAATTGACCTAATGATTAGACATGAATATTTATCAAGTGTAAAAAGAATGTGATTAAAAGTTCATGTTGGTTGGGGTAAGTGGATCACTGGGGTAAGTTGGTCATCCCCCTAAAACAGAAATATGGATAAAGTTTTTAAACTTTTTTGCACTGATCATCTTAAATTTCATCACAGTGATTGGTTTTGCATACATTTGGGTTTCGTGTGATTTTTTTCTAGGTTTTTTTTTTCTATCATTTAGTCAAAAAAAAAAAAAAAATTCTGGAAAAAAAAATAATAAAAAGAATTGCGAGTTCAAGCATCATTTTTCAAAGAAATGTTTCTAGGTTAGTTTTTATCATTTTTTATGATCATTAATTTTTCACGTGTAGTTTAACTTAAAGTTCATACAGCAACAAGAATTTTTGCAAAAAATATAGTTAATAAGTGTTCAAGAGGATGGGTCCTGCTTACCCCATAAATTTTTGCTATAAGGGGTAAATGGGTCACCTCACTATGGGGTAAGTGGGTATCCTATAATAATGGGGATTTCAAAATCAAAAGCAACTCTAATTAAATATTTGTATTAATGAAATACAAGACAAATATGATGACTTAGTAGAAATCGATAGTTCAGCAGCAAAATGCTCAAGATGGTGATTATGTATTTGTTAAACTTACATCAAAGTAAACCATAAAGTAGGTCTAATGTTGGAATTTGATAAAAAAGAAAACATAGGGAAAGTGGGGTAAAACCGGGACCCTAAGGTTTGCAGGCTTCTAGAAATCACAGTTTTTAGCATAAAGGAACGAAATTTTGCAAAAGTATGTACTATTTGTTTATTATTGCAAACACAGTTTCAAAAACATAAGTGTTTTTGATTTTAATTTTTATTAATTTTTTTGTAAAAAAAAGTCATTTTACCTGGTTTAACCCCACTAGTGGGGTTAAACCGGGTAGATATGTTACTGCTATGGGAAAAAAAAATTTTGAAAGTTTCCACAAAATTCAAGTTTTATTTAGTGACATATATTAACTATTATCATAACATAATAGAATAAGTATAAAAGGACACATATTGATGAGTTGTCAGTAAATTTAATCGTCTTTACCTTTAATTTTTTTTCTATAATATAAGGCCTATTGACACAAGTCGCAAGTAAAATAGTTATCTTCCTCTTCAGCCCCAGGGCAGCTTTCATGGGTCCAGCTACGACATTGGATGCATTGGATCCATCCCTCACCACCCTTGGAGTTCTAGTAAAGCTTATTGCAGTAAATGCAGGCAGTATTGTCATCCTTTTCATTGGACTCTTTTTCTTTTTTTTTTTTTTTTTGACGCTTTTATTTTCTATCTGTTCCTCTTTGACATCTTTATAATGTTGCCTTTCTTTGATTCGTTTATCTTTCCTTCAGGTTTTTTTATTCTTCCGTCCATATCTTTGGTTTTCTTTCCATCATTTTTCTTTTTCTTTTTTTTCTAATGTTGCCTGAAGAATGAAGCTTGTTTAATGTACCTTGTTTTGTAACCTTATTGTAAAATAATTTGGTCAAATAAAAGTTTTATTGTTATTATATAATAGACATACTACGTTTTAAAAACAAGGATAGTTCCGGGTTTTGCCCCTCAGTTAGTACCTGGTTTTGCCCCCGCACGTACAGTTTTCATAAAAAATGCCGTCATATGACTATACAGAACGCAACAGACAATTACTTAGAACGATAATGAAGGTAATTAAATGTAGTACAAAGAAAGCTGCATACCTTTACTGTTGCAGAAACAGGAACGTACTATAATCGGTCTAGTTTTGTTCAAAAATTGTAAGCAAAAACTACTCAAACAGAATTTTCTTCACAAGAACGAAAGAAGCGAGTCTATTACATTCTAATTTAATGGCCGCTGCTTTGCCATAAAAGTGGAAGATAATTCCTTTCTTGTCCACGCGATTGCAGTGCTTACAGAGGCTAGAAGGGGGGTACCCGGTTTGCTCTCGACTTCCCGGTTTTACCCCACTTTACCCTACTGTTGAACTTGCAAGAACGAGTAGAAATAATGACTTTTTATTGGCATGGTGCAGATGATGTTTGAATAATTACTGAGGATGAAGTAATGATGGTTCTTCCATAGCCAACTTTACAGAGACGCAGTCATTTAGTGTTACAATTTCTTTTTCAACTTATAGTTTTCGCCAAGTTACCAAAATTGATCTTAATCAACTGTATTACATTCATTAAACCCATCTTTATGTGTTAAAAGTAAAACATATTCGTATAAGTTTTTAATAAATTTCACAAATAAAATTTTTTTGTTTTTGTTTTAAAATTTTCAGTGATGCAGATTTAAAAGACAATAAATCTCTCATAAATAAATGCATTTATAAAAGAATAATTCACACTAAAAATTTACTTACTTTATCATGTTCAACCCCCTTACCTCTTTTTTAGATATGCTTCATTTAAATTTAAATGAAAGGGGGGTGACCCACTTACCCCTTACTATGAGGTAAGTGGGATACCTATCCGATTTTTTTTTTTAAATATCATAATTAAGTATAGTTAAAGCATTATTCTAGAAAATAATGATGAACTTTTGATTATTCAAAATGTCTAAGATAAAATAAGACAATATGTTTAAGTTTTTTTGTTTCAAAACTTTTGTATAAGGTTTCAAAAACAAATTATTCTCAAAAGGGGTTCCACTTAGCCCAACCAACTCTACATTGTTTTAAAACGAATACGGATCATAAAGTTATATTTTCAGGATTTATTTTTCTCTATAACCTAAGAATAGTTCACAAAATGTTAATCGCAGAAAGGTTAGTATTTGAATGAGCATTTCGGTTAAAATTCTTTCGATGCACCATGATGTATTGATTTGGATAGTAATAATATCGTTTTGTAAAACATTAACTTTTAAGAAAATGAACGTAATTAAAAAATGAAGTTAACTTTAATATATTGATTGTTATTTTTAATGATCTATTTATAATTTAATTAGATAAAACTTCGTAGTATATTGAAGAAACATATGCAGCAAAAAATAATATGCATCCAAATACAAGTTAAGACGCTTTATCATTAAAACAAATAATAAAAAATATTTTTAAGATAAAATAGGCGACAAACAAACCTTTTTGAAGTAATATCAACAACGTACTCTTAATGCTCAAAAAGAATTGAGCATCTCGTTCGAGATGTCCTGTTTGAACATCTCGAAACACTTGTTATCAAAAAATAATTATTGAAATCTAAAACTTTATTTAAAAACTCTTCATTTAAAAGGTCTAATTCTAAATCTATATTTCATGGATTTCCTATACTCGGAAAAACAGAATGTGTCTCTTAAAACTAATCAGAGCTAACAAAATACATTCCTAATATCCCAAAATATTAAACCCATTAAAAAATCTAATGGTACAAGAAAATAATTGAGGGAATTATGAATGTAGTTCCATTAAGACAAAAATTAAGGTTTTTACAAAGTAATTTTTTTTATCGAATTATTGAGGTGGCTATGAAGCTACCTGAAAGGAGTCTCCTGTCTTAAAAACTAATCTATACGAACGAAAGGAGAAACTTAATGCCTTTTCTAACTGGCTTCAAGAGCAATCATTAATTGCGTAATCAAGTCGAATTTCTTTGCTTTTGAATTAATGATCGCCATCATGGCGTCAGCAGCATAAAAAAAGAATGGATAAACTTTGAAGATGATGACTGTTATAGCTAGTTATAATTTTTTCAGAATAAAATTCATAGGCATGGGAAGGGGACCAATACATGACATAGCACCATGAGTCTGCTCAATTTATGATACACGAACAGGATTACTTTACTCATTTATACTCATGTGCTTTTCTTTCTCTGAGTTCAAGTATTCTGTATGTAAACGCAGGCGGCTTAAATCTTTCTGCAGTTCATGCAGATGTTCAAAAAAAAAAAAAAAAAAAAAATGTTTTCTTGCCTCAGGAGTGTACTCTTAGTATACTTGATTTGGTTTAGTTTTTAGTAAGACTTAGTGCTTCAATGTCTTAATGTTCCAATGCCCTCAAAATGTAAAAATCAAAGAATTTTCCCAAAATATTATTAAGGACACGCTTTTTCACAAGTGTACTTATAAATTGGTGCGAAATGAATAAATGCGTTTTGAAACTCAAATCCCAAGATTTTAAATTTTACATAATGCGGATGGACTATGGAAAGCCACTGTAACGAATAAACAGATTTAATGAGTTCAATTACTGCATAAGTTAAAGAAAAAATATATTAATTAATACTTTGTATTGTTATTCCGTATATAATCACTGCTTACTAAACTTTACTTTTGTTAAGTTTAGTAAGTAGTGTGTTTTGTTAAGTTAAACGGTATTTTCACCCATGGTAAATAAAATGTATATAAGAGGTAGTGAGAAGCAAAAGGATGTAAGTGGACATTTTGAAGTTTTGAGCAAAACGCGTTTAAAGATTACGTACTACGTAGGCTTTCTTTGAATTTTTTTTCTAAATCATGCTATACAGCAGCACCTACCAGGACTACTAGTACTATCTCTTGCCTCAAGACAGAAGAGGGGTTCACCTACCATTTGTACTGTTTATCTCCAAATTTTTCATTTTGTCACTTGCATCCCTTTGCTTTTGACTACCTCATATGATGATTAAAAGAAATGCGATGAATTATGAAGGAAGTTACACAGCAATGCGTAGTAAAGCAAATAATAATAATTATAACTATAATAATTTTAAATTTACCCTTCGACTTTGTAAGTTATTTTTCAAAGTTTAATTGAGATGTAAATTGTTTTTATTTTGTTTTTTTGAGTTCCGTCCTGTTTCGAACTTGCGCACTACTTATTATCAGAATAACGCGCTATCCGTTCGAGCCACTGTGCCTTCATTTCCGGATGATATTTACTAAAGTCAAGTATGGGGTTCAATTTACTAATTTAATGAAAAAACACAAAATAAAGCGTTTAAATTTATATTAAAGTAATTGTTTGCCAAATTTGACGCTAGCTTGGCGAAAAAACTTGGCGATATATCGCCCAGTGTTCGCCGAGTTATAACATCACTTGAGTTAGCATTGATATGAGCACTGATTCTCCCCCCCCCCCTTCAAAAAATGTAAAAGACCCCTTTTGGAACTTTCGAATGCAACCAAAAGAAGAGATGCACAACTAGACCCTACTAGGAGTCTACGTACCAAATTAAAACACTCTACGGCATACTCTTTTTTAGTTATGCGAGATACATACGCACATACATACATACTATATACTTACATACAGAAGTCAAGGGAAAACTCGTTGTTATTAACTTGGAAATCGTCAAAACGGATATTCCGGGTGTCTATACTTTCGTAGGTATATATGTACGTATGGTCGAGTCGAAAAAAAAACACAAAAAAAAAAAAAAACTCAACATTCAGTCGGAGTTAAGCAAAATGGAAATTAAGACCGATTTTTGAGTGGAGAATTTTTCACGCTTAAAATACTTCCTTTTTGGTAAAAGAAAGTAAAAAGGAAGTATTGTATTCGCGAAAAAAATTTCAACCCGATCACACGTGGATAAGAATGTATGGATACCCGAAATATCCATTTTGACGATACCCAAGTTAATTACAACGAATTTTCTCGTGACGTCCTGTATGTACGCATGTATGTGCGTATGTACGTATGTATCTCGCATAACTCAAGAACAGTATGTCCTAGCAAGTTGAAATTTGGTACGTGGACTACTAGTGGGGTCTATTTGGGAACCTCCCTATTTGGTTGCATTCAAATGCTCCAAAGAGGGTTTTTTACCCCTTTTTGGGGGGAAGCATTGTGAATTTCAATGAAAACTCATGTGGTCATCATTTGGCAATATATCGCCAAGCTTTTGTACGCCAAGTTTTGTCCCCAACTTAGCAACAAACTTGGCGTTTTTTTTTTTTTTAATCTGGTTTAAATCTGGCCACTATTGGCGATATTTAGAGAGTTAACCATTGAACCACAGCATTGAAGAGTAACATTGCTAATATTGTGAAAATTAATGTGTATGAAACGTTTTTTCATTTTTCTTTTTGCTTCGATTTGAACAAACTTGGGGTGGAAATATTTAAAGTGTTTCTTTGATTACTTCAAGTCCAAGGCACTATTATCATTAAATTCGCATAAAAATAAGTCATGTGATGCACACATGAGCTCGTTTTGTAAAAGGAAGTAAAATAAAAGCAAACACAGAAACTCTCTTTCAAAAGCTGCAAAATATAAAAATGCTCTTTTAAGGAAATTTCGGCAATGGGGTAGTTTCAGCAATTTTCATTTTTCTCGAATAATATACTGGATTAGCATTAAAGAAAATGTCCCGGTTTTAACAATTTATATTTCATAAATTGTTGCACTTAGCACTACAAATGATACAAATAAATAAAGATAAACTGTCCAAGTTTTTTTTTTCACTCACAAATGTTTGATGTGTGCGCCTTTCGTAACGTTTTGTACAGATTAATTTTTCCAATGTTGGCAATTTTAATGTGATTTACTGGTAAACTCTCTATAATCGCCAATAATGGCCAAAATTAAACCAGATTAAAAAATACCGCCAAATTTGTCGCCAAGTTGACGACAAAACTTGGCGATCAAAAGCTTGGCGATATATCGCCAAGTGTTTGCCAAATTATAACACCACTTAAGTTAGCATTGAAATTAACAATGCTTTCCTCCAAAAAGGTGTAAAAGATCCCCTTTGAAACACCTGAACGCAACCAAAAAAAAGAGGTGCACAACTAGACCCCACTAGGAGTCTACGTATCAAATTTCGGCTTTTTAGTTCATACCTTTCTTGATTTATGCATACATACATACGAAAGTCACGAGAAACACGTTCTAATTAACTCGTGGATCGTCAAAATGGATATTTCGGGTGTCCATACGTTCTTAGGCACTTATCCACGTGTGACAGGGTGGAAAGAAAAAAAAAACCTTGACATTCATTAGGGAGTGAGCAAAATGGAAATTAAGGCCAATTTTTGAGTGAAACATTTTTCCCGAATACAATACTTCCTTTTTTTTGTAAAAGAAAGTGAAAAAGTGGCCACCTTCTAAAAGCTAATTTAAAATGAGATTGCGCAAGCGATAATTTTCCGATTTAAAATTAGACTTAGCAGTGCTTTTTAATTTTTTTCCGTTGATTTTACAGCTTTTTTTTTTTTTTTTTTGAAATTCGAAGAAAATGAAGGATTTCAATGCGTGTTTTTCGCGGGCTTTAGAATGGGACCTGAATCAAAGAAATCGGATGTTTATTTCGGGTAGAAAGAGCCTTTTAATGCCATTTTTGGGTCCTAAAATTAAAATTCGAAAGCCCTAAGGCACGTTTTTTATTTCAATAATTATAACCTTAAATTAGTAATTGGTAAAAAAAAACGGAATGACCATCGTAGTTTATAGTTGGTTAGTGTCAGAATACGTTAATATTATTGACAATAAAAGCAATAAGCTGGTCTTCGACTAATCACAAGTTACAAAACCTTTTTTTTTTGTATTTAAAGCCTGGTTGCGCCATGCCACTTCACTGCTTCTCTGGGACTGATTAAAGCTCGGGAGTGTTCGAGTAAACACGATCTCATGAAAAACAACCCTGTTGTAAAAATTTCCCCGCCAAGAAAACCATTAACTTTTCCGCGCAAAAGAGAAAACCTGCATCCTAAACCCAAAAATCTTCAGCCATAAAAAGTTATGATATCTAGTTTGCCCACCAAGTATCAGCCAAACTATCATCCTCCCTCTTCTCCTTTTTCATCACAGCTACTTCTATTAGAACCTCCTCCCACCTTCAACTCCTCAGAAATATGGATAGATCTTTTAAATTGTTTATCTTGTTTGGCGAGCAGCTTTTTGCTCACCAAGCAACCACTTCACTTTGAAAAGCTTCCCGCCAGACAAGATAAACAATTTAAAAGATCTATCCATATTTCTGAGGAGTTGAAGGTGGGAGGAGGTTCTAATAGAAGTAGCTGTGATGAAAAAGGAGAAGAGGGAGGATGATAGTTTGACTGATACTTTTGGGAAAACTAGATATCATAACTTTTTATGGCTGAAGGTTTTTGGGTTTAGGATGCAGGTTTTCTTTTTTGCGCGGAAAAGTTAAAGGTTTTCTTGGCGGGGAAATTTTTACAACAGGGTTGTTTTTGATGAGATATCACATCTTTTTGCATTGATATTATTACTTTGTCTGTATTTTTAGAATTGAGAACATCAAATCAAAAAACAACTGAAATTTTCAATTGAAATTTCAACAACGCTGTTTTGTGTTTTTAAGGAACAATAATGGCTACCCTAATTTTACGTCAAGTTATTTTCTGACTATTAAGATTCTATGTTCATTTTGTGAGAATTGGCCGGTTTAAATTTTATTACAATTCTTGTATCCTCTCTCTGTTGCAAAGAAAATTTCTTGGATAATAAAATACTATATTTTAAATTATATTGCTTACGAGTATTTTACATCTTCGCAATAAATTCTATTAGTTTCTTTATTTGACAGATTATTCAACATTTTCATGAAGGTTTCTTTAAATGTTTTACAGCTTGAGGGCTATGTTCATCTAGCTTTTCACTTTTTCTTTAATTACATTTTTTCTTGAATCGTGGATTATTTTACGTTTTATGGGATAATTTTAATTGTTTGGTGATTTATCTTTTTCTTGATAGAAGTCTTTGTCTTGTTTAATACCTAGTTTTGTTTAAAATTTCATTTAAAAAACGAAATAACGCATGTAATCACCAAGCAAAAAAAAAAAAAAAAAAAAAAAAACTAAGCCATTAAATATTTTAAATTTGAATGTGTCAGAAGATCTATAAAACTTTACTCGATGTCAAATCGCGGATATCCTAAATTTGCCATTGCGAACGCGCACGTTGCGCGGACTAAGCTCATTAAAAGTCTTGCTTAAATTAATTGCAAAAAAAATTTTCAGCTAACAAATTACTGCAAAGCACGGATATCCATACACGTATTTCATATATTTTCAATTCATTATGTATTGTTTGTGAAAAATCCATTAATTTAGAAAATAAGCAAATCAATAAAAAAGTGCTATTTTTCGCTTTCAATTAAAAAGATATATGTGCCGTATTCATATGCGTACAGTTTCATATAATTTGTCACGTAAAATATTGTAATGGTTTAACCCCAGTTTCGCGCCGACATTTAAAATTTCTTCCCTCCATAAATCTATCAAAACTGAAAAACAGAAAGAAAAGAAATTTTGTATCGGCGAAACTGGGGGGGGGGGAAGGACAGCATTCTAATATCATTCATTAATTTGTTTCTCTGCTTAAATATAAACAAACAACATAGAATCTGAAAACAGGAAGCTCAATGAGCTAAGTCTGCGCGCATGCGCAGTCGCTGTGGCAAATTTGTGATATCCGCGATTTAAAGTCTAGTTGCAACTGTTGGGTATGTTTTAGTCTTGATTGAATTTCATTTCCTAAGACAACTTTGGAATAACTGTTAGCTCTGTTCTAACCTTGCAATTGCAGTCAGAGATTAACAAACCCTATGAGCTGAGAGTAATAAGTACATAAGAATTTAGGAAAAACTAGTGATTTTCAAACTTCAATTACTCCGGCCCATGATGTCCCAGGGGGATGAATTTTTGTATATTTACTCAAATGCCCCCAAGAATATGTATACAAAAAATCATTACCGTAGCCCCCTGGGGGGCTGTGATAGAACCATGGGAAGGTACGATTTCGGGGGTATAAACGAGGGGGAAGGGGGGAGGGGGGTCAAATGGCACAAAAGGCACATCAGTAGGGCACAAGGAATGTGTGTGCGAAATTTCAGCTTGATTCCTTTTTTCGTCTGGGCTGTAGCCCAGCGGGAAGAAAGCGAAAACTTTTTTGAACAGCGATTTTATAACTTTAATACCTCCTCCCCCTGATGGTCCAGGGGATTGTATTTTGGTTTACGGCGTCAGGGGCCACTAGAGATTGAGCGTACCAAAAATCAACTCCGGGGGTCTTCATGGGGCTTAGATACAGAGGGGTGAAAAACCCAAAAAACCCCAATTCGTTCTGTCGCGTAATCTTGGTCTTGGTCGCTTTTATTTCCTTTCGTCTTTGGCGGTGGATTTGCTTCTCTTGGCTGCTGACGTTTGGTTTCCTTGGCGGGGCGGGGCGCTCCCGCGCCCCGTGATATACGTATTCATCGCCGCTAACACACCATGGGGGGGGGGGGCATACGAAGGCCTACCCGCTTCGGGCCACCCTCCCCTATATATAGTGGTTCCCAGCACAAGCTTTTAAACTGTAAAAAAAAATAATAACGAGATGTAGCATGTGTTGTTACTTATTATACACTAAGAATCACTGAAACAGGTTTTAAACGCTTAAGAATTCTTCAATATGGGATGATATTAACTATTTTTTATTACGCGAAGGTAAAAAGAAATATTTCAAACCAAGATCGCATCACTCTAATTATATTAACTATTTCTAAACTATGAAGCAAAAAAAAAACTGCAATTCTGTAAAGACAATTTTGTAATTGAACTTAAAGCTTATTGAATTTTCAATAAACGTTCTAACATGCTCGATCATTCTCGTCGCACTGTTATTTGAAAAAAATATACAGTGATCCAATAATAATTTTTTTTTTAACATAATTTACTTGATCTTTAAACGAACAGCACAAAAAAATGAAACAAACTTGTAAAGGAGAAGTCGGATTGTTTTCGTTGTTTCATTCTAAAATTAAATCTTTAAAAGCTTTAGAATTTTAAGAGGATTCTAAGATAGAACATAAGAAGTAGGAAGAATTTTAAATATATCGAAACGATCGCATGAAAAAAAGGCAAAAGTATATTCTCAAGTGATGATTTGTACTCAGATTTTTCACTGAAAATTTATTATATTCCAAGAGCACGAGATTAATATCTAAAACAATTTTTCTTCACTTAAGCATCTTTCGTGATTGAAATCTTTTTGCTTTTTCTCCAACCACCTGGAAAAAATTAATATTCTTCCACCCAAGATCTTACTCCTCTCGCATAAAAGACTTCTATTGAAGGGAAATAAAAATAATTCACTTTTGCTTGAAAATGGTGATTAATTTTAAGAAATCACTTAATATTTTGTTGCACGTCTTTCACGTGTTATTAGAAATAAAATCTGAGGAAATTTATAGAAATAATCACATTTTCATTCTAGAAATTTAAAATTACAAAGAGGATTTTTAGACCTTTACTTTCAAGAAGAAATACAAGCAAAACACTTGTACATTGTTTAAATAGCAAAAGTACAAATTAAGTTTTGTAGATTATAATTTAAACTTACTTTGCATGTAATCATTTACTGTACTATAAATACGTTTCGAAACAACAGTACAAAGTGGAAAATGATTAATTACTTTACATAATATGATAGTTGTGCTTTCTATCTTTAATTGTAGCATTATCTCAATCTAACTATTATTTAATTAAATAATTTAATAATGCTTGTCGGAATTTTTCTTGAAATACTTGTTATAATCGCTTCCATTTTCTCTAAAAAACTACTGCAATACTTTCTTGTCTTCCAGTTGACTCTGATTATTCTTCACGCTGTCTCCTTATTGAAATCAGAGCATTTTCTATCTTGTGTGCTTATTTCGTAACGTTATTTCTATTGATTTTAAAATTATGTCGTGGTTATTTCAGTAGCTCAGTAAAAACAAGTCAATATCTTTATAACGTACTCTATTCTTTGACTTATGAATTGCATTTTTTTCTTCTTGCAAGTATGTAGATCATTAATCACAAGAATATAATGTTTACAAGAGTGTATAAGTAATCCGAAAATGTCAAAACACAATCAATTATGCCCAATATTACGATACATTTAATGAAATCTTGTTTCCCCCACAGTTTAGTTTTTATCCATTCAAAACGTTCGGTTCAATAGCGATAAAACTCATTTTCTGTCAAAACTATTTAGGTGCAGTATTTAATAACATTTTCATGCGAAATTTTATAAAACTTAATCTTTTCTTTACTCATGTTCCTCAACAGTTCAAACAATTTAAACATTTAAAAGTTTCAATAAATGGACTGTATTTACTAAAGAGATAGTAATGTATACAAATTTAAAACGTAGGGAAAAAGGGGCACATGTGAACATTTCTTTTCATTTCTTAATTTCTCAGAAAATATTTTCAATTTCTAACAGAAAAAGGGTCCACATGATTGAATAGTCTTTTATTTGGGCCATGGATTTTTTTCCGATTTTAAAAATAAATATTTCTATACTTTATGGATTTTTAAAAAAAATTGTCTTCAATTGTTCACATGTGACCCTATAGGGGGGCAGATGTGAACAAGCTCGGGGCACATGTGAACACGATTGAAAAATGCAGGACGAACATCATATTTCAACGAAAAACTCGTTATAATGAAGCATAAACGTATATATTAATTACATTCAAGGGGCTTGTAACCTATATTGTGTCAGTTTTAATTGCAGTATAGCTGTCATTAATAAAATATATTTTTTTTCTGAATTATAGAATTCTGCACACTGTCAAATTTTAAAGTTTTATAGCATGTACTAATCAATGGATCGACAAGAAAAAATCATATAAGACTAAACAATACAAAGAAAATTTTATTATGTAAAGTATATTCTTGTTATATAGTGCGTTTAAGCTTCATACAGAATACACTGTTAAAAAAAAACTGAAAATTCAGGTAGTTTTCTGACTGATTTTAACAGAATATTTCCGTAATGCTTCAAAATGTATTTTTTCCTTACAAAAACGTAATCATCCCGACGAAAACGGAATTTTTCCATTTCTGGGGTTGCCGCTGTGCTGTACTTTGCTCCGATTAGTCTTCAAGTCATGATAAACATCCCTTATTGATAGTGCTTATTAATCGCACTGTTACATTTTGCTAATTAAAAGCATATTTAGAATAACAACTCAGAGACTGTAGACAAAATAGATAGCTTGCTATTTCATGTCTGGAGAGTAATATACTCATATGTCGAAATTGTTTATACGCCTTTGAGCTTTGTAGGTTTGGAAAAATGTTCGCGCCATTTTTAGACTGGCAGATGTGTTTTGATCGCCCTGGTGATTTGATGTGGGTTTTACTGAGTCAGTATTAGAATATTTTTGTGGTTTTAATATTTTGCTCAATACTTTGAACAATTCTATTCGTTAGTCATATTGTGTGCTCTAGCAGTGAGAACAGTTTAAGGATCTCGTGTTATCAATTTTAAATAAAGCCTATTGGATTAGCTGTATCCAGATGCATTTAGCACCGCTGGTCATATGTAAGTGTTGTTGAATATCTTTGTACATGTTAATATACAAATGTATTTTCCTTGTTAATATGCATTTGATAGAATTCCGATGATAGTTTATTTAGAATTTATACAACTATTATAGAGTTATTTTTTATTGATCTTACGCATTCTTGAAAGTCATTAATACGCTAAATGCCATTTCGTATCTATACCGGAGATTATGGTGGTGTGCGAGCAAGATAGGAAAAATCACTCAGTTTTTTTTTTTGGGTGGGGGGATTCGCTTCACAGTTTGGAATACTGAAAGTAACTATTTTAAATCTTTAAATAAAGGTGTATTGTTGGTCTTTGGTATATACAATGAAAGTTTTGGCAACAATAAGTACTTAATTTAATTTATTAAGATCTTATCCAACAACTTATTTGAGATTATTGCAAGTTTCTTGGGAAAAACAGTTCGGGTAAAACGAACTGATTGATATTGATATATGCTTAAGTAATAATGATTATGTACTAAAAATCTATGTTGCGATTCCAATGAGTGTAAAATTTGGATATCATTGGGGGGGGGGGGATGTAGCATCTGAACCAAAAATTCTTCACGTGCATGTAACTGATTCTGTTTTTAAACACAATAGATATGCGGTACTCTCTATCAGGTATATTATTATATGATAACGTCAACCTGTTTTTAATAGCATTTTAATTGACATATTCTGCAAATAAAAATATCATATTTTTCATGTATGTTTTTCCATGCCACCCCAGACAATGTACGACGAAGGGAATATCGAACAGTATCAGCAGGGATAATTGGTGTCTTATTCAAATCCATCAATTTTTCTGCTAGTACTATTTGATTAGTTTGACTCATCTGAAGTTGATATAAAAAGTTTTGGTCAGCAAATGGATGCTTGGTATGTTAGGTAAGTTCTCTCTCCAGATGTTAATTTAAAAAATCTTTGAGTAACAAATGCAACTAAAAAATAGTAATAATTTTAGAACAGTTAACTATATCTGTATTATATATCATTTTAAAGAACTAAATTTTTAATGAAACGAAAAGTCAATACTTGACATAACTTTTTAAATATTTTTTGAAAATAAAATCTTTTTACTTAAATACGGGAAAGTGAGAAATGGAAAAAATATCGCAATGAAAAAATAAGGAACGTAAATTCTGTTAAAACACAGAAAGATCGTAAATGAACGGAAAAATAAGAAATGGAATTTTCGTTCAGTCACGAGAAATTTATAAACGGAAAACTACAACTACGGAGAAATAAGAAATGGAACTTCTGTTAAATCACGGAAAGTTATTGAACGTAAACGTAATATTTACGGCAACTTTGCTGCCAGTACTTTCTCCGTTATTTTCAGGAAATTTTTTTAACAGTGTATAATGATGAATTTTTTTAAAAAAATCTAAACTTCCGTTTCTAGTTAAAGGAAAATATTTTGTCTTTATTTTACGTGCAAATATTATCTACCACTAAATTTTTAGCGAAAAATTTAGTAATTAACGTATTAAAAAATAATAATAAAATAAATAATTAGTAATTATGTAAAAATAATTAACAATAAATGTACAAACTGATTTCAGAAAAATAATAATTATAAACCTCTCAATCTCTTTTAACACTTATAATAAGCCTACACTAACATTTATATTTGCGGAGAAGCTAATGGAAGCTGTTCACATGTGCCCCTACATGTTGCGTTCACAAGTGCCCCGGCATCTACCTTAGAACTAATTTTCAAAAATAAAGAGTTCTTAATTTAATTACAATATTTAAACATTGGCAAAAATTTACGTGAATGTTCATATACTGGTTTGCAATAATTAAATTTAGCTTATTAATTAGTTTAAAATATGTTTTTGCACGAAGAAGACAGTGATAGAAGTACATCAGCATCTACTAAAACAAAGAAGTTCTCTCCACATGAACATAAACTGGCTCTTTGCTCTGAAATTTTGGTCAAGTAGTAGAACTGGTACTGCTACTATTTGAGAATTTTTTATACTTTTTTGCTGGACAATATCCTAGTAAAACATATCATGTTCACATGTAACCCCTGCTCACATGTGTCCCCTTTTACCTTATTTAGTTCCAAACAATTAGTTTCGCTTTTACTAAATCACTTAACGAGTTCAGGAGCTTTAAAAAAATTCTTCTAGCATTTCGAGTTATCTACTATGACTGGTGAATTGGTGTCGAACCAATGCAAAAGTAAAGCAGGACCACTCCAAAAGGTAGCCTATATATACCATGTAATTTGTTAAAAAAGAAAAGTTTTTTTTTTTACGCTTAAATTGTTTTTGAAAACGCAAAACGTTAGTATTTTACATGATGTAGAAATAATGGCCTGCAGATTTTTTTTTAAGACGGTACTGACGATATTTGCTTTCGATAGTGTATAGAAGTCACTATCGAAAGCAAGAACCCTTATTTTATTTAGATCTTTAGACTCAGCTAAATTTATATAGATCGAAAACTGTTACGGTATTTTCTTTAAAGCCTACTACTACTTCTTCACTTTCACTAAATACCTCTGACGTATCGCTGATTGGACGGCTCTGCGGAAAGTAAGCTGTCTCATTTGATTCTGATTTAAGACCTGAAAAGATATCTGCTGGATATACCTATTCTCAGCTCGTGTCCCAAGGTGGAACTTCCCAAGGTGGCTGAAAAGGAAGTCAGAGCGAGAAGATTTATTTAATGAGCAGTTAAATAATGGTCAAGACTGAAGTGAGAGCATCTGCTACTGTTGCTTGTTAGGAAAATAAAAAGTCAGAATTCCTATAACGTTGAAGATTTTCACGTGTTGTAAGGAAAACTACTTTAAATAACGCTTTCAATACATGAAGGCAGTTTTTAGAAATGATTTTTAATGTAGGTAAACAATCTCATACCCAGTGTACAAGGCGATTGTAGAAAGACTATTTATTTTTGTTACTGATTTAAAAGAATTTTCTGCGAGCTTTCAAACAGATAACGGAGAAGTTTTCATTATTTTTTCTTTATATGTTTCCACTAAAAGTAAAACATTTTTTCTGCACAAAAAGCAAATTTTTCAAATCAAAATATATTTAATTAAACTCGGGACAATGTGGAGTTTTGTCGTATTTTTTATAGATACAAAATGATTTGTATTGTACATTTTAGAATTCTCGTTCAGGTCAAATTCTGTTGAACAATGCTATAAAACCAAAATTCAGAGAAACGCACGTTTTTTTTTTCAAAAATAATAGATATTATTGTTTTTACTGCAAGAATAGCAGTAGGGGAGACTGGGGATACTTGATCCCCACTTTAGCTTTCATTTTTTTTCTCTACTGCAAATTATCAGTCCCCCCCCCTTTGAAATTAAACAGATAGTTTTGTTAAAATATTTTTTTCGAATAATTTAAAAAAAGGGATCATGTATCCCCACATCAAGGTATACATGATCCCTTTATGGGGGATACTTGATCCCAGTGACAAAATACATAGACTTTTCATTAGATCATTTATTTATTGATGGATTTTAATTTTCTACCTAATGTTACTAAAAAATAACACTATTTCTAATTTTCTTTTAGAAGCCCGTCTCGGCCTAGTTCGGGTTAAAAAAAACTATCTATCTTAAATAAATACTATAAAGTTACTTTTTAATTTGAAAATTTATATTGAGCAATATTCTTTTGTTTCGCTTTTAAGAGGTTTGCAACAAATTGACTTACCTCATTTCCAGATCAAGGTAGATCAACATATACGTAATTCTCACTGAACAATACAATCTTCCCGTATGCAGCGCTGCATTACGTATCGCATAGTTGTACGTTTGATGATGGTGATGTCATAAGAAATTTTCATTGGATATTGTAATCGTTTAAATTGGAAAAGGAAATATACAGGGACCATGGGGATGCAAGGATTATGAGCCAACTGATATGCTGCTAGTGCTGTATGAACAATACTCGAAATTATATTATTCCGTAGTGAATTTTATTGGAGTTGTATTCCATTGAATAGATTACACAAATTAAAGTTGCGCAATAAAATCATTGGAATATCGCTTTTAATTTAAGAAGTATGAAGAAAAGTCCAGAGGAGTACCCAATTGAAAAAATTCTACCAATTGCCTGTTTTTCTTGTTAAACATACGAAGTCTTTCTGGGGGAGGTACTCAAAGTAGTTCAAATGTGGAATGGTCAGTTTTTATACCTCTAAGTAAAGTCCCTGCAGTTTCGTAAAAACATCGCAAAACTCTGTCGATTGATTTTTGATAGTGTGAGTTTGTGATTTTTCTCCAGTTCCACCGAGTATGCCGATCAATATTAATTTATGTTTCTGGTTTTCACGTACCAATCATGTTTTAAAAGAATATTTTCGTCGATTCTCTGCGGTGGTGGCAAATAAAAGTCCCCTGTTGAGTGTCCGCTTTATTCACAAATTTCATTTTTATATTTTTTGACATTGAATGACAGTCATAGTATTTCTGCTGATGCTCTCCATGCAATATGTCGTCGAAGAGATCTTTTTTAAATGTTTGTCATAAAACAATAGGGTTTAAAAGTTGACATAAAAGTTAAAATAGTTGTGAACAATTATCTGAGTTTAGGAGCGGAGTCAGAATGTTACATGTATAAACTAAGATTAGTTTCTAATCCTTCTGATAGGATATTTGCGAGCTATATTAGTTTATTACATCGTTTTTAAATGCTTAAATACGGTCATCATGAAGAGTAGTTCCGCAAATAGTTTTTATTTAATTTTTCCTTTTTTTCAAATTTTTTCCTATCCACTGTTTTATGCTCGTTGTAGTTTTAAGTCTTAACTTTGAGACCGGTAATTGTGTGCAATTACTCTTTCAGTTAAAAATTTTCTAAAATAATGTACTTAATTGAATGCATGCAAAATTACCACTTTTTGAAACACGAATTATTATCTTTTATCTACACTACATCAGTTCAAAAACTAATTTTTCTGAAGCGAATTGCAGATTTGTTTCATTTAATTAAATGTTGAAGCGTAAACTTTTTGTGACTCAGCCTCAAATACATATAATGCTTTTGGAATTTCTCATGCAGGCATCCTAATATTTTTATATTTCACATGTTCTTATATCTTCCTTAATCGTCCCATGTTCTAAAAATGCCAGAATTTTAATTTGGTCGATTTTTATCCAATTTTTCCGAAAACTTCAAATTTGATCCATTAGTTTACACTCCAAAATTTGAACATTTCAGTACTGATCACATACATATGACATCCTCCCATCCGAAAAATTTACATTACTTACTTCATTCCGATGAGCGCCCGCCTCAGGCGGGCGTCATTAGGAGTAGAGGGGGTACCCTCTTTTACCTGGTCTCAGATAGGAAATTCAAAATTTGATTTTATAATATTATTCAAATATATGATGCATAATATTGGATGCATTCAGTTCGAAGGAGAACCATCAAGCATTCTGTCATTGCGGATGCGGAGCAATCGGGGATTGTTTTACGTATATAAAAACAAAACAGTACAAAACATGAACTAGTGGCTTACACAAGTTATTGCTTTAAAAAATTATTATTAACACATATATGAATAATTTATAGCCTATGTCACTCAGTAAGAATGCACCTTTCATACAGTGAGGGATTTTTTAAAAAGATGTAGGGGTTCGGGAGATTACCTCGAACATATAAACACACAAAAATCCACTCTCTTTCTCTTTATAATATTAGTATAGATATTAATGTGAACACAAAATAACATTGTTTTTAATTCCACTAGGACATTTGTAAAAATAAAAAAAGGACACAACTTTAATGAAATGATGTTTTTGATCAGTTACTTATTCTCCAATATAGTTGTGAACAATATATTTTATAAAATAAAACTAACATTTGTTTTTAAGTAGCGTAATAAAGCTAAAATTACAACATATAAAAATTAAAAAAAAATTGACAAGCACAAAAATCAACTTATTTGCTTCTTGTCTTGCAATAGAAAAATTATGAATTTTATCAATTGAATTAATTTTAAGAAAGAGGGAAGAAAAATATAAGTATCAGAGAACTGTTTTCAAACCCTGAAAAGTCAAATGCAAACAATTCGTTTTTTGTAGTTCTTAAAGTTCCGTTCAACCCAATTGGATGTGTGCAGCGTAACACATTTTGTCAATTTTTCAGGAAAATTAGATTGATTAAGCATATTACCTTTTCGCGTCAGAAAACTTACTTCAAACTCTAGAAATCCAACTTTGCGTTCTATCCGTTAATGGGTCTACATAATGGGCAACTCACTTTTTTGTTGTAAATCTAACCATAGCAAAATCAATTTTTTTCTTTCAAACAAAGTTTTGACATCTATTTCAACTTGTTCAAGCTTATTTGGCTGATCAGAACATAATTTTTCCGTACAGTTAGTTTATGTTTAAATGTTTGAGTTGTTATGTAGGTTACAAGTGCGAACTGAAACTTTAATTGTTTATCATATTTACTGTAGTGATTGTTTAAATATATCACTCATACTATGATAAATGTTATTAACATGGTTTTGATTGTTTAAAGCTAATGTCAACAAAGTAAACAGTTATACTGTTTTCATTGTGTTTATATTGTCATATGGATACTTGATCCCTGGGATCATGTGTCCCTCTAAACGAAAGGATCAAGTATCCCTAATATGCGATTTTTACGAACATACTTGTTCTATTATTAACAACCAGAGGCAATTTACTAAAAAAAAATGCCTCAATTTTTAAAGATTGTATATACTTTGACATTACGCTTTGTTTTTTTTTTTTTTTTAACTTATAAAACAGATAATGTAACTTCAGAATGCTTTCCTTAAAAAATGATTTTAGTACATTTTTGGCTGTGGGATTATGTATCCCCAGGGATGAAGCATCCCCAGTCTCCCCTATCAGTGCAAAAAATAATTAATTTCTTCAACTGCTTTTCTGAACAGGTTCAGGTGAGGTAAAATGGGACGAAAAGCAGCAATTTTGCAACTATACCTTCATTAAAAAAATATGGATTTCACCAGTGAATAAAATTCACAGTATATGCACATAGATATTCTTTATAACATTTGAGGAGCAATATCTCCGATAAAAGAAAATATTGATACTGATGAAAGAGTTTTAAAATATATTATCAATGACTGTTTTGCCCCATACGGTGGGGGTAAAATAGGTCACTAGCAGCAAAATTTTAGTTACACAATTTATTTAGTAGTCATTTTGTAATTTATTCATTAATGAGAGAAAAATTAACCTATAAACATTTCTAGAGAATGTTAATGTTATCTGTGATTAATCTGAGGGTCAAGAAGGACTCTAACTATATGCGATGCATAAACCTTCAAAAGATCTCTCTCCGGAAAAACAAGGAACTTCAATTTTCTTTCCAAGTTTCATTGTACATGATTCTACAATAAGGAAAAATGATGGTATGAAATAGACTGATTTTGCTTCTTCCCCGAAAAAGATTTACAACAACCCAAAAGCGGGGAGTTTTTACGGGGACGCCTCTTAATTTTTATTTTACTTATTTATTTCTTCTTTTTATTTGGCTTTGATGATGGGACTGTTTGTTAGCCTAAAAATAGCTTGTACTTATAACTGCAGTGCGTCATTTGACTTCCAGTATTTTATATTTAATGTTTTTTTTTTTTTGTTGTTGTTGTTGTGAGACAAATTGAGTAGAGCATATCGTCACTATAATATTTCATTAGTTTGTATAAAAACTTAACCTCTATTTGGTCATTAATTAAGAAAATGATGCTTTTTGAACTCCTCGTTAATTTGTCGTAAAATAAAGCATTAATGGTCAGTATGATTAGAATAACCTTATTTGATCAACCTCGTATAAGATGCAATGTAATCTTACGAAACTGAGTGAACGTCAAGGCATAGACTCTGAAGGATCAATAGTGGCTCCGACCAGAAATGTAATGTTTACCGTCAATAAAGCTATCATCGGACTTAGTGAATAATACGGGTCAATAGTTAAGCGTGTGCAAACCCTCACAATCCACTACCCGCCGTAACCCTTAGTTACTGCTGTTCTGCTTTAAGTCTGTCAGTTGTCTGTCAGTTACAGCAAGCCCGCTACACAAGGATTGCGAAGGAAGGGAATCTAATTTGTGCAGTTGATTGTTGATATACGAGGTCGCTACAGAGTTTGGAAAACACGTTCGAGCTATAGTGTGAAAGTTGTTCATCAGTTTAATGAAAAAGGAATATGCAATGACCCTTTTAGCCATTGAGATCAAGGAGAGAACTAAACATTTAAATACGAAATAAGTAAATAACGGTTTTTCACATAACGTAGTGTACTTATTATAATGTTTTCTCATTAACAATAAGTTATTGAAGCCATTTCTTCCACGAGTTACAAAACAAAAAGAAATGCAGTTGGTTCTCTGATTAACGACGCTCTATTTAACGTTCTTCCTGTATTTAATGATGACTATTCACATTCCCGGACGCTCATAGTAGTTTTAGAAGCATTCTATTTAAAGACGCATTTTACTTAAGTAAGATTTTTTTCGGTTCCTTGAAAGTCGTTAAATAGAGAACCAACTATATAATGTTCTCCTGTATATCAAGGATCTTTACCTCTTTTTTTTATTAATTAAAGAAACTGACTCTTTTTTAGTGTTAGTTAAAGCAATGCGCCTAGGTGCCATTATGATAAATTAACTTTTCCAAACAGAATGAAAAAAAGAAAAGTACGGAGGGATTATACATGGACACTAACACAGGGAAGTTTAGACGTACGATGTGAGAACTTTCACCTTCAGTATGCTGTATAGAAGAAAATCCACCAACGAAGCTAATATTTGGTAGCAAATACTAGACCAGTACTCAAGCCCCTCGTACAGAAGAATCTCGCGTTAAGAGCAAATAATTCACGTTAGCTCTGAGATACATTACTTATGAAAAAGTCGTAATATATCCATTTCACTTTAACTTGAATCGCGTTGTAGCACGAGTACAGCGTTGCAGTTTCGTTCATCATTGTTTCATTTTGAATTGAAATTGTCGCTTAAAAAAAACAGAAAATATAACAATTTTTTGATTCCAAGAAAAACTATAACAGGCAGATTAAATTTTAAACAGATAGAAAAACAACTAAACACGCTACACTAAACTAAACAGTTGGTTGGGGGACTGAACGCAGTTGGTCAAATTTCGACCATAAGTTGTATTAGTAAAAAAAAAAAAAGATACAAGTAGCACTTTTTTACCCATTTGAAAAATACCTCATAGTTAAAGTATTCATTATATAACACTCATTTTACATATACATTCCTCAGAGCCAGACTAACGTAAGTCACATAACCGCTACTTTATAAGAGAAGGAAAAGTTTTGATTGGCACATGCAAAGGATGGGACACACGCTCTTTTATTACTGGTAAAAAATTACAAAGGATTTTTTTAAGAATTATATTCACGGGGCCGAATAGGATTCCACATACAATACTAATAAACTGAAAATCGCAATTTCGTTAGTGTTGCTCAGAGGTACAGACGTAAGACTTGTAAACAATAATTCTTTTCGAGAGTATCAGTCAATGTGTCATTACGAAAGCACATAATTTTTACAAAATTTTGTCGGATATTTAATATGTTTTTCTCCGCATCGAAAATTCTCTTCTTCAGAAACTTTATATGAACATTTGTTATAAAGTGAAGATTATAAAAAAACATTTTCTCCTTATAAACGTAAATTAGACATTGCCCACCAGTGTATGAATGAACGAACTTACTGTTATTTTTCTAGTCATTTTAAAGTCGTGGAGGAGACAATTGTGACAAGTTGTGAGTCGAAAACGTTAACATAGAGTTTAAAGCAAACTTTTGCAGCTGTTATGTCAACCTTTCCGTTAAAGGATAAGGTGTTGTGTAGATATTTGGAAACCGTTAAACATGTCAAGCCCGCCTAATTGAATCGCCAATGTTTCACGAAAAATTATTCTAATAAGCAGGATATTCCATTAAACGGGATTAAAATAATACACATCAACAGTTTGGTGGATTGAAAATGTATTTCATTAAGCGGGGTATTATTTTACCCGATATTCTATTAAGCGGGTTGGACTGTACAAGCTATGGGGAGATATTTTCCCTGTTAAAATGGAATGGGAGGGGGTGGGGGCAGAGGGAACAGCGGGTAATATGTCTTCTATTTTCGGGCAGAGATTAGTCATAAATTGCTCTTTGAGTTGAAATGTGTACTTTTGCTTCGAACCTTAGTTAGGTATTATATAAGTCTTTCCCCATACATGTTAATTTTTCAACTGAAAATATCTTATATGAAATCATCTAGTATTTCAGCATACACTGTTAAAACTACAGGATGCATTCGGCACCTTTCAGGGGAGAAACGCTTGTTCACCAGCGGCACCCGATACGGAGCCGAAATCGCACCTATAAATAGGGTGAAAAGCAGGCACCTGTTAAAAAATAGACAGCCGGAGTGAAAAAAAGGAACCTTCGGAGAGATAAATGGCACCCTTACTATAGATCCTCCTCCCCCTTCGTTTTTGTGGGCGTTTTTGAATACAGTTGTGTATTTTTTTTTTTTTTATTTATTTATTTTTTTTAAAGTTTTGTTTTGATTTGTGATATTCTACGTTTTGGACATTTTTCACATTGAACTTGGTACTGGAAATGATTAAAACATGTAATTACAGCATATGATCATATTTCAGAGTTTTCAACATAGTTAAGAAGTGCTCATTGCTTTAATTCATCTGATCGTGCTCTAACTCAGTGTTTCTCAATCTCTTTTGACCCACGGGGGCGGTAAAAGCAAATGAAAAACTTTGCGGATCAGTGAAAACTTTATCGTTTTATTAAAAATTCATAAAATAAATAATATTAATAATAACTCTGGGGTCGTTAAAATCATGTGAAAAAATTCAGAGTTCTGATGAGTTTTTTTTTCTTCTTTTTTTTACAAAAAGTAACGTTAAAAATTAATGAAACAATAAATATCTACCCTTTTTCTTGATATCAAAGACCTGTCACAAATACGTTATAAGTTAAAGACGAGTAATTATTTAAATAATGTGAAAAATTATACATTTACTAAAACATGAACCATTCCGAAAATGAAGCATAGCTGTACTTATGGATTATTTACATGAAGAGCCAAAAATATTCTGGGACATTACAGTAACGGAAAAACAAAATCGTTTCACAAACGTTAATGAAGCGTAACAAAATAAATTCTCATGAAGTTTTTTGACAGTTAAAAACCAAAAGAAATTTATAACGCTATCGAGACATTAACCGCTAACAGGAAATGATTCTAACACTTGAATGAAAAAGCAAAAAAAAAAAAAAAAAAAGAAAGAGTGAGACTGCGAGAGATTTTTTTTTCAGTAGCTTTCTGTTATAATCTACGAAGCACAAGAATAATTTTTATTAACGTTCTCACTAGTTGAGTATTGATAATCTTATTTGCCGGTGTTTTTTTTTTTTGGTGATTAATAAAAGATGCTTATCGAGTACTCAAGAAAATATTGAGAGATATTTTTAGTAGCGTTTTGACTGATGGAAATTTCACGATAGTAACAGTAAAATGGAACTAAAAGAGAGTAACGGCAACTGAAAAGCAATAAATGCAATTTTAACTATGTTTGAAAGCTCTTAAAGCTACAAAGTGATCAAAAGCTGTACTTACTTGTAATTTCGGATGATTAATCCAAGAAAAGTTGTGTTTTAATCCAATAGTGTACTTCATTCAATGTGAAAGACACATAAACGCAATCATCATTTGTCCGCCATATTGAAGTGGTTGAATGTATGTCTAAGGCAAACGCAGCAAGTTTTTCTGTGATTGCATGCTGTTTTGGCTCTTCTGCTCTATTTCCTATCTTGCATTGCACCTTCAGGCACTATGCTTTCACCTTAGAGGGAATATATTCACTCGTCTGGAACCTCTGGTTATAACAGTGTAGGGCAATAAGTAATTGTCTTCTACTTTAGTCTATATCCATATGATATTTTTTAATGAAAAAAAAATTCTGAAGTCAACAGACTTTAAGAATCACTTTCTAAATGAGATTGATGACTATTTCATGAAAATACTTAAAACTCAAATTATTTATAGCACTGTAACTCCACTAGTATTTTATGATAATGAATACGATTTGCGGCTATTGTTATTTATCTAATTTTTGTGCTGTTGTTTCCCTTTTTTTTACGGTTCAAAACCTTACTTTCAAATTCTAAGTGCAGTGATGTTTTATGCCTTGAGCACTTTTCTTTCTGTTTTTTTTTACTTTATTTTATTTTTAACTTACTTGTCCTACACTAGTCTGAATGGAATATTACAATCAATATATCAATATAACAATGCGTGCAAGCAAGATTCCCTTTAAAGAAGTCACTCTCTCTATTAATTTTGTTATTGTGCAAAAAAAAAAAAAAGTTCCTGGGTTATCTGGTTGCCTTTGTACATAAAACTATCAAGTAATTATTAATTTTATTGACTTACACAAGATTTTGAGGGAACGTTTCTAATGTATCGTTCATTAGAATACTTTTACTACACTCCTTTTTTCCACCCTAATAGAACGATAGATTCAAATATTCTGTGATTTAAACATATCAATAATTTAAAAATAATACATATGTCAGAACTTTTTTGCAGCAATGGAATAATAAATGACAACGTAAAAAGGTTTCTAACTGCAAATTATTGGTTTAACTCAAGAAACAAAAGACATAAACATCTGAATGCCCAGCCATTGACTGTAGTAGTAATGAAAAACAAATTTCATGATAAACAACACTCGTTTGCGATTTGTGCTCGGTATTTTCTGAAAGTCAATAAAACTAACATAAAAAGAATTTGTATGCTTTCTAGCCAATGAAACTATTTTTTATTTTACAGTGTTGCATTAAATATTATTCAGGAAAAAAAATCAATGGCTAGTAAAACTAATGTACCAATAAAAGTTGTAAACTGCTTAATAAAGATAATTATTACTAAATAATAATGATGTTTGCAATATTGAACCAAAAAAAGAAAAAAAAAACACTACTGCCATTAAAGATGAACTGTTTAAATATTGAAGTGGAATAACAATTGTAATCAACTACTCACAAGCAAAATAGTAAGCGATGAAATGTTTTGACTCTGACTTTTACAAAGACACCTTAAAGTCAATTTTCTTCTTCACACATTTTTTTATACATTGAGTATATTTAGAGCTTAATAATTGATATCCCCGGTTTAACTAAGCATTCGATCACTGCAGCTAAATCAGATTGTATACATTTTGAAAACACCAAAAACGTCTTTATAGAAAACCTAGAAAGTATTGCTAAGAAATTAAAAATAGTATAGTTTAGTATTAGGTTTTTCCTAGGAATGTCATTCCTACATGTTGCGGAGACCATTAGAAATGGTCTGCGTCATTCGAAAACATAAATAATATAGAGCAAGAGCTCCCAAACTTTTAAGCAGTGCAAGCCATTTTATTGAAACCTAATTTATAAAGATCCACCTTCATTTAATGCAAAAGAAATGTTTTAGAGACGCTGACAGTACCACATTCATTTGATCGGGTCATTCGATTCTGCGGAAAATCATGTTTTTCGCATTATAAACAATAGTAATTCATAATTACTATTTATTCTAATTTTAAAAGTATTTTTCTTTTTTTAAATGGATATACAACATATGATAATAATGATGACAAATTTTTTACTTCGTTTTACAAAAAAGGAAGTATTGTACTCGCAAAAAAAAAAACACTTAAAAATCGGCCTTAATTTCCATTTTGCTCGCCCCCGAATGAATATTGAGTTCTTTTTTCAGCACCTGCATATAATATAGGCCTAAGAGCCTATAGACTCCCAAAATATCCATTTTGACGATCCCCGAGTTGATTACAACGAGTTTTCTCGTGACGTCTGTATGTAGGTACGTATGTGCGTATGTGTGTATGTACGTATGTGCGTATGTATCTCGCATAACTCACACAAGAACGGTATGTCCTAGAAAGTTGAAATTTGAAAAGTTTCAGTTTTGAAATATATTTTATGTCCAACTCAAGGGGAAATGAAACACCCCCCACCCGCGGACGATTAAAATTATATTCCTTAATAAATAAATCGTAACCGATGTCCGATTTCTGAAGTTTGACAAGTATTCTAGATTTAATATTTCATGACTCCGTCAGTTTAATTTACACTTTTGGTAATACTAATTAACAGACTTCGTTGGATTTTTTATGTACTATGCTCCTCGATTATTAGAAGACGCCTGGAACGATTAGCAAGATTCTTTTTCTGCTTGAAACGGTATACTTCTCTAATGGTCTATGGTCCATGTATGGGGGATCCTGGAGAAATCGAGGGAAATTTTTAAATTTCTTACTCGCGCTTTTTTGTTGGTAAATTCATAGCGTCTCACTTAGTGAAACGATTTTTGTGTTTTTTTGTTTAATGAATAGAATTTATCTAACATAGGTCCCAAACGTTGCCTTCACCATATTTGTTCTTTAAAAAAATGTATGGGCAAAAAACAATAAACTTCATTTAATTTCAATATTAAACGATTAAATATAAAATCTATTGTTAAAGAAAGTGCCCCATAAAACAAAGGTAATTTCTTTACTCAGTGTTCAAGAAAGTACCATAAAACATTAATATTAATCAGGGTTGCCCCGTTGCGGGGGGGGGGGGGGTTAAGGGGTATTTTTACTTTTTAATGGGACTCTTGCTTTGGGGGAGTACCTCCCTAAATATTTCCAGTTTATTAATCATTAGTACTCATATCGCAAATTTTGAATAAAGACTCTTCTGAAGCAAACAGGAAATTCATTTAGTATCCCCCACCCCCCATTTCTCTAATAGTATTTTGATCTTTATACATACAACATCACAGTGGATACTCTATTTCCAGTGTGGTGTTGATCTATAACGGGGCCAAGAAAAGAGAAATGTGACTTTTTTTCACGAGTTACGTGGTACGTATTATTATGAAATATAAAATAGTTAGGAAAACCATTGACATTTAAATGATGAAGACAATTTTCTTTGTAAGTAATTGCGCATTTGAAAAAGCCTTTCTTCACAGTCTTCGGAAGTCTCCAAGACGCTGTGCTTTATTTCTTTTCTATTTTCCTTATCCTTTCCAGACTCCTGTGCTCCGTGCTTTCTCAATCGAGATGTACGTAAGGAGTGTAGCATATACTCTACCCTACATACTTATTTCAAATTTACACCACTAAAAAGCAAAAAAATAAATTATTTTCAAATATAAAAAACAACTTCAAAAAACAAAGATGAACTAAAAAGTAAAAAATAATTGGTCATACTTACATACGATTTCCCACTGAAACGTATAAATCAAATTGATTTTATGTTTCCAGTACAAACATCAACTAAACTAAACACTCAATTATAAAATAAACACTGATTTTAATTACTATACGATGAATTATTTTAATACCTAACTAATTATGTACTATCTCTTAATTTTTAATAACCATTTTAAGTCGGGGCCCCTTATAAACTACTACCTAACGTAACTGACAATCCATCAAATCCTGAGTTAAACATTCATTTAACAAAACGCGCAAGTCTTTGAAACTAAACCTACTCAGTTACATTAAGTAGTAGTTTATAGGAGGCCCCGATTTCAAATGGTTATTAAAAAAAAAGAGATCGTATATAATTAGTTAAGTATTAAAATAATTCCTCGTGTAGTAATTAAAATCAGTATTTATTTTATAATCGGGTGTTTAGTATAGTTGACGTTTGTGCTGGAATTGTAAAAGAAATTTGATTTATACGTTTGAGTAGGAAAACGTATGTATTACCAATTATTTTTTACTTTTTAGTTCCTCTTTGTTTTTTGAAGTCGGTTATTTTTTAATATGAAAATAATTTATTACATGTAAGAGGAGAATTTTTCAATCGGTTTTTTACGGACCCGGAGCCTGGATTTCCGGTGTAGAAAAGTCTGTTGTGAACGCGGCTAGCGGTTGTTGGACCTCTCTTGTGTCTTTTGGCAAGATATTGTACTAGTAGCCCTACTAGACGCAGCCGTGCAGCATGATTTAGAATTTTTTTTGATGAAAGTCTACCTAGGATTTAAAACTTAAACGCAATTTACTTGAGACTTTAAATAGTCCACTTACATCCCTTTGCTTCTCAACGCCTCAATTATACTTTATATGGCCTCAAAATGCAGAACTTTTTGCCTTTTTCAAAAATGTTTTCCGAAAAGAAACCCCCGGAACACTTTAAATTGAGGATATTCCATACTACATTTAAATGAGACTCTTGAATTACTTTTCCAATACCCACTCCTCCTCCAAGGTCAACCGAACACGAAAAGATTGAGATGGATTAAGAAATAAAAGAGAAAAGCATGACTTTTTGTATCAGAGCAAAATACAGGCATAATAGGGTGGGCAGAAAAAAAGAAAATTTTCGATAAGCAATTTCTAATAGCAAAAAAAAAAAGTTGTGTATTGTCATCCGAAATATAGGACAAATTATTTAAAAAATAATATTTATGTCTTTAGATGGCGCATTGGTAGCAAAATTTGAAAAAAAAAAAAAAAAAAAAACAGTTAAAAATGGTCAATTTTCAAATATTTTTATAAAAATTTAAATATTATTTATTTTTATTCCAATACCGTTTAAATTCTTTCTTTTAATAGTCTTTATATATATATATATATATATATATATATATATTTCAAAATATTTACATTCCTTTATAGTTTATAGTTCGCACATAAGCCGTAAATTTACGTAAAATTAAACAAAAATTGTCATTTTTAATTATTTTGCACATTGCAATACTTCCTCCTGTAGATCCCAGTTATATTTTTTTGACAATAATTGTGCACAATAAAGCTTTTTGCTGAAAATTTAATCACATTTTATTGCATTAACAGTCCACAACCCACCTCAAGTAGGTGGTTGCACTTTGTGTTCCACCCTGCAATTCCCAAGAGTCTCTCTATATATATTTACAGGACTTATTTGGATCGGAACTAAGGATATTTACAGGACTTGTATATTTGTGAAGTAACTTACATTCACAATAACTATATTATTTTAAACAAGTTTCTACTTTTGGATCAAAGTTTAAAGTTGAACTAGTGACTCAATTTTATATTGATGATAGCAAGTATAGAACTTTTCACATTAATCCATACCTTGTCTTATCCCAAACTACCCAACCTACCGACTCACTAACAAGTTTAATAACCCTTACAACAGCCGTAGTGTTTAAAAAGAACATATTTACTGATTTATCGATAAAGTTTCAGCTGTTATCGTAAAATTAAATATTAACTTAAGAAGAGTTTGGTTGGAAGAAATCGAAGTATTAAAAACTGACTTAAAAAGCGAGCAAAAGTATATTTGAAGGACATTGTGAGTGTAGTATAGAAAGAAAAATGCAATATTGATCTCGCTTTCCCCAAACCAAGACCTTTCAGTCATTAGCATTCCTTAGCACGTGTTGTACTGGGACTGTATATTTTTCAAACTAACTTACTAAGCTCGTAAATTATATCGTTAAAAATTATCCCTCTATGAATCGATAAATTAAAATTTAGAGAAAAGAATAAAATTTACGAATGATTTCCAAAACTCACGTTACACGAGGGCAGAGAGACAATGCGCAAAATTAGACAAAGAAGCGTTTACCACAGTTTGTTGTCTAACCAAGAGCGATGGATTTCTAAGAGTCAGATTAGAATCCAGAAATATCTTTCTACAATATATCACTAAAGCCAAACATTGTCATGAGTCACGATAATAGTCCGACTCTCTAGCCAAACTATATTTTACTGTTTGAAATATGATTATAGTTTGAGAGCTCAAAAGTCATTAAAATTTATTCAGCAACTTCCTTTGTTTCGTGGTGTTGACTAATTTGGGTTGTTGAAAGCTGCATGTTTATTTTAAAAAATTTATACTCAATCCTACGTTCTTTATTGCACGTAAATTTTACATTATGCGTAAAAGTTAAGCACTTACTTTTTTTTTCTATCACACGTCAATTTTATATTTCGCTCCAAAGTTATGCGCTAAGTAGAAAATGGAAATTTTCTTTTGCTACGTAAAAATTGCTTTTATTACTTTTTTTTTGGTATATGCCAATTCCTCACTGGCACTAAATTTCAAGAAAATCTAAGATGATGTTCTTCAAACACCGTGCGTATTTTTATGTCTGGAACTAAATAATAAACGCAGTCAATGCAGTAAATTTCTAAGAATGTCATACTTAACCTACGAAAAATCTAAAAACGAGAAATGCCAAAAGGGTATTTCTGAACTAAAACTTTGCAGTCATTCATTTAGCTTATTTCCTGAGCCATTTCTTGCCCATTACATTTCAATCATTCCTTTCAGAAATGTAGTTATTCCGAGTTCATTTTTAAAAATATCATACAGTAAATGTTTGTAAGAGAGATAATAGACATTAAGTGACGTTTCTAAAAATAACTGCCTATAAATACTATATTACCATTTGAGGCAAATTGTCATCAATTGAGACTTTAAAAATATGGTGGCTTCAAACGAAGCCACCCTCCCTCAAAGTAGCAATGTAAAATTCTTGATATGATTGAGTGACGTAAATTCAACTGTTCACTTTCGTTGTAATCAGATACCAATAAATCGTACCCATCCATTATCTATCTGAAGTAACAAAAAGCATATTGCTTTATTTCCTCAGGAGCTAAACAATGAGTAAAGTTTGCTTTATTTCAAAATGACATAAATTTGTGTTGAAACAGCTCCACTTGCAACTAGCGAGATGTTATCACTTCGCGCAACTGAATTTCCATAAAGCTGTGATTTAATTAAACGGTTACGTACACATTATTATATCTACAAGGAACACCTGTAAACTCGATATTACGTAAATATTGCGTTCGTTCGTGATTCATATAAAATTTGAATCAATGTATGCCCAGTTTCTTGGAATCACAGAGGCGTAAATTATTTTAAAATGGCGACTTGATAATGCAAAGATAAAACATTATCACTTTTTCTTTCGTTAGTATAACAACATTTTATTTCTTCAAACAGAAAAGTTAAGCGTTTACACCTGAGTAACGAAAATTTAACTGAAAAGGGTAGAGCTAATGGTTTTACATTCTTACCAACTGATGCGTGCTTTTGTGAGCATATGACGCAATGGTGAATTATATTAATACGTTTATTGGGATGGGTCATTTTTATAAAGATGATGCTTAGGGTAAAACTGACATGATTTGGAGTTCATACCAAATCTACAGAACAAAAATTGCACACACAAATTAACACACGTTTATATGTACACCCCAAGTTTGTTGCGAACTGAAGCAAAAAATGTTTTAATACAGATTAATTTTCCTAATATTGGACATTTTAATGTGATTCAATGGTTAATTCTATAAATATCGCCAATAGTGGCTAAAATTTAACCAGAGTTTAAATTAAAAAAAAAAAAAACCGTAAAATTTCTCGCCAAGTTAGTGAAAAAACTTGGCGACCAAAAGCTTGGCGATATATCGCCAACTATTTGCCAAATTGTAGCACAACTTGAGTTAGCATTGAAATGAACAATGACTTCCACCCAAAAAGGTACCCCCTTTGAAACATTCAACTGCAACCAAAAGTAGAGGTGCTCAACCAGACCCCAATAGAAATCTACGTACCAAATTTCAACTTTCTAGGACATACTGTTTTTGCGTTATGCAAAATACATACACACACACGCACACATACGCACATACATACGTACATACGGACGTCACGAGAAAACTCGTTGTAATTAATTCGGGGATCGTCAAAATGGATATTTCGTGCGTCTATACGTTCTTAGGTATATATGCACGTGAGGTCGGGAAGAAAAAATAATTTTTGCATTCATTCGAGGGTGAGAAAAGTGGAAATTCAGGCTGAATTTCGAGTGAAATTGTTTTTGCGAATACAATACTTTATTTTTGGTAAAAGGAAGTGATAGCTAAAAATAATAATATTTTTCAGCTAATTTCAAGATATTCCTAATGCCACCCACCGGGTGCTCCTAATATCGCCTACATAAATAAAGCGTTGGAAAATAAAAGAAATTATTTAAGATCTTATATATATATATATATATATATATATATATATATATATATATATATATATATATATATATATATATATATATATATATATATATATTATGTTTACATACATTTGCATACGTTTTGTAAAAGATATAGTAGGTAATTAACCTACAATTTGCCTCTATCTTTTATAAAAGGTTTCTCAGTAATTCGTGAAAACTACCTTACGTAATTTTAATTTCAACTTAAATACCTTAAAAAATAGATTCGGTATTTGAAAACTAATTATACAGTTTCAAATACTTTTGCTATTCCAGAAAAATGTCGAAAATAGTAAAATACGGCCAGTGGAAAAGTAAGAGTATAGAACGTGCTGTAGTAATCTTACAGAAATGATAATATGGATCTTAACGAAGTCTGCCGATAGTATAGAGTCCCAGAAGTAATTTAAAAGAAACGCTTGAAATATATATACCGTTTTGCTGTTACTTCAGCCACGAATTAGAAGTTTGGGAGGTATGCCCTCCGAAATAGGAATATAATTAGTAAATCATTTTTTGAAACTGGGGGAGACTTTTAGGAATCACTTCTGAAACATTGGATGAATTGTCTTTTCAAGAGGCTGAGAGAAACAACATGTCCCGCAGGATTTTATTTAGACATACAGTCTGTTGAGCTTAATATTCACTGGTTTTCTGAGACTTAAGCCTCTGGTTTCAGTAAGAAAATGGTCAATAAGTTCCTTGACACTTTAGAGAGCTTTGTCGACAAGTGTAATCTTGTGTCAAACGAAAAATTTCAAAGTGGATGAAACAGAACTTTCAGCAGTTCAAAACACGTTAAAAATATATCAGTTAAGAATGGTGTTGCACAGGTTGGAAAAATATCAGGTACAGATCGAGATGTGATGACAACAACTGTGTGTTGCGTAAGTGGTGGGGTTATTTCAGGTTCCGCCTATCTGAAAAAATGATTTTCGAAAAAAAAAAATTCTCTTTTTTCTTTAACTTATTTTTATTTGTAGTGTTTATTCATCTCCTGTAACAAACATTTGTAATTGAAGCATTGATTTTCTAATTTGAGACTGTGGTCCATCAATGGAAACTGGATGGTCCAACCATAGCAACCGGTTGCCATAAATGTACCGCATACTTATCATTAAAGTGAATATTTTTATTAAAAGAGAAATATATTGAGTAATCGTTCCTATAATCAAAGTAAAATTTGAGTTGGATTTCTTTAAAAAAAAAATCAAAAACTGTTACGCGGTTCATTGACGGCAACCTTCCCCTATTTGGAATCCATACCCTGCTCTATTTACTAGTTTCTGAATCTGAAATATCCATTTTTTTATTAGTGAAGAAAATTAGATTAAGTTATTTTTAAAGCATCGTAATTATGCACATTAATATGATAGCTTGCAAACTTAATAACTGAGGTATCGTTTCTTCTTTAATTTGGTTAAATATATTTCAGATTTTATTCAACTTCATATGTAGGCTCAATAAATTAAAATTATTTTGAGATTTTAAAGATAATCTACTAATAACGTATGCGATAACAAATTAAAATGGCGTTAAAATGTCAATTGTCAGCTGTTTAATAAAATCTCAATATTAAAAGAAAAAAAAAACAAAAAAACAAAAAACAAAAACTTTTGAGCAGATCTCTAGTAGCGCAAAAAAGTATGCAAACTAATGATATCACTCTCCGTACATTAGAAATGAGACGTTAGTTGAAAACAAATGATGACTACTGTTGCATTGGATCGGTTAACTTGAATAGTACACTATATGATCAAAAATATTGGGACCCTTTCAAAAATTCACATTTTTACGTATTTCTCGAAAAATAAAAGACCAATTGCTCTGTAATTTTCTTCACATAAAAGGTATACTCTATCTTTCATTTTCCAATAAAAATTATGTCTACTATTCATTTAGGGGACCAGCAACAAATTGAGAAAACAAAAAATGGTTTTTGTTCATTTTTCTTTGTAAATAGCTGGGTATAAGCTGTAAATTTCAGAATATATTTACCATACTATGTACAATTATTTTACGCACTTTCTAGAAAATATCACTGATATTCATGATGATATAAGCATTTCTTTCAAATCTACGAATTTTATTTGAAGGTTTTTGGCTCATAACGCGTAAAGTTTTCTATCAAAGATTACTAAACGTTCAGAATATTTGACAACGTATCAGAAAAAAATCTTAAACAAATTTGAAGTTAAAATATTGAAAATTCGATGAAATATGAACGTTTAAAGCAATTAGTTTTTCACTGCGCATGCGCGAAAGGTAGCAACTTTCATAATCCAAAGTTGAGATGCATCCTGCAACTTATGAAAAAATTCCACCTCAATATGTTTAAAATTTAAAAAGTAATCAGCGATCTAATGAGCCGAATTTCTATAATTCTTGGATAGGAGACGAATAGTAAGGGATCGTTCGCAAACTGGCAACACTTTCCTCTTATCGTTGCAGAGCGATGCATGATAAGAACGGATTATTTGCGAACGATCCCTCGCGAGTCGTCGTCTAGCCAAGAATTGTTAAAATTCGGCTCATTAGATCGCTGATAACTTTTTCATTTTAAATATATCAAGGTGGAATTATTTTATGAGTTCTAAGATCTATCTGGGCTTCGGATTATGAAGGTTATAAGTTGCTATCTGTTGCTCATGCGCAGTGAAAAATTAATTGCTTAAACGTTCCTTAAATTTTCAATATTTTAACTCCAAATTTTATTATTATGTTTGTCTGATACGCTGTCAAATATTTGACGGAAAACTCGGCGTGATATGAGCCAAAACACTTCAAAAAAAATTGTATTTTTGAAAGAAATGCTTATATCTCCGTGAGTATCAGAGATACTTTCACGAAAATATAAAAATAATTCTAGATAGTTTTTTAAATTCTTTCTGAAATTTATAGCTTATTGCCAGCTGTTTACAATGGAAAATGATCCAAAATTTTTTTTTGTTTCCTCAATTTGTTGCTAGGCCCCCAAATGAATGGTAGATATAATTTTTATTGGAAAATAACAGCTAGAGTTTAACCTTTTATGTGGAAAAGAAATTACAGAGCAATTAGTCTTTTATTTCTTGAGAAATCCATGAAAATGTGAATTTTAGAAAGCGTCATAATACTTTTGGTCATAAAGTGTATCTTAACTTGAACAATTATCTTTAATGATAACTAGATATGATATAAAGATTGATGGAATTAAAAACTACATTTAGTGGCTAGAACATTCTTATATATGCGCCAAGTGCTGCTATTAAAAACATTGTGATACGATTTTATTTGATTTCAAAAAAATGATACTCGACACAGGATAAAAATATCGTCTTTTTTTCCTTTATAAAGATTGAATACTGCGGCATTTCCACTGTGTGTCGAGTTTTTTTTTTCTTTCCGTGAACACTATTATTCATGACTCTATGTTAACTAATACCGAAAATCCTCATTTTTTCCCCATTCTTTAAATCTTGAATTCCATTTCTACAGATCCTGTGCAATAAAAGAATTATCTTAATACAAAATAAGGAATAGTCCCGACTCCCAATAGTGCAATTATTTACCTCATGTGTGGGGCCACAGGGCAAAGGGGACAGCATAGAAGGGACAGGAAATCTGCTCGAAGTGATGTGTCATTTATAAGCTGCTGCTGGGAGGAAACAGTATATCATTCGACAGAAGAAACATCTACGTGAAAGAATCGCTTTCGGGAAAACTCTGAATGCTTCATTTTCATTATGCATCTTGGATCGATTTTAAAGTAGAATGAAAAATTACTGAATGAAAAAAAAATGAATTTTGACATTTTGAATTCAAATAATGTTCTTCGCAATCACGAGTGAGTGTATGTAGGCGTGTGTGTTTGTGTGTGTGGGGAATGTGTGTGTAGGCATGTGTGTTTGTGTCTGTGTGCTGGCATAAGTGTGTGGGTAATTGTGTGTATGAATGTGTGTGTGGGGGGTATGTGTATGTGTGTAGGAATATGTGTTTGTGTCTGTGCAGGCATGAATGTGTGGGTAGTTGTGTGTATGTGTGTGTGTATGTGTAGGTGTATGTGTGTGTGTAATTGTGTATGTAAGCGCGCGCGCGTGTGTGTGTGTATGTGTGTGTGTGTGTGTAGTTGTGTATGTATGCGCGTGTGTGTAGGATATGGATGCCACCTGGAGACGGCTTTCGCTATAGGAGCAGCATCGTAAGGAGCCGGTCGACGTTGGTGCTGCAGAGGGTGGTGGTGGGAAAATAAAATCAGCGTAACATCAAGGACAGTCAAATGAGAACAATAAACAATCATAATTGCTCAAAAAAAAAAAGACATTTTCCAACTACCTAAAAGAAAAAATTAAATTCTTTAGAACTGCTCCCCATTTTATCTGTACTATATAAGCATATACCAATTTACGTAAATTGCGCAATTTGCAACACCGTTCCTGTAGCTATTGGTAAGTTCTTGTCCATTACAGAATAGAGGGTTCAATTCCAGGGGGTTATTACAATCTTGTCCATTACTATCTGTAATGGACAAGAACTTACCAATCCATATTATTTAGTTTAAAATAGTGCATTTACCGACCGCACCCTATACTATTTCAATCCGACCTCGAGTATGTAGGATGTTTGTCTGCCTCACGTCTGACGCCAGAAAACCAGGTTGCATCAAATTTGGTAAGATATCGGCTAATTTTTGTCAACTATTCTCCAACACCGTTGCTAGCTTAAGAATTGTTGGACAGTCGCCGAAGGTAGCTGCCTAGTAAAATATGACAAAAGCGAATTCACAAGCTTAATATCTTGAACAAATGAGGCAGTGAGAAGCAAATGGATGTAAGTGGACGTTTTCAAGTTTCCAGTAAAACGCGTTTGAAAATAACATCCTAGGTAGGCTTTCATTGAATTTTTTTTCTAAGACATGCTGTATAGCCGCAACTATAATCGCTACTAGTACCATCTCGAGCCTCAAGACAGAGGAGAGGTTCACCTACTATATGTACAGGTTATCTCCAAATTACTCAGCCACTTACATCCCTTTGCTTCCCAAAGGGATTTTTTTTTTCCAAATTTTTCCAAATTGTAAATAATTTTTGTTTTACAAATGATTGTATTGTTACCGAATTCAATAGTAGCAGCTAAAATAATGTAAAAAAGCATTAAAATTTTCCCGCCATACCTTTTCTCTTTGTCTTTCTTTCTCTCTTTTTCTTTTGCAGTTTTTTTTTTTATTTTTTTTTTATTTTACTAACACTTATGAAGCAAAATTAATGACAATGAACAAAACCAACATGCTTTTCTGCGATTTTATGATGGATTTTTTTTTTTACTGCAAAAGCCACCTAAACAAACCTTTTGAACTCAAAAATACAAACTTTACTACAAGACTCAGGTAAATGCTGGATTTTCCTCCAAGATTTTTTTAAAGCAGAAATATTTTGTTCCGTTGAAGTGTTTAAGTAATCCATTTTAGGAGCTTTTGGAAGATGTTTCGTTGGCATCCCTTGAGATATTTTGAAAGCGTAGGAAGATATTTTAAAATTAAGTATGTTACATATCTGCGAAAGTTCAGTTAAAACTTAAATAATATTAATGCTTGAGCAAAAGTTAAGCTGATAAATTTTATAAAAAAATCTTCTCTTCAATGCTTATTTTAAAACTATTTCCTCTTTTTTTTTATTGTTCATTTTAAAAAAGAATTCATTTTTATTTTAAATACGGTTTACTCTTTAAAAAAAAATATTTTGCCTTTTTTTTTCTTCCTTCATTTGAATGTATTTTGGATAATAATGGGAAAGACTGTTTTTGAAAAATTGAATTCCATTTCTGAGAAAAATGTTTCTTCTCTATCTGAATCATTGCAGAAACATTCATAGAAATATTTATACATTTATTTCTTCTCAAAATATCGTTTAAACATAAACCATTTTAGTATATCATTTTTTTTTTACTTTTGCAACAAACAGGCGTTTATACTTGTGCAATAAACTGAACGCAAGTTATTTCAGTTGAATACTTTACGATTTAGATCTTTCAAAAAAATAAAAAAAATAAAAAAAATAATAATAATAAATGAATAAATAAATAAAATACACTCAAACCCGCTTATTGGAATACCGGTTAAAAGAACATCCCGCTGAATGTAATAACCTTTTAATGTACCAAACCGTTGTAACAGATCACTTTGATCCCGGATAATGGAATATCCCGCTTATTGGAATACTTTTTCTGGTCAGATTGGCTATTCCATTAAGCGGAGTTGATTATTTTTGCTTATTCTTCTATCAGGGAATTTATGAAGACTGAACTAAGTATTTGTAAGCGTCATTCAAAATAGTTGGACGATTTTTGAAAAAAAAGTCCCGGACGATTTTTCTATTTTCTGTTTTACGTATTTGTTGCGTTACTTTAATTTAAAACAGTATTGTCAACTCAATCATTTTATTGCTTTGTAATATTCATGTATTATGGTTAAAACGCTTAAATCTTCAAAATTACTTTCTCCTGGAAGCATTTCTCTTTTTGAGCATGCTATCTAAAGCGCTATGATTGTTGATTCCATTCAATTTCACTCTGCTATCTTGTGAACAATAACCAAGCAGAGACGCTGCATTTAAACGTTTCTGGATATCCGCCGGACGTCCTCATAGATTCTCCCCACAATCATAATCAGGCCTGATATTGCTGCTTGTAAGAGATGAGTCTTTCTCCAACGGCGCTGGAAAGGGGGCCATGTTTGGTCATAAAATTGTCTCCTCTTTATTTAATTGGTAAAATAAAAGTTCCAAACCACATTAAAACCCACAACGTATTAAGATACAACTATATAGTTTGCTCATAAAATACTCATATATCATAAAATCACAAATATATATAAATCCTTCCCTTTCTTTTTTTCCTTTTTGAAGTACAACTAATGGATACTCGTAATTCAATACGAATACCCGCTTTAAGTTATGCTATAAAGGCTATTCTTAAATAAATCAGCTTAAAAGAAATTTTCATGATGCCTTAAAATTAAGGAAAGCTGTATCAATTTCTCCTGAAATTATGAGCATAAAACCAATATTTTGTGTTACTTACATGTACACAATCTACAGTTCCCTGTACTGCATTATATTTTCCCAAACATTAGACGCAATAACTGGAGAAAAACCAACGTAATTATAACACAATTATACGGATTGCATACGTTTCGGGGTTTCAAGAAAGTCCTTTTTTAATGCAAAAGTTAAGCTTTTGGATGTAACGGCTTGAAAACCCGAAACATATGTATGTAGTAATCTCAATCTGTATATTTATGCTATAATAACGTTGATTTTTCTCCAGTTATTTCTCAGCCCAAAGGTATTTATTTATTTCTCAATTAGACACAATGCTTATTAATACATATTGGGAGTTTTTTACAGTCAGATTTTAACACCGTTGCTTAACGATTCATCTGTTTTATATTTTTCTCGCTGCAATGATTGATGAGTAAAAAAAAATATAATACTCTATGGCTTTTATGTGTACAGGTAAATAATGCATCTTTAATTAAATAAAATAAATAAATAACGTTAAAACATTAAGAAGACCAAAAATGCCGACAAAGAATGACTTAACTTTAGGCTTTCGTGTGAAGTCACTAGGAAACGACCTACTCATAAAAGTGTATTCCAGCTGGCAGTAGCAGGTCTTGTGCTAAGAAGTTAATTGGAAATCCATTTCAATTGATTTTCGGAAAGTTTAGATAAAAAGAGAGAGAGAGATAGCGAGAAGAGAATGCGGTTATAGGATATTAGATTTTCTGCTTTTTACTTCAATACATAAACTAAGCTTATTTGTTAAGTTCAATTGTAATTGACCTGGAAAACCTGAAACTTCATCTTCCAGTTTTTTTTTTTTTTTTTTAACTATTTTATCTTCCAGTTTTACGAATTTGATCCAGCTTCATAAAAGGCTGCTTCGGTTAGAACGTATGCTTTATAGTTATAAGACTAAAGGCTTCTAACTTGCAAAGCTCATGTTTTTGTATCATTCAAAAATTTTGTGTCAATCCGCATTTTAGTTCCGATTCGCTTAATTTTTAAATTTCAAAACATATTGAGACATTTATTGCAGAAACATAATTTTCCGGGTCAAACTGCTGAAGTGACGTTTAAAAAAAAAAAAAAAAAGCTTACAGCTGAACGATTACTAACGAAACAAAAATAATTTCAACATTTTTGTAAATATTGCTTAAATATTATTAAACAAAATAAAAGTGGATTTTATTTGTTTTAATTGTAATAGGTGTACAAAAGGTGGAGTGAAAAAGTAAAAGTAATAAAACGGAGCGGTATAAATTATTGTTCAATTAAAAAAAATCGTCTTCAAAAAACACTGAGGTACTAAACAGCAAAAAAAGTTTAGTCACACTTACATACGGTTTGCTTCCCTAACAAATAAGTCAAATTTATTTTACATTTCCAATAAAAACATCAATTAAACTAAACACCTGATTGTAAAATGAACACTGATTTTAATTGCTATACAATAAACTATTTTAATACCTAGCTAATTATGTACGATTTGTTAAGTTTTAATCACCTTTTGAAGTTCATGCCACCTACAAACTACTACCTTACCTAACTGACTATCCAGCTAATCCTGCATTCAACGCTAATTTAACTAAACACAAAATTAGTCTTTAAAACCAAACTTAGTCAGTTAGGTTAAGTACTAGTTACCGGCTTCAAAAGGTGAATCCATTTTGACGGTCTCCGAGTTAATTACATCGAATTTTCTCGTGACGTCCGTATGTACGTATGTATGTGCGTATGTGTGTATGTGTGTATGCATCTCGCATAACTCAAGAACGGTATGTCCTAGAAAGTTGAAATCTGGTACATAGACTCCAAGTGAGGTCTAGTTGTGCACCTTCTCTTTTGGTTGCATTCGGTTGTTCCAAAGGGGATCTTTTACACCTTTTTGGGGTAAAATCATTGTTAATTTCAATGTAAACTCAAGCGGTGCTATAATTTGGCAAACACTTGGCAGTATATCGCCAAGCTTTTGGTCGCCAAGCTTTTGGTCGCCAAGTTTTGTCGCCAACTTGGCGACGAAATTAGCGGGGATTTTTTTTAATTTTTTTTTTTTTAATCTGGTTTCAATTTGGCCATATTTAGAGAGTTAACATTGAATCATATTAAAAGTGCCAATATTTCGAAAATGCCTTTGTATAAAACATTTTCTTTGCTTCGTTCGCAACGAACTTGGGGTAAAAATATTTAAATTGTTTCTTTGCTCACTCCGAGGCACTACTATCTTTAAATTGCAGTAAAAGGAAGTCATGTGATGCACACATCAGCTCGTTTTTTTTTTAACGAGTCAAAGAACATTTCAGAGAATGGTAATTGAAAATGATTATCCTAAAGCAAGAAAATATTACGTCACAAGGAGGTGAATCTTCAGATATATAATTGCACGGTATAGGCGGCAACTTTTCCGCATGCAGGCTAAGAAATTCAGATAAACTTTTTTTCGAGTGTTTTCACTCCACCCTAGTGTACAATGTACCTGTGAAAGTAAGTAGTGTATAGTAGAGTGAAGTCTTAAAAGATAAGAGCATTTAGTGAAGTTTGAAAAAAAATAGAGTATAACTTAGAAATTTTAGCTCAAAGCAGGTACGGCTTACGTATCGTTCATTTATATAATTTACTTGCTTACTTATTTATATTTACTTGCTTAGCTTGTTTTCTGGTTTGTTAATACAAGTTATATTTTTATATTATTAACAATATAGTAACAGCTAATAAGCTATCTGTCCATGTTTTTAAAAATATTGACTGACAACCTAAACAATATATATATATATATATATATATATATATATATATATATATATATATATATATATATATATAGTTACAAATTCTGTAAATAGTAATTATTGTAGTAACGTAACCTGTAAATAGTTTCCCGTAATGAATATACAACCCCTTAACATATGGCTAAAGTATGCAACCCCCTATTCCTTTTTTTCTTATTTCATTCACTGATTTTATCAATGAAAGTGTAGTTGTAGAACGTTGTAGCATTTTCTGGAATCTTTGAGATTTCTTTTCGGTGTGTATATAAGCCGTTAGCGATGGATAAATAGGGAGTTTCGATTGAGATTTCGAACGGAGAGCGTATTTGCTCTGTTTATAGCGAGGCATTTCGCTGTGTTGTTTTCGTATTTGGAAGTAAATACGTGTGTAAACGTTAAGTTTACGGTGTTGAGTGATATTTGCTTAATTGCTGATGATTAATTTAGCAGTTGTTAACGATTTCTCCTGTACATAGTGTAAATAAAGCTCCTGTGTTTTTATCAAGAACTGTGTCTTCATTTCAAGAAAGTGGAAGTCGCGCCGGATCCGTTACAATTTGGCGACCAACGTGGAGCTTCTTCTGAACTTTCTTGGAGTAAGTGTGACTTTGGACATTTTTTTCATAAAGACTTTTTGAATTTGGACTTTATTTTTATGGTGATTACTCGCGCAATGAATGAACAATTAAAACAACTTCTTGACGCAATCAACTCTGTGAAGGGTGATATGGCGACTAACCAAGAACAGTTAAATAGTGATTTAACTGCTAAAATTACTACAAGTCAAGATGAAATAAAAAGTGACCTAACGTCGATGAAAACCATGATGGAGAATCAACTAACCGCAATGGGAGATAATGTTGATGCTCTGGAAGAAAAATTTGATACTGTGGAAGAGCGTATCGCCAATGTGGAAAATAAGTTGGAAGAAGAAGACAAGAAATTTACTTCATTTAAGGAAGAAATAATTAAAGACATGGAAAGGAGATTGGCGACCGCGGAAAGCAGCTCTGTACAGTTTTGCGCTCCCACATCTGTTGCTCGACCGTCCATTAAACTGGCCACATTTGATGGGATAAGTTCGTGGCAGGTGTACAAGACCCAATTCATGATAGTGGCGGAAGCGAACGGATGGGACTCATCTACCAAGGTCTGTCATCTTGCAGCATCCCTGAGAGGTGACGCAGCGGACATTCTCCAGACCCTTCCGGACAGCCAGCGCCTGGATTTCGCCGCCCTCACATCTGCATTGGAGCTTCGCTTCGGTGAGAAGTGCCAGAAAGATTTCAGCCGACTCCAGTTGAAGTCCCGTTTCCAGAAAACCGGGGAAACCCTGCAAGAGCTAGCACCGGACATCGAGAGACTGTCTCATCTTGCTTTTTGCGACTGTCCTGCGGATGTTCGAGACAACCTGGCACTCAACTATTACATCGACGGGGTTCGAGATCCGGAAATCCAGAAAGCTCTACGGATGGCGGATGTCAAAGACCTGAATTCTGCTGTTGTGTATGCGATGAAGTTGGAGGTCGCCCAGCAAGCAACCCGTGTGGATCGCCATCCCATCCGAACTCTGGAAGCTGATGAGTCTGATTCCAGGTCGTCCCACCTCGCTGAACTCGAGAGACAGCTCGGTGACTTGGCAAGACATCTGAGCAGCATAACAGCCCAAAAGAAACAAGAGCAGAAGTGCTGGAAATGCGGTAGTGAAGGACACCTGCGAAGGAGTTGTCCGACTCGCCAAGCTACGCGAGGGAAGGAAATCACCACCACCAGAGCTCTGCAGATTTCCTCTTCTAGTAGTGGCAGTGATGGACTTTTCATTTACGCCCATGTAAATGGGAATCCTTGCAAACTGATTGTCGACACTGGAGCCAATGTGACAATCGTTAGGACAGACGTGGCTCGTGAATTTGGATTGAAACTGTTGTGGACATCGCCACGCGTAAGTCTCCAGACTGTGACAGGCGACAAAATTGAGATTGAGGGTAAAGTGGACTTGGAAATAGTGTTTGGGAATGCTACCTACCATCACACGGCATTCGTTGCGGATATCACGGACCCCTTCATTCTCGGATTGGACTTTTTAAAGAAATACGACTTCACCCTTGACTTCAAGACTAATGAACTGCACTCGATGAGAGAAAACATAGCCATCTTCAACGTTGAAAATGATGTAAAATCCGCTCATCAAATATTAGCCCAAACAGATTTATGGATTCCCTCAAGGTCAGAATCATTAATACCTGGCTCCATTGAAGAAAGCAATAGTTTTTGATTTGGACTCATTGAATACCCTAACCTAAGCAATAGCCTAAAGGGAGTGCTGGTGGCATCTACGCTTGTGGACCTTTCTAAGGATGTAATTCCTGTGAGAGTCGCCAACGTGAGTGAAAGGCCAAGGAATATCCGAAAAGGTGAAGTGTTGGCAACTTGTACTCCAGTAAACTGCATCATTAGAAGAATCAATTCCCCCGAGACTGTCTTCCGAGTCCTTGACATCGAAGTTAATTGGGAGTGCGGCATTATCGAAAGATCAAAGAACTGCTGCGGAACAATTGGTGGATGACTTCAAGCATCTGTTTTCATCAGCATCGGAGGATGTTGGCCGTACGAATTTAACGCTGCATAGGATTTACACTGGTGAACACCCCCCTATTAAACAGCATCCAAGAACGACTACCATTCGCCAAGAAGGAAGAAGTTGAGACCCTCCTGAAAGAGATGAAGGAGAATGATGTCATCGAACCGTCATCCAGTCCTTGGGCTTCTCCCATCGTCTTAGTCCGAAAGAAAGATGGCTCCACCAGATTTTGTGTCGATTACCGACGGCTGAATGAAATCACCAAGAAAGACAGTTACCCTCTTCCACGGATAGACGACACCTTGGACACTCTTTCCGGACACAAGTGGTTTTCGACCCTGGACTTGAAGAGCGGCTACTGGCAGGTTGAGATACAACCCTGAGGACCGAGAAAAGACAGCGTTTACAATTGAACAAGGCTTATGACAGTTTAAAGTGATGCCCTTCGGCCTCTGCAATGCACCAGCTACGTTCGAGCGTCTTATGGAGACAGTGTTAAGAGGAATTTCTTACGAATCCTGTCTGGTCTACTTAGACGATATAATCATCGTAGGACGCAGCTTCGAAGAACATCTGGCAAATCTTAGGAAGGTGCTGCAAAAGCTTAAGGAAGCCAATCTGAAGTTAAGCCCGTCCAAATGTAATTTGTTCCGCCGGGAAGTGAACTACCTTGGTCACATCATCTCTTCTGAGGGTGTACAAACCGATCCAAGAGAAGGTATCTGCGGTCAAGAGTTGGAGTCGTCCCGAAAACATCCATCAGCTGCGAAGTTTCCTGGGGCTCTGCACGTACTACAGGAAGTTTGTGAAGGGTTTTTCCAACATTGCACGACCTTTGCATAAGCTGACGGAGAGCACGCAAAAGTTTGAATGGTCCAAGGAATGCGAAGATGCATTTCTACGACTGAAGGAGGTTTTAACATCAACGCCTATCCTCGCCTATCCTCAGCCTGAAAAATCCTTCATCCTGGACACTGATGCGAGCAATGGGGGCATCGGAGCTGTTTTATGCCAAGAAATTGACGGCAATGAACATGTCATCGCTTACTGGAGCAAATGCTTATCAAAGTCGGAGCGAAATTACTGCGTCACCAGAAAGGAGTTACTGGCCATAGTGAAAGCTGTAGAACACTTCCATCATTACCTCTACGGCCGAAAGTTTCTGCTTCGGACAGATCATGCATCGTTAACTTGGCTTTTGAACTTCAAGAATCCAGGAAGGCCAGATAGCCAGGTGGATACAGCGGCTCCAGGAATATGACATGGAGATCAAGCACCGAAAAGGGTTGTCTCACGGTAATGCAGACGCTTTATCAAGGAGACCCTGTCCTGAGAACTGCAATTATTGTTCCCGAATCGAGAAACAGTATGGAACGACTAGCCCTACCGCCTATCAGGTGACAGTGACTCCAATATCATCAGAACCTGATCCATGGAGGGACGACCAAGTTCGAAAAGATCAACTTGAAGACCCCGACATAAAACCAATTTTGGAGTTCATCGGAAAGTGACAGTCGGCGCCCTAGCTGGCAGGACGTTTCCATCTTCATCATGTGTGTATTTGTGAACTTGTGATAGAAGTTTGCACCCTTTCTGGGGATTGTACTGCCCGGGACGTGCAGTCCTTGGGAAGGGGGCAATGTTACAAATTCTGTAAATAGTAATTATTGTAGTAACGTAACCTGTAAATAGTTTCCCGTAGTGAATATACAACCCCTTAACATATGGCTAAAGTATACAACTCCCTATTCTTTTTTTTCTTATTTTCATTCACTGATTTTATCAACGAAAGTGTAGTTCTAGAACGTTGTAGCATTTTCTGGAATCTTTGAGATTTCTTTTCGGTGTGTATATAAGCCGTTAGCGATGGATAAATAGGGAGTTTCGATTGAGATTTCGAACGGAGAGCGTATTTGCTCTGTTTATAGCGAGGGCATTTCGCTGTGTTGTTTTCGTATTTGGAAGTAAATACGTGTGTAACCGTTAAGTTTACGGTGTTGAGTGATATTTGCTTAATTGCTGATGATTAATTTAGCAGTTGTTAACGATTTCTCCTGTACATAGTTTAAATAAAGCTCCTGTGTTTTTATCAAGAACTGTGTCTTCATTTCAAGAAAGTGGAAGTCGCGCCGGATCCGTTACAATATATATATATATATATATATATATATATATATATATATATATATATATATATATATATATATATATATATAAAAGTCTTGCATATTTACTCATATTTCTTATACTAGTTTTTAACGCTCTAATGAAAAAACACCTCATTGGTAAAAATGGTTTGTTCTGCTAGTACTGTGTAAATACATTGCATATTAGTTTTTCTTTACAGAACTGAAGCACAATCTTTTTCTTAAAACAAAGATCACAGAAATAACATAAAATAATACATTTTTTCTAAAATTTAGTACATTATTATAGAAGTCTTGTAACCCCTACACTGAAGACACCCTAAAAAAAGTAATAAATTCTTTTCATTGATTTGTTCCACTGTTAAAAAAACATAGTTTCTCTCCATTTAAGCACGAAAAAAATCTAAATTTCTTGCTAGAAAATAGAACAAAACCATAATGTACTGGATGTTTGAACGGATAAGGGTTTTGCGTTTTTGATTAGACAGCAAACTGTTATTCTAATTTAATCAGTGTAAGAATCGAAATAAGTCTTTAATTATTTCCTCGAGAAATTCTCCGAGATCGGAATCAAGTTTATCCATCGCCAAAGCAGTGGAATTGAATTTTGATTTGTGCGGACAACTATTCAATCAATTGTCAGAGATCTAATCAATTGCCGTGTTCAACTTGCGTTCTCCGATTGAACTTTTCCCCAAGAGAATTAGCATGTATGTTAGCAGAGTCTATTTTTATTGCTCTTCCAATCGTCACGGTAAGGATGTTGTGCCATCCTGAGAAAATGTAGCCCCCAATTCAAGTCTGCTCGGCTCTTCAGGGATTTCTTTATTGTCACTGCACACTTCTGAACAACCGTCCAATTCCATTAGCCTATAAATTTGATATAGTGCCTTGATTTGCTTCTAAAACCAATTCAATTCATCTAGAATGTTACTTTGCTATGCCTGCTTAAGCTGGAATACATTTAAAGTATCTGCAAAACCACAAACACTAAATCGAAAAAAAAAAAAAAGTTTTAGCATTTTTGAAATTCACACCTAATTTTAGAGCTGAACATTTTATTTCTTAAAAGCTGTTTAAAAAATGATGTTTCTCGATTGAGTGATTCGGAAGAGATACATTTGTATATTAAAAAACTTCAAATAATTATTAATATATATTATAATAATGAATATTGACATTTAATATTAATAGTGTGTTTTAATTAAACAAATTTCTTTGTTTCTCGTAATTTGGTTTATAAAATATAAGAGTTTCACAAAACTCTTTAGCTCATGAATTACGCGTTTCTAAATGAGCTATAGAGCGCAGAAATTAAAACATAAAAAATGTTTTTAAAAAATCACGGAAAATCTTTTGTAAAAATGCTCTTACGTTCAAGGTGAAAAATAAAACTATAACAGATATTGTAATAAATCATTTTGCAATATTTTTCTGCACAAACTGAGCACGTGAGAAAGGATAAAAAATATTTCAGCACCTGGACATATTAAATTCGAGCAAGTTGTATTCAAAGCATTGCTCTTGGGCACGTAAATACTCGAGCTAGGAACCTTAGAATTGCTAAAAGAAACTGAAGAATCTCAGTCTTCGCAAGATCAACAAACCTTTTGCCGATTTCTTTTGAATTTAATTCAAGAATTCAGACAGGAAAGGATTTTCGCCTCTTACAATTCGCGATGGATCAAAAGCTATAAAAAACATGCTGCAAAGGAGCGTTACTTCGATAACGTTCCGCGATATGTCGTTGTGTGTGTTTTTTTAAAGCGTAGAAAAACAAGTTTTATGATTCAAAAGCTGCATCGCGGCCTTAGTAAAAATGTATCACTGACGTCGTATCGTATTATTTTCTGCGTAGATTGAAGTCTAACTTTTGAAAAATATCTTTTTATGCAAAACAATAAAACTACATTTTTAGACGCTTGAAAATAATTTTTGAATACCTGAATCACATGGGGGTTTTCGTACCTCAATGGGGGGAGGGGAAGCAACCCCAATAGGGAGTTCTCCTTATAAAAACCAAGTTTCTGTCGGATCTTTTCTAACTTTGGCAAGGAATTTTTTTGATGCTCAGGAATTCTCTTAGGGCACTTTTCGTCCGCTATGGGGTGCAACCCATACGGGGGGAGCTTTTAAAAAACCAGTTTTAATAAGATATTTTCCAAATTTGGCACAGAATTCCTTTAATGCTCGGAAATTAACAAAGCGTGGTTTTCGTCCCTCTATGGGGGGGGGGGGGCAATACCCATATGGGTTCTCCTTAAAAAAAAAAAAAAAAAAAAAAAAAAATTCTTAATTTGGCACAGAGGTTCCTTGATGCTCAGAAATTCACATGGGATGGTTTTCCTCCCCCCCCCCCCCATAAAAGGTTTCCTTATGAAACTCCAGTTTCCTTTTCGTCGCACCTTTTGACGCTCGGATGTCCTTTGACGCTCGAAAATGTCCCTCTTTTCGTCGCGCAATGTAGGAGGAATCCCCCCTTGTGCTTTTCGTCCTATTTCTTCCAAATTTTTGCTACATTTCTCCATTGATGCTTGGAATTCCCATGCAGGTAGTTTTCGTGCCAAATAAGGAAAACCTCTGACAAAAGCTTGGAATTTTGTAGGGGAAACTCCCCTAATGGAGGGTTTACCGCCTCAATCTGCTTGAACTACATCGCAATGTAAGGTTGGTGATGCATTACAATGTAGAAATTTCCTACATCGCCCAGCCCTACTTGGAATATAGAAGGGCTACTTCCTCAGAAGACATTGAGTTCTGGAAGAATAAGTCATAGGCCACTTTTATGCACAGTTACATCAATATTTCAATCCCCGTAGATGACAAGCTGTCAGAAACGGAACAAAAAAATATTAGGTTATATTTTATGATGTTTAAACATGTCCATGTTACTTTTGTTTATTTTTTAACAGAAAGATTCTTACAATTAAACCTCTTCTTACTGTTTCGTCGTCCACTTGGCAACGTTGATGCACTTCACATAGTACTTGTTACAATTTGCCATGTTTTTCCATTAATAAAACAATTATCGGATTCCTGCAGGTAAATGTTTATTTCATAAGTTTTGCAGAATTTCACATGCATTCATCGTTACTCGGTTTACCAAAACTTCTCACATAACCCATTGTTGTGAAAATGCGAGGGTGACGCAATTTTTTTACCAGCACTGATAAAATGCTACTTCCATAACTTTGGAAGGAGCACTTTTATTGGACTGGGTTTTGGAAGGATAAGTCATATGTTACTTTTGAGCAAAGTTGCAACAATGTTTTCTGCTAGGTGGGAAAATGCTCTTTTTTTTTACTTCCTTGCATTGCATGAAACAACTCCAAAAAGAAAAGAATTCTGTTATACTAATACGATGTATTTCAAAGAAAAAGTACAATAAAATTGAGTTTTTAGTCAGAATATATTTGTGTTCTAAAATCAAAATTAGGTAGTCTTAAGTTCAAGTATATTTTTGTAGTCCTTTAATCGATTATTTGTTCTATTTTGTTTCTATGTAGAATGCTTCTGAAGCTAAAATATTTTATTTAATACTGGACTTAATTATAGCATGTATTGAATATTTTGTTTTTAGAAAACAAGTGTCTGCAAAAATTTGGAAGTACATATATCTGAAAATATAAATAGTAAAAAAGTGCAGATATGAAATAAAATCGTTTGGCAAAATTAATTTAGTAAAATTTTTCTTAAATAAATAAAATATATTTTTTTTGCTCCCCCCCCTCTTTTTTTTTTAAAAAAAGATATTATTATTGTTTCGAAACATATGTAACATGAAATGAAATGAACGTATAATATACAAACACATAGAATATTGTTATAATTATTGCGATTTACGAGAAAAAAATAAGTTTCTAAATCATGTGAGGTAGATTGGTCCGTTCTAACGTGCCCCACAAAGAGTGGGCCAAAGTTCCCGACCTTTATGTTCAGAAGAAGTGATGTCGTAGTTTTTTTATTTCTGATGAAAAAAAAATGCCGATTATTGTGAACTAAAAGAACTCACTTTTAGAATGGAGCTCATTTTTTTTTTCCTGCAATCTTGATGAAAACCATTAAAAAAAAATCAAGTTACAGTTTTCTGGAAATTACTCAGGACTACTGAAATAACACTTTGTGGAATAAAATTTATTTAATGTTACTGTACCAAGTGATTTCATTACAGGATTTGTAGGACCGTAGGTGCTATTTGTTGCTCATAAAATTAAATAAAAAATATTAATAGTATTAAAATAATTGAGACCGGTCCGAAAAGCCCCACGGTCCAACGTGCAACACCTCGCCCTATAACCAAAAAATATCTTTTTTAAAGATTCATCTGAACAAAATATATATATATATATATATATATATATATATATATATATATATATATATATATATAATATATATATATATATATAATTTTCCATCTGCTATATTTTATTTTTATCGTTTGCCAAATTCAGCTTTTTTTAAGTCATAAAATTATTTTCTAACTAACGTTTTGAGAAAAAATTCTAATCTACTAAATGTAATACCAGTGCATCATAAATAATGCTATGTGAGTGTCTTTTTTTTGCGCAGGGATAATGATTACTTTTTTTTTTTTTTTTTGTACTAGGAGAGTGACATTTTCCTTGCAATTTGCCTGTTACGTACGTGCTTCGCAATGACAAAGCATTGACTCCCGCAATAACGAGCCGGTCTAAGAAACATTTATTAGGAATATAGATCGTTGCTTTTAACAACTGCTTTAAACCTTTCTTAAAAATTAAAATGTTGTAAAAAATCGTCCTTGTGTAAAATACTTGTGACCTGTTTTGCCTCCTTCCATGTTTGGCTTTGTGTGTCTGTCTGTAGTGTGTCAACATTGCGTTTGCGACATCATGTTCCAATATGATTTTGCTTCTTATCGTCCCATGTAACTCAACTTTAAATGTTGTCCCAATCATTCTGGGACACCCTGTATAATTTGCGAATGTGTACAAGATTGATTATTAAAAATTACGTAAACGTTACATAGTTGTTGTACGAATTATTGTCTTTAACACGTTTATGAAAAAAAATACTGTATTTTAGTTTACACCTGATTGAATTTGACTTAAATTCGTAATATATGCAGATATAATTTAACTGATTTGTAATAGCTGTCCGGAAATTTATATAAACTACTGTATTAGGATTGACACTATGCTCTAAAATCATGGATTCTGCATAGTTCTTGACACCTAAAACTCCTCTCGTTCCACCACTATATCCAATACAAGGGAGCACCGTAAAAAAAAAAATGTGTAACCTTACTTCATAAATACAGTGGCTGCATTCTGCACTTTGTGTAACCTTATTCCTGCGGCTAGCTTCCTCCATAGCAATGGAGTAAATTAACTGATAAAACTGGTGTAACGTATGCGTTACACCAGTTTTATCAGTTCAGTTAATCCATTACTGTGGAGGCAGTTCAGCTGCCACTGCTTTTACGGAGTAAGGTTGCACATTTTTTTTTTACAGTGAGGGGTCCTTCGAATGTGCTCAAAATGGCGCTTTTAGGAATGATTCAATAGTTTTCTTGTTACAAAATGTTGGGGTCACTATGTTGTATCCGTGCAAATAGATGAATTTCTGTTTCTTCCCATAATGGTTTTTGATTTAACAAGTAAAGTGTCATTTAGATTTTATGGTTTGGAAAGGACTTGTTTTAACGAATTTGCTGCCCAACATGAAAGCGCGGATAGCATACAGCATTTCTGTCAAATGTATATCTACTGCATACATTTAATGAAAAAAAGAAAGGAAACTACAAGAAACTAGATAAACTCCCCCTATTTTCTCTCAATTTGTCAAATGTATCTGGATGCATTTGTTTTTCTTTCCCCCCAACTCGACTGGAGTGACAGACAAAACTGTTATATTTTGTAACTTTTTCCCTGCTTTAGCAAGATCATTAGTGTCAACAAAAGAATGTTTTAAAGGAAGAATAGTGGGCTCCCTTAATATTGGATCAAAGTCGCCGAGATCAGTGGAAAGACACCCCGTATGATTGAAATTTAGTGTCAAAGACTAATGACATTTTCAAGGAGAAGCCTTGTTTTGCTTCATAAAGTCGGCTTTTAAAGGTATTAAAGCGCCAGCCATCCCTTTTGGGGAGACATCATTTGGAGAATAGACTTGGCTTTCAGAGGGAAAGCGGGTAGGAATTTCCTCATTTTCCACAAAACACTTTTCCAAAGGATTAAAATCGAAGATTAATTACAACAGAAGTCTCGCGCAGAGTTCGCTGTCTCTGTTTGACAAAGAAGAGACAGCTGCTTTTATTATTTATTTTTCTTATTTTCTTTCAATGATCCCTTTTATCTTGTTAAAGCTTTCGAACATTACATATAAATAATGCAACGAAATTGAAATATTTCGATTCTTTTTTTCTTTACAAAATAAAAATCGATCTTACTTTGCTTTAAAGAGTCTCTGATTCTGATTTATGACTAATGACGAACTAAACAAAATGTAATTTATGTAATCAATGTGTTAATAATGACAATAATTCTGACTATACACTTTAACCGAACTAATGCAAACAATGCTTTTTTGTAAAATGGAATTCGTTTTTTTCCTATGTCATACCACATCATATTTTGCAGCTTTTCTAAAACTAACACCAGGAGAAACGAGTTGATGTGTGCATCACATGACTTCCTTTTACTCCAATTTAATGTCATTTCCACATTACTGGCAATTTTAATGTCATTCAATAGTTTACTCTCGAAATATCACCATCAGTGGCCAAATTGACACCAGATTTAATAAAAAAAATCGCCGAATTTATCGCCAAGTTGGTGACAAAACTTGGTGACCAAAAGACTGACGATATATGGCCAAGTGTCCGGCAAATTATAACACCACTTGAGTTAACATCGAAATTAACAATGATTTCCCCCCCAAAAAGGGGCAAAAGACCCCCTTAGGAACACCCGAACGCAACCAAAAGTAGAGGTGCACAATTAGACCCGTTTAGGAGTTTACGTACCAAATTTCAACTTTCTAGGACATACCGTTCTTGAGTTATGCGACATACATACGCACATACGCACGTACATACAAACGTCACGAGGAAACTCGTTGTAACTAACTCGGGAATCGTCAAAATGGATATTTCGCGGTTCTGTTCGTTCTTAGGCACTTATCCACGTGCGTTCGAACCGAAAAAAAAACTCAACATTCATTCGGGGTTGAACAAAATAGAAATTAAGGTTGATTTTTGAGTGAAAATTTTTTCGTGAATGCAATACTTTTTTTTTGTAAAAGGAAGTAAAAAAGGAATTTTATCCGACAAAACTGAAGTTGAAGCTCCTGGCTAAAAAGAAAGGAAGAAATAAAAAATCTAATTTATAAGATTGAAGCTTCTAACTACTTTACTCAATAAAAACCAGTGTGAATGCTTTAATAAGCCTTAGTTTATATTTGAAGTAAACCTAAATGAGCATTTAAATGTTACCACTAAATTATTTTCTATAAAATAATAAAAAGGTTGTTTGAATTTCATGTTCCTTGTAATTAATAAAATAACCAGTCAACAAGTAACGTAAACAAATACGAATTTCAGTCAAATTGAAAAACTACATTTAACAAAACAGTCATTAAAGCTTATTGAATTAACACCTAGTTTTATGGGCTGCAAACTTCTAGAAAGTTTGCTTGAAAAAAGCAAAAAGTCAAAGTAAGTTTCCTGAATTAGTGTTAAAATTATAAAATATGCTCAAAATAATCCTAACTACGTTATTAAGTTACCCTAATCAATTATTTTATAACGTGATAAGTAAAAAGACTTGCTTAATTACATGTTCTTAAATTGCACCACCGGTCCGATATAGGAATACCTTTTCGGTCCAGTAAAGGAAAACACGCAATTTTTCATTCTTTTATTTATACATTGTCAACAAGTTTCCCAATCGTACATGTAACTACATTGCTGTAATCCCCATTAAATAATGTTTATATTACTATAAAAGAAATTTTCTCCGTTCACAAATTTTAATATCATTTTACTAGATACAAGTTCTCAAAATAAGATCGAACACGTTTTCAACACAAATCACGTCATAACTGAAGCTAAGCAGATCAAAATGTGACGAAACTTCATCCTCAAAGGATTCAGACACAAATCTTAGTATTTTCACCGGTAGAATATAGCATCGAACTCAATGCTATAATTTAAGCCTCCGGTCCAATTTAAGCAGTGGTCCAATATAGGCGGTCTTCAACTACATACAGACGTCACGAGAAAACTGTTGTAATCAAATCAGGGATCGTCAAAATGGATATTTCGGGTGTTTATACGTTCTTAGGCATATATCCACGTGTGTAAAGTTACTTGAAGCTTGAAGACATGACAATGTGATGGCCTTAACTCTTTAATTGGGAAAGATTTCCAACATCTCACAAACTCGCATTTAAAAACGAACCACCACATAAAATCACCAATAACCTTAAATACACTAACATCAAACAAGAAAACTACAACACATTACACATCACGTACACAAAACGTACCCCGCCACGGCTCTCACTGTCCACCACATCTTTCCCATCTCCTCTCGCCCCCCCCCCCCGGCCACACCCAAACCAAAGACCCCCAAACTCTCCTCAGATCATTTTGCCAACGTCCTTCTATAAAAGTCCGTTGGTTTCGCTCACGAGCTTGGAGGATTCTTACAGTCGGGTTGAAAAAGAAATTCAATATTCATTCGTGGGCAAGCAAAATGGAAATTAAGGCCGATTTATGTGTGAAAATTTTTTCACGGATACAATACTCACTTTACTTTGTAAAAGGAAGTAAAAAGAGAGATTTTGTATTCCAAAATAAACAAAATAGTGTCTAAGTGCGCACTAAAACACAGTTTTGACCCGCATGCGTATACGAGGGACACTTCTATGGACACTCACCGTCGTGACGTCATCAACTAAGCCAACCGGTTCAACCGGTTGATCTATGCGAATACAAGTCGAATCCCGACTTACGCGAGGGATGCGTTCCAAGACTTCTCGCGTAAGTTGAAATTTCGCGTTGTGGAAAAGTGTTATGTACAGGGTAATTATAATTAAAGTTCCACATTCAAAACGCTGTAAAATTAAAACCACTGGTCAGAATGACGTCAAACTTCAACGGAATATTATCGAAGAAGGGGGGAACTTGATGGCAGAAGAAAATAAATAGTTAAAATTTTTAGCAACAGATGGCGCTGTAAGCATCATAACTTAATAGTGGTCGACTACAAATGACAAATAAATCATATAAATATTACCTTAGGTGTAAACTATACGTTAAAACACCGTACTACTTAGCGAGCACGAGGATACAGGTTGTGATACTGTTAGTTATAAGTAAGCCCATCCAACATAACAAGGTCATATCACATCGGATGGGAAAAATCGGTTTTTAATTGTCCTGAGGCCGAAAACCGCATAAAAAGCATCAGTAAAAATCAAATCGGTCTTTAGTTATCGTGAGACTGGCGCAAAAGATGTTCAGTATGATGTACCCCCGTTTTCTGTAACAAGTTGAAATCGAGAAACAGCATGTTCTACGACTGATTGAAGTGTTTGCGGGTCACGTTTAGAATGTGTTGCGCGATGCATGCCTTCAGCTCAGCAAAGTTTGCAATCGGAGCACTGAACACAACAGCTTTCAGACAGCCCCATATCCAGAAGTCACATGGGTTAAGATCAGGTGATCGGGACGGCCAGGTCTTTCATTGAGACAGTCATAGTGAACTTCTCAGATGCGAAATGAGGAAAAAAGCGTGTATTTGGCGTTTTTATAACAACTTCAATGAGTCGTGCGCATGACAGGTGTTTTGATTTACATATTATGACACTTGCAGCGCCATCTATTGCTAAAAATTCCAACTATTTATTTTTTTTCTCTCATACGTTTTCCCCCCTTCTTCGATAATATTCCGTTGAAGTTTGAGGTCATTTTGACCAGTGGTTTTATTTTTACAGAGTTTTGAAAGTGGAACTTTAATTATAATCACCCTGTATATGATTTTTTATTAGCATACCTAATCATTTTAGACGTTTTTAAACACCTTTTAAACTGTTTTAGAACATTTTATAACCCATATATTACCGTTTTCTTACATAAAAGAGCTGAATTTTTATCGTATTTTAAATAAAAGCTGCATTATTCAACATAAAAATACTGTTACGATGCAAAAAAAATCATTCATCCATGGGAGAGAGAGACCTAAAAATAAAACAATGCGCACGTACAATATGAGTACTGCACTGTAAGAGTGCTATACAGTAAATACAATAAGTTACATATATAACTTAAAAATTGAAGATGATGATTTATGCTGGCGCAATCTGATCGTCATTCTAACATACTTTTAAATACAGCAGCTTCGCATTTACTTTTATAACATTTACATCTATGGTAACACCCCTCTTTCAGGGTCTCTATAATCTATAATACGAGATCAGATTCCAATTTCGTATTGTTTGCATTTTGCTTAAACACTACTCTGCGAGCTTCATATTTAAACTAAGGACAAGACTTATACGGATTGCCTTTTCTTGACTTTTAATTATACGTATGTAAGATTCACTCATACATAATTGTCTTGCTTCGACCCACTTTCTAGTTGTTCAGGCGTATCAAGAATCTTTAGCTTTTCTTAAATTTTCGCAGACTTTTGCGTGTTGTTTCCATCTTTAAACTTTAGATGAAACAGCGTGTCTACGTGCCACAATATTTCATCACCTTTCATATTTAGAATACATAAATGAAAAATGAGGAGTAGTGATATATACACACCAATAAAGCTATGTTTATAGTGCGGTGGGTGAGAACTTGCGCAGTCAGTAATGAGAGCGAGAAATTCGCTTTTCTCTAAAATTTCGTTGCTCCTGAAAAATTCACGTTATAGCCATTTCGCGTAAGTCGGATCGCGTTGTAGCGGGAATCGACTGTATTTCCTTTGTGAGAGTCATACCTGAAAGCAGCTCTAAAAAACGTCATTCCCTTGCTCATTGCGCCAGGATAACAGCTTATTCATCTGTGCATCACGTTGACCAAAGTTGATTCATTTCAAAAAAAAAGAAATAAATTAAAATCATTTTCAATAAGAAATAAGTTCTGTCGATAAACAGTTGAAATCAATATTTAATAGTAAAAAGTAATATTATTACACGGCATTTTATGTTGATACGAAACATTAGTAACAAAAATGATAAAAACCAAACTTAAGTATCCTACTAATCCCGGTTTCCCTCACATTTTTTTTTCTACTTTATAACTCTTGAAATTCTTATATAATTTCAGTTTTGATATTTTAAGCAATGTGTTTTAAACAAATGTATACCGTTCCTCATTTTAGCGAATCTTTTTTTTTTTTTTACTTTTTAAACTCATATACGAAAATTTCAATAAATCAAACTGCAAAACAACCAAATATCCTAATTTGCATTTTGTTTTTTTTTTCTTTTATTAGAGCGCAGTTTTGAAGCTGAAATGTACTCCTAAGTATTAAAAATAATTAAATGCTTCCTGTACTTAAGTCCTTCAGTTGTTCTTGTTTCTTCCGTGAACAATGTATTTAGTGAAATATTTAATCCTGATGTATCAGATCTGGTGGAACTAATAATTATTTCACAAACCCATCACAACTTTTTAAAAACAGCATGTGATAATTCATTCCATTCAATTGGTAAGGTTAGTTGATAATCACTATTTATGATAATGAAATACACCTTACTGAAAGTTGGAAAACCCCATAAAGGCTAGCCATAATTAATTTTGCACGAGGCTTGGAAAATGAAGCATGGTGCTCACAAGCTGCTCTTTCCTAATCCGTTGTATTTGGAGAGGGTACATAAAATTTTCACAATCATTAGAACACGAACATGGAATATTTCCTAATAAATGCAGAAACTCTTTCTGAGTTTATAATAGAATGAATTTATCGTATTTTCTTAAACGGAGTATTTCTTTTCCATTCAGTAGTGTGCCTGTAGCACTTTTGTGAATTTGTGCATCGTTTTTACTAATATTTGGAAAATTCTTCAAACGTATTATGTTTCTTCTTTTCATTTAAGTTTGAAAGTAGCAAATGTGATTCAATAATGCTTTGCGTATCCCCTTAAGAGTTTGCGTGGCCCTCGTATAAGATACTAGTACGTTTTTTACGTTAGATTGCGGTTTGCTTTTATTTCATTATAATTTCGTTTTGGAACATGTTTATCAAGAAACATTTTATTTATTTATTTATTTTTATTTTTTTTTTTTATTTTTTATTTATTTATTTTTTTATTTCACTCAGATAAGTGATAAACTGAAGCTGAAGTACTTATTGATTTACTTTGATATTAGTATGTTTACTTAGAATTTTATAACTTTAATTCACATTTTGTTGGATTTAAATAACAGTATAGTTGTTGATATTTTAGCGCTTTGCCTCTTATTTATTATGTTCTAATTTGGTTATAAAATTTGTCTAACGTACGTTATTAAGAAACGAGCTTATGTGTGCATCACATGACTTCCTTTTACTCCAATTTAATATCATTTCCCCATTACTGGCAATTTTAATGGGATTCAATAGTTTACTCTCTAAATATCACCAACAGTGGCCAAACTGAAACCAGATTTAAAAAAAAAAACTTGACAAAACTTGGCGACCAGAAGACTGACGATATATCGCCAAGTGTCCGCCAAATTATAACGCCACTTGAGTTTACATCGAAATTAACAATGATTTCCGCCCAAAAAAGGGGCAAAAAACCCCATTAGAAACACCCGAATGCAACCATAGGGGAGGTGCACAACTAGACACCACTAGGAGTCTACGCATCAAATTTCAACTTTTTAGCTCATAACGTTCTTGAGTTATAAGACATACATACGCACGTACGCACATACATACATACGTACATACAGACGTCACGAGGAAATTCGTTGTAATTAACTCGGGAATCGTCATTACGGATATTTCGCGTGTCTATACGTTCTTAGGCACTTATCCACGTCTGGTCAAGCCAAAAAAAAAAAAAATTAATATTCATTCGGGGCGAGTAAAATGGAAATTAAGGTCGATTTTTGAGTGAAAATATTTTCTCGAATACAATACTTCCTTCTTTGTAAAATGAACTAAAAACAAACTACTTTTATTTTAAACATTTGCTCTCTTAAAATTAGCAGAAAAGGTTTATTTTTCTTAAGGTTGGGGAACGTTGGAGAATTCAATGAGATTTAGAACGTTTCAAATATTTTAAGACATTTTTAGCTGCAGTTAACTATGCAATCCTCTTTATAATTCCTACTCTTTGTATGAAATTTCAAATCCAGATTTTTTTTTGCAGCATATCTGATTGCTGTTCAATTGTTCGTACTAATAATAAGGAAAATAATCAGTTAAAAATCATAACTGTTTATTGTGACAGTGCCGCAACTGAGCCAGACTTACAACCAGGAATGGAGGTTAAAACTGAAAAAAAAAAAAAAAAAAACTTATTACATACTGTTGCTCTTGATTTTTGTGGAATTCATGGTTTTGTAAGCTTCCTCACATTTTTTCCCCATGATCGAAGAGGTTTGCAAGTTATTTTAAACCTTAACGTATAATTGTGCAAACAAAATACAACTGTAGCCGTGAGAAAAAAAAGAAAACTTAATGGTACTATTTTGTTCATTCAGATGCTGTAAATTCTGTCTTTCACAATTCGACAAGTGGAACAAATTGACACTGACATTAAAATCAGTGGATGATGTACTTTTCAAGAGTGTGTTAAATGAATAACGTTAGGAGAGAAACTAAGGAGGCCACTTGACCCCAGAGTAGCAAAATGAACGCTTTATACTTCCTACCATAAAAAATAGTAATTTTTACTTGAATAATAAAAATTAAAACTTCTAAAAGAGGGTAATTTTGAATGTATTTTATTGTTCATTTAAGGTGTAAAATTATAAGATTGAAAATATATTGATGTATCATAAAGGTACGTGTGTAGGGGGCCTGCACGGGGGGAGGGGGGATAACACCTGAAGGGAATCCGATATTTCAAAAATGAGGGGGGATATATGATGGGCCGTAAGGATAAGCAACACAGACGGGGGTTGGGAAAAAGCATTTGTGACGAGCCCCAAAATGTCTGCGCACGCCGCTGTACTTGTGCATATGAAAAAAAAAAAAATAAATAAATATATATATATATATATATATATATATATATATATATATATATATATATATATATATATATGTTTCAATTATCTGTATCCCTAATATTGAACAGCGTCTATCCCCCCCCCTCTCCTCATCAATATTGCCAATATTGGTAAACCAGCATCACATACCATGAAATAGTTTTCTATCACAAATTAGTGGAATAAATAAGTAATTCAAAAGCATGCCGACGCAAGTAACGTCATAAATATGCAATAATGTCATCTTTAATTCTCTGTAGAACTCAATATGTTCAGTATAAAAGAAAAAACATTATTGAATATTGTGTCTTCGCATAGCATTTCAAAAACACGAAGAGATATTGTAATATCGAGGTTTTACTCTAAACAACAATAATTTAAGAAGTATACAAAAATGAACGCATAAAGGAACTTTGGACTATAATGCTCAAAGCCAAGGCCGGATTAAGCTTTAATGGAGCCCTATCTATTTCAGTCTGGGGTCCCTTTTTGTAGTTTGAGTACTGTTTCTCTCGGAGGTGTAAGAGGCATTGTTTTATTTATTTTCCCTTTACTATGTTTGTCTCTTTTCTCTGATACATACAGCAATATCTTTATTTTTTGACAGTGTTGTCCCTGATGTCCTTTTTGGTTTGACTTTCAGAGTGTGAACGGTATCAAGACCCACGACTTCCTTTTAAGTGCAGTATAGAATATCCCCAATTGTAGGATGTCCGAAGGTTTCTCCCCCGGGGGAAATTTTGAAAAATAGATATAAAATTCCGCATTTTGAAGTCTTATTTGTATGTAGTTGAAACTACAAAAATATCAGGATGGAAGTAGGCAAACAAAATTTTTTTTTAAGTTATATACTGCTTCCCAAATTAAGATAATACACAGGAAAAATTCTTTGTGATTCGACAAATCAATGACAGCAGTTGATAGAGAGAAAGAGCGTGAGAAGAGAAAAGACAATGTATTGTTACTTGCTCACATTGGTTTTCAGTACAATTAGTTTTTAATCACATCTCCAACCCACCGACAAATGCAAAAATGAATTAAATAAAAATGATCAATAGTAAAAATTCTTTAAACGAAATGATGTACAGATTTAGGAAATTGGTGAAAAAGAGTAGCATACTGCCCATTTGAACAATTCATAATTTATACACTTGATATGAAATAAAATTGAACCCACTTTCCTTAGGATTTATTGGACTTATATAATTATTTTCAAGCACTGTAGAATAAATAAAATTATTAAACGCACCACATTTGCACTTTCCAGAATCTGATATTTTATAACTTGATTGTAAATTTTTACACCCCTGTTCTAACTTTGTCAACTACAGCTATTTTAAATTTAAAAGAAAAACGAAACTAGATTTCTCATGACGATCGTTTTTCTTCAGTTGCAAGTGGGGAAGAAAACGAATAGAGGTAGTGTTTTTTTTTTTCGTTCTAAACACATTGCCAACATGCAGGAGAAGTAAGATAAAAGCAAGCAATAACAAAAGAATTTTCAAAATTCTGCGTTCGGAAATATATAAATAACAAGATATGAAAGCGGGAAGTCACAAAATTTTGTAATATGTTTCAGAAAGGTGAGAACCATGGTTTTTACATTTTTGGTGCAGGATGTAGCAAGGAGCTGAATTTGACATATCGTCGCCTCAGAGCAACAGTAAGATATCTAATCCCAGAAATAACAGAAAATATGTTACTGTTGCTCTGAGGCGACGATATATTAGCATTCCTTCCCCCTCCCTTTTGTGGTTTGCAGCCATACTTTTCCAAATTTTCAAGCATTAGAAAATGAAATTAATTTTTTCAAGTTCTTTCCTTTTTTTTTGGAACGAATCATGTTAATTTCAGGGAATTGTGGCCCCTAACAAAGCGGGGGCTCTAAGCTCTAGCTTTCTTACTTGTACGTAAATGCAGGCCTGCTCTGAGCTAAACAGTTTTCTTTTCTTACACAGCAACAAGCTTTCGGCTTCGCTCTCGAAAATCTGAAAATCTCCCTCCATATATTTAACGAATTAAATATTCTTGCTTTCTCTACGTTCTGACAAGAGCGTTGGTTAACCAGCTTTTTACATGCTTATAAATGCTGTTTTTCATGAATATTTATCAGAAAGTAAATAATAATTCATGTCATGTATGAGTTCACTTTCATGATTTTTAAGACGGAAACAGATGATAAATGATGCGGTGAAAAACGTTTGATAAACCTCGTCTTTCTTAGCTCCACTCTAATCTTGAAGTTAATAATGTATTTTGCACTTTAATTTATAACGGCTGCACTGCTTGCTTTAAACTGGGACTTAGAATATTAATGGTTTAATTTTTTTGGAAACTTTTACGTCGTCAAATACGGTGGAATTTTTCTCGTTTTCTTTTTCGTAGAAACTTCTAATGTGTAATAGCTAAAGCTGTTAGTTTATATTGAGTGTTCTTCCTTTTTACTTAATTTTACCAAGTAAAGGAAGAATTTTATACGTAAAAACATTATCACCAAAAAATCGGCGTTAATTTCCATTTTGCTCGCCCCCAAATGAATATTGCATTTTTTTTTCAACCCGACCACACGTGGATATATATACCTAAGAACGCATAAACACCCGAAATATCCATTTTGACGAACCCTGAATTAATTGCAACGAGGTTTCTCGTGACGTCTCTATATACGTATGTATGTGCATATGCATCTCGCATAACTCAAAAACGGTATGTCCTAGGCAGTTGAAATTTGGTACGTAGACCCCTGGTAGGGTCTAGTTGTGCTCCTCCCTTTTAAGTTGCATTCCGATGTTCCTAAAGGGATCTTTTACATGTTTTTCGGGAGAAATCATTGTTAAGGTGAATGCAAACTCAAGTGGTGTTATAATCTGGCAAACACTTGGCAATATATCGCCAAACTTTAGGTCGCCAAGTTTTTTCGCCAACTTGGCTACAAACTTGGCGTTTTTCTTTCTGGTTTTATTTTGTCCACTATTGGCAATATTTTGAGAGTTAAGCATTGAATCACATTAAAATGTCCACAATATTGGGAAAATTAATCTGTGTAAAACTTTTTTTTGCTTCGATTCGCAGCATGGGGTAAAAATATTTAAGGTTTCTTTGATTACTCCAAGGCACTGTTATCGTTAAATTGGTGTAAAAGGAAGTCATGTTCTGCTCACATCAACACGTTTTATATTGCTTTCTTGGAGGTGTAATAGGTAAAAAATGTAAAAATGTTATGGGAATGTAGGGCAAAGTAAAATAGCGAGGCCAAGTAAAATTGTAAAACATTTACTGTGCTTTTAGTCCTTTCTATCTTGTAATATTGCAACTACGTATGTAGTAACAATTGCACTCGACTGCAATCAAGAAAAATTACCTCTGAAAATCAAAGAATATGAAAATACAAAAATGATGAGTGACCAAACCATTGTTTTGGTCACTCGTCAGGTCAGTGCTAATTCTGTATTAACTACCAGTTTTTTTGGCACTCTAGGCTTCCTTAAGAGGTTTTCCTCCTCCAGCTCAGTCACTCCGCGCTCTACGATGAAGCCCAAGGTGAAAAAGAAGGGGAAGGACGAAGGAACCCAGGACAGCGGCGTAGTGGCCCTTGTCAGGGCCGGCGGGTGTCCCGTCAACGAAACCGCCCCGGGGGGAATTCGCTCCTCTCTTTCCGATGACGACAACTCAAACCACAACATGGACCTCTCCGACACGGATTTCTTCAACAAGCTCTATTCACATTATTCATATGAGGATGGGAACGTATTCTTGGAAATTTCGGAGTGTAAAGACCTCGATAAATTAAAAGCCATGGCAACCACCTTGCAAAAGATGAAGAGCGATATCCCGGAGGAACTCTATACTGATTTCCGATTTCCAGAATTGATGAACAACCTGATCTACTGCCAAGAGAAACTCATCACCCTGCTTGAAGAGACGCTCTCCAAAGAAAGGAAAGCCCAGATTCCCCACCCAACCGAGCTTCTTCGGTCCTCGCCCGCAAGACCATCCTTCGCCCAAGCGGTCAGGAGACCCCCTCCAACTCCTCGCCCCACGATCTCCATCGTCGGGGCGGACAAACCCACAGCCCTCCTAAAGGAAATCCAGAAGGAAGCTGCAGTTAAAATCAAAGCCTCAGTTATCAGAGACGCCATAAAAATCTACCCTGAAAACGACGAAGATTTCAAAGCAGTGAAGAAATATTTACAAGATCATAACCTGCCAAACTACTCAGATAGGACGCTTGCTGAACGCCCGATTAAGATCGTCATCAGAGGCCTCCCAGCAGACTTTCCCACCGAGGACTTAGAAGCCGACCTCAAGGACCAGGGGTTTTCCCCGGACAAAATCATACAATTCACCCGAGGAAAAGACTTGAATTTTGCCCCCCTCCCACTCTTCCTGGTGTTTCTCCCGAGGACCACGAAGAACTCTTCCATCCATGACCTGAGGTCCATCTCAGTTTATCGAGTAAGGACGGAGCTGCCCAAGTCTAGGAAGGGACTCGTCATCCAATGCTACCGCTGCCAGCGTTTCGGACACAAAGCAGCCTCCTGTAACCTCCCGCCATCTTGTGTCAGATGCGCTGGGGACCACGACAGCCGAGCCTGCCCTGCCTCGAAGACGGACCCGCCAAAATGCAGAAATTGCTCAGGAGAGCATTTCGCCCTTTCACGAGATTGTCCCCGTCGGCCCAAGCCACGCCCTCCAGGCGACGACAAGCCTATCAAGACTGCCGTGAGCAACTTACCCAACAAGCAGACCAATGAGGAGCCTCCAAAACAGCAACCTCTCCCAGTCAACCTGCCGGAGAAAACCCCCAGCAACGATGAAGCTCCCACCACCCACATCAGCCTTTCGCTCAAACCCTGCCCGCCGTTCAACTTCGCAGGTACCTGCAACTCTCCTCGCAGCCATGTTCCTGCTGAGTCACCCAGCCACTAGCCCCGCTCCCTTGCGTCGGCTCTTTCGGCTGCCCCCCCTTCTCTCCCTTTCCCCTGCTTTCTCTCTTTCCAGGTCACACCATTCTTCATGCCAACTCCTTCAACATGCAAATCCATCATCCCGCGTAAAAGAACAATTGTTCTGGCGCGACGCAACCTCCCGATCTGTATCTGTATCTGTATCTCAGTCACTCCTATGTCGGGCTGATGAGTGCTAATAAGCACGAAACTGCAGTCCTCGGCTGGAATTGACTGAGCTGGTGGTGTATTTCACGTATTTCCATCTTAGCTCTGGCTATTTGACGGTAACTTACGGAAGGTCTGTTAGTCCTATATTCTCTGGTAGTTAGGAACTTGAGTTTCTGTTTTCAGTAATAAAATGGTCAATAAGTTCTCTGACATTCTAGAGATCTTGCGTCGAACAAAAATTTTCAAAATCGATTTTAAAAAAATCCCAACAGTTCAAAAGAGGTTGAAAAGCTATTAGCTAGGAACAGTGTTGCACAGGTTGGGAAAATATCAAGTGGTGAACGAGGTGTGATGACAACAGCTGTGTGTTGTGTGAATGCTGTTTTTTTTAATGTTCCTCTAATCCAAAAATAAAACATTTTAGAAAATAAATATCTTTTTTTATAACTTATTGTTATTTGTAGTGTTTATTGATTACCTGTTGTTATAAAAATTTGTTAGTTACGACTTGATTTTTCAATTTGAGAATGTGGTCCATCGATTGAAACTCGAGGCTTCATCCATAGCAACCGGTAGCCATGAATGGACCACATGCTACAATATTTATTTTCAGTTTTCATTCTTTGTTGTGTATATTTATCATGAAAGTGAATATTATTATTAAAAGAGAAATACACCGAGAAATTGTTCCTATAATTAGCGTGAAATTTTAGTTGGATTTCCTTTCTAAAAAAATCGAAAACTGTTATGTGGTTTATTGACGGTAACCTTCCCCTATATTGTTTTTTCTTTATGTACTGTGATTTTCAGAAACAAATCTCAACTTGTTCATTTTTAAAAAGGAATTTATCTTATTAACTTTGCTCCACATACCCCTACACTCGATTTTCATCCTTATATATAACTTTCTTATGTACGTTGGCTAAAAAAAAAATGTATGTAATTTTAAGTAAGTGAAAATTCATTGTTATTTGACCTTTTTCGCGAGATAGTTAGCATGAAGCAATTGCTGAATAACACTATGTGTTCTCTAGTATTTCTCACTTGAATGCTAAGAAATCAAGTAGTTGCATTCGTTTTTAGTTTTAAGGCTATGTTGGTGACCATGGGCATTTGAAATATCCCCCTTGATTATGTTTTCGCTTTTGTTTTCTATTGCAGAAATTGTTTTTGTAATAAGCAGAACAAATTCCGTCGGGCCTATTAGTTTGAACATTTTTATTTCATAGAAAAAATGGAATAATTTCAGCATGTTGTGGGGTAAGTTGCGGTGATGGGAAATAGAATTTGAATGTATCAACTTTAGGTCTTTCCCTTTCTTTTAGAGGCATTGAGACATACAATTTTGTGCATTGCGTCCAAGAATACTTTTTCTGATAGTGATGGGTATGAAAAATTTACTTTATGACTGTTTGTTAGCAAATGAAATCCTGTTTCTTTTTACCAATGTTTGTTTCCCTTTACCCCGGAGACCAGTGGGTAAATGGGAGCTCCCCATTTATCTCTCCGTTAGTTTGATGTATCTAGATAATCACACTGTACATAGTCAGTTTAGAAGCTTAAGAAGTTCTACACCGGCAATACTCTTACTTTGGTCCATAGGTCGCATGCGATCCTCTGAATAGTACATCAAAACATAATTTGAAACAATTTTAAATGATATTATATGCACAAAGTTAAATAATGAGCTTTTTTTTTTGCAAAGCACATATAAAAGTATAATTTACATCAAAGTATAATCTTCAAAAAAGTAGAATGAAAAACTTAATAGTTAAAATTTACTTTACAATTCAGTATTTATTGAAAGACCTTAATTTTCATATCAAAAATAGTTAGGAAGGAAAAACTCGTAAATATATCTTTTTAAAGGTTTTCCACATGATAAATAAAACACACTAAAACGAGTTATTTCGCATTTGTTGACCTACTGGAGAGGAAAATATAGGATCACTAAAATTTAAAAAACAATTTTTTTCTTAGTGTCATTTACAGACAATGATGGAATGATGGTGTCTGTACAGAAACAAGTGGAACTCTCACAATGTTTTTCATATCTTTTTTAGTCTTCACTTGCCAACAGTTGGACTAAAAAATGGGCACGAGTTCGGTAATAGAGATTAATTTTATTTACCCCATATTTCCTTTTACCTTATCCCTAGAACACTAGCATGTTTACATAGGCTGTTATTACTAGAGATACGTAAAATTTACGTGTTATTACAAAATGAATTTTATTTAGTAATATTTGTATTAAAAAAGCAAACAACTGCTCAAACTTCTCAAGAAGTAATTAAAAATGCATAAAATATATAGAATGAAGAAATATTATACAAATTAACTAATTAATACTAATGCAAAATAACATTATTAATGCGAAATAACATTTTGGATATTTTATCAACCAACACTAATTATGCATAGTATAGGCTTAAAGATGCTAAAAGAATAAGTTCATAAAGGGTAAAAGGTAAATAATAAAACGTGTAATTGTTAAGTTCAACTGTCTAAATGCAACTTGAACAACATTTCTTTTGATGCTCCCCACAAATTCCCTTGCCACATATGCAGTAAGTAGTTGTCCTCCTCTTTTTGTTATGGTCGCAAAAGCTGCAGTAGGTTCTTCGTCCGTGCTGATTCCGTGCAACTTCTGTGTTCTGTGCATCTTTTCCTAAAGCTTTGGTGATCATTACTTTCAGGTCTTTCGATAGGTTTTGAGTACTCAGTCATTGACATTGACAATTTTCACACAGCTGCTGATGAAGCTTTAGCATAAACTGCAATCTTGATAATCTAGATTCATTTCATCATCGACCTTTATAAAAAATATGTAGGTAAATAACGTATGCATTTACTGCCGCTATACTTACCATGTTATAGAAAAAGTTCAATGACCATCGCTTGGATTTTCGCCCACAGTTTATGTTATTGCGCAGCTGATCAAAAGAGTCAACTCCCCCTTTAGTTGAATTATACGTCATAATTATTTCGTGTTTTCCGGTTGCTTCATTAACACTGGAGTCTGAATGCATTGTTGATATCAAAGTAACAAGCTTTTTGTTTGCTTTGTATGACACTGTCGTGATTTCGTCATGAAATAAAAATAAGCTAGAACCAGATTTTCTTTCTCTGTATTTTGAGTCAGTAAATTCTGGGGGACACTCTTTATTTTTCTTGATAGTACCAACCATCGTTAATTTGTCTTCATTCATATTTTTTCAGCAAGTGGCACATTCGAAAACCAACTATCCATTGTTGCATTTATATTACTGTTTTTGATAGTTTCCGTCAATTTGTTTACAAAGTAGTCAGCACTTGGCACCCCTTTAGGCACACTTCCTTTTCCCAAGTAAGGAATAGCATTCACCATGTATTTAGTGTTGTTGCAAATCATTAGAACATTTATGCCATATTTGTTTGGTTTGGATGGAATATACATCCGAAAAGGACACCTTCCACGAAAACCAATCAGTTGCACATCAATGGTCACATAAGAGCTGGGTTTGTAGTCTTCTTTCAATTTTCAAATCAAGACATCCCATATTTGACGAATAGCAGCTAACTTATCGGCTTCTTTATGCTTTACCCTTGATTCCTTATTATCGAATCTCAAGCATTCTAAAAGGAATGAAAATCTTCTCTCTGAAAACGTTGCTCTGTACCTCTCACCACAAAAGTTACATCAAACTTAAGTTTGGTTGTTAAATAATTGTCCTTTAGCGCTGTTGTAAGTATTAGTACTCCCAATAGGGCATTCAATTCTTGAAAATCTAAGATCTTTAGCGATCTATCTTTTTCATTCGAATACGATTTTTTTGTTTACTCTGCATTTGTATGAGCAAGTATTGCTTGTTTTATTTCATCTGAAAAAAAAAATCAAAACAATGCTTTGGCTCCTTTGCTAATCGAACATCAAGAACTGGACCTAGCCTGATATGAACTATATTTCTTGCACTAGTTTTTCGATTACTAGGGTTATCAGGTTTTGTTTTCCACTCGAACTCTCATTTTTACCTTTAACTAAAATAGAATCAATAGCTATTATGTTCTTTTGATCAGTTATTATTATTTTTTTGACAGGTTTGAGTTTCTCGACGTTATTAGTACACACAAATTCCCGTATTGGTGATTCTATTTCGCTATTGTGGCTGCTTCTAAAGAAATGGGCCTTAGCATTAATGCTGACAAAACCAAATATATGGAAATAAACCATAAATCATTTGATTCTACCCCATTCTTTGTTAAAGGCTACTCATTTGAATCCGTTGAGGAATTTAAATATCTTGGAAGTCATCACTAGAAACAATGATATTAGCGTTGAAATCAATTGCCGCCTGACTATGGCAAACAAATGCTACTTTGGTTTGAAAAGCCAATTAAAAAGTAAACTTCTTCACCAAAGTACAAAAATAAACATATACAAGGCTCTTTTAAGACCAGTCCTAACTTATGGAAGTGAGTGTTGGGCTTTAACTAAAGCAGAAGAAGATAGATTGATGGTTTTTGAAAGGAAAATTTTGAAAAGTATTTTTGCAGCTGTCCAGGTCATCAGTTTCACTGTCATCAGATTCCAAAAGCATAGCCTTAACATCTTCGTCTGTTAAATATCTTGGCCGTTTTGCCATGCTGGTACGAAAACGAAATGAAAATACTGCGAATAATGTTGTTACGAAATTTTAAGGAACGGTAAAATAGACGTTATCACTAGCGATACGTTAAATAAATGTGTAAAATACTGCACGTGTATTACTAGAGACATGTAAAATTTACGTGTGACCTCTAAAACAGCAAACGTGAGTACTGAACCATTGACGATAAAGCTAAGCCACTTGGCAAGCAGCCAACTACGTCATCGCTCAAAACACTTCTACTCGGACGACTTCATTGACAAAAAGAAACGCGGAGAAAGCAGCCGATGTAGAAAGCTTGTACGTAAAATTTACGTACACTAATATTCTAGGGTTGACCCTACTATTTCCCATTCAAGAACAAAGCGTATAAAACAGACGGAGGAGAGATATTTGATATCACTTACCTTAATATAAAAGAAATGATGGCTCAAAACCGTAGCATGGAAAAAGCTCACTGTACGGTTTCATTTACGTTAGTAAAATATTATCTTCATTTCGAATGTTTTATGGTTAGAAAATAATGAAGGTAATCCGGGGCAGATTGAAACCACGGGGCAGAATAGAACCACCACTTTATTTCCAGTATACGATTGAGCCGACTGGTGAGACGCTTTCGACATCCTAAATTTACAGCGAACTTGATTCATCCTGTTTTTGGAAGAATTTATCGTTTTTTACTAGTATATACAGTAGAACTTCTCAATAAGGGACACTAAGGGGACCAGACATTTTGTTCTTTAAATAGAGGTGCCCCTTATTTAGAGGTGAATGAATTGATGCATGCCGTGTACTTAGTAGTATAATATCACAATAAACATTAACTATTAACACTTAAGATTATATACTGAAAATGTTTTACGTATGCTTAATAAAATTCAATTATTCAAATTTCTAAGTTTATATTATTTTTTTAATTCAAATTTAATCAAAAATTTTGCAATGGCAAAGTTCTGTAGCATGCAGAAATAATTTTGAAGTAAGTCATCACATGTATTTCCTTTAAGTTATGTAATTTACAATGTAATATAACTATGTGAATTACAATTAATGTTCAAATTTTAAGTTTTATACACAAAGCTAATTTGTTGCTGTGCGGTGTGCACTCTCGTAGGCCCTGAACCTACTTGAATAAACTGTTGAGAGGGCAATCATGCATTTTAATTTCAGCAAGTGTTTCTACAATACATTTCTTGTTTCCTTCACATATGTTAATCTCAAACTTACCTCAATTAGTTTTTAGAGGAAAAGTGAAACTTAAATTGCAGTAAATTCACTATTTCTTATGCACTAAATCGACTTAGACTTTTTTTTTTTTTGCTTTGTGACTGTCCCTTAAACAGAGTGTCCCTTAATTAGAGGTAAATACATGGAAGTCCCTATTCAAAGGGACTGGGACCAGAAAAAATGTCCGTTAAATAGAAGTGTCCCTTATTCGGAGGTGTCCCTTAATGGAGGTTCTTACTTTCATAAAATGAACCATTATCTTTATTCGGATTGAAATGCATAAATTTAGGTGTATATTTAAGTCCTTTTACAATTTCAAATGTTTGTCAGCATTTAAAATATGGTTGTTGTTTACATGAGTACGAAACGTGTGACGACGGTGTGGACCCCCCCCCCCCCCCAATGAGGAAAGAAGGTCATTAAATCAAATGTCTTGAAAAAAAGAGTGTTCATTGTTTCAACCAAATAAGGTCAAAACTAACTGGTTTCAGTAATTTTACTTTCAAACTCAAGTTAAAGAATATTTTGATAATGTGCGAGAAGAAAGGAAAATCGACGAAACTTTATTTGATGAATTGAAGTATCAACTACGATTAAATAATTTTATCAGTGCAATTCCTTGAGGCCCCGGTTCTGGGGCGGATGGGAGCCGCCTTTCTCTCTTCAATGGAAGTGTGTTCTTTTTTTACATTTTCAACACTTAGTGTTTCCGAAAGTTTTTCCGTTTTGAAATTAGATTCCGATTCTTATGAAAAGATGTTCAGAACACATTAATCAATAATTTTATTTTATTTATTTATTTATTTATTTTTTGCTTATCCGAACATTATCATCATCAACATTTATCGGCTTGAGGCACCAGATGTCCTATTGCCATTAATCCATTCATCCTAGATCGGTCCATTGTCCGTTGTGCCATCTAGTGGCGAGTAAGGACCCTAAATTGATTTATTTCCTTACGGTCGCTCAGAGGGGGCATAAATAATGGCTGATGACATTGTGACCCGCGAATCCACTTAGACCGACAGTTCGGAAAGCGAAGCAGATGACCTCATCGGAGGAAAGAGCAAGATAACAGATAAGTCACAATAAACTAATACAGAAATCAGGGGTGCCCATTAGGGTGTATCGAAAAAAACTTTTTTTCGAAATTCAATTTGGTCTGTTGATAAAAAGTTACCCCTACCGACCCACATACTACAAATAAAATTTCATTCAAATCAAAAAATATTTAGATGTCTCGCAAGAGACCTAAAGTTTATAATTTTCTTCAAAAAAAAAAAAAAAAAAAAAAACCTTTTTTTCTGATTTTTTTTTTTTTTTTTTTAATAACAGAAAAAATGCTACCTTATTCAGGTTGAGTAATAAAGCCGGGAATTATCGTCAAATAAAAGGTTTTGCTCTCATGCGGCACTTAGGTTCCCGCATAGTACGCAAAACTAAGGATATTTTAAAGTTTAAGTTAGCATTTTCAACATAAATGTATTAGCTTTTAAGAAATTTTTTTTGCAAACGTTGCTTTAAATTTTTTTTTGCTATTAAAGAATTTTTGATTTATTTCTTTATGTTTTATAGAGATAAAAAAATATTTGAATTTATTTTCTTGTTGCATTGTAAGATTAGTTATGTGAAGTCAATAAATAAATAAATAAATAAAGGTTATGAAATAATCTTCTAAATATTGTTTTCATTTTATTACATAGAAGTATGAAATTACAAGAATTAAGTACAAAAAACGAAACACTAACAAATGTGTAGAATAGTATGTGTATTATCATATAAACAGCTCTAAAAGGATGCGTGAGTTTTGCTGGAGGATTTTTCAGCCAGAAACAAATGATCTTATATCAAGCTATCATTGCTTCATTGCTTACAAACTTATCAAAATAAACTATTTCGGAAAATTAAAAAAAAAAAACATTAAATATTTAAGGAATTAAAGCATTTTATAATTAATTAATTTAAAAAGTATGTCAAACTCTTTTTCCGAATAGATTTATCAGAATTTAAAGAAATGATTTTCCTCCAATTAAACTAAATTATCTCGCTTAAGCCTCTTTTACAGTTCATATTAATCCATAGTAGTCGATTTAAATGGCTTTTTGTTTCAAATTTTGGAAGTTCTTTTCTATCTATGAGCCTTGACCGAATAAAGCCATCCCTTTCCTTTGAGCCGTGTACGCGTTTTGAAGCTTCCGCGACCTCTTTAACAATTCTCTCTACTGCTTGTGTGTGTGATGAAATCCTAAACTCTTTTCTGTCACTAAGGCCAGTTTCAGCAATCAATTCCAGCTCTGCAATGCTTATATCAGTAACGAAGGGTGGTTCTGTAATTGCTGTAGATTGCCAATTAATTAAGTCCACGTAATCTTCAGCTTCAAAGTTAACTTTAGGGCGTTTAAAGACTCGTACCTCAGTTTGCTTAGTTTGACGTGTTTTTTTAATCTTCTTGAGTGCAAGCAATCTAATTTGTTTACGTTGGTCGAACAGCATTCCTACAAGAAGACGCTCTGGATGAGCCATGAAAGCATTTCTTTGCAATGTTGAATGGACAACATTCTTAAGATCTGCATCCAAATATTTGCTGCAATTTATAATCTTTAAAAAAAATCTTAGATGCATGAATAATTGTATACTGAGATTTGATTGTAAACCAGCAGGGTCGTGTATACACCTTTGTTATAAATTCTGTTAATTTAGTTAACTCTGAACTTAGATCATTTGTTGCGATGAATAACCTCAAGACTGTTTGCCATCGTGAGCCATCTTGCGTGGGAGATGTTTCCAGGGTTCCTCTCTGCTAAATTTGGTAGAACATTTGCCAGACATTACAGCTTTGACACATCCCATAAGTATTTTTGATCTGTACTCAATTCTTTGACATCAATTTCTGGTAAAACACTTTCTATTTTCTGAAAGTTCATGACTGGAAAATCTTGGCAAGATTGTAAGAATTTTCCAACAGGTCCTTTAAAAGAATTAGGTCCAGTAGTCGGCCCATCGAGAGTCACTATTAAATTTATTAGTGGTAATTCATTCAAATGAAGTAAACATACCACGGCTTGTAGTGGGTTTTCTAAAGACTTTTCTGGAAGTCTTTAATACACCAATTGATGTGCCAGTATTAACTGGCATATTTATTAACTAATATATCTTTGGTAATTGTTTCATCCTTTAGTCCATCAAAGAATAAAGCTAGTAGTTCAGAAGTACGCGTTGAGCTCGTACATTGACGCGATTTTTTTCTTTCGGGGAAAATCTAAGAATTGTCTATTACTGCTGCTTGATTTTCACAGAGCAGTAGTTAGCTGAGCACCAGGTCTCTTAGAAACAGATCTGCGGTCACAAGCTCTTGCAAAGGAGGGGAGGATAATTCGCAATTTTTGTTTTATGTAAATAGTAGAAACATTTTTCTGGTCTTTTTTATGATGCACTTCCTCATATTCACTTTGCTCACTTGATTCTTGAGATATTGATTCACATTCCGAATAAAATTCGTCAGTAAGATGACTTTGACTTTTTGATTCGATATTTTGAATGTCTTCCAATTTTACATTTAGTAGTTTCGAAGATCTAAACTGTCTTTCCTTTCATTTTTCTAGCTTTTTACTTTCTTTTTTATCTGTATTTCCTATAATCATACGTCTTAAACCCCGCTGGTCGTTCAAAAATGTACGCTCTAAGGGAGGAACCTTTTTGGCAGCTGGACACCGACAGTTGTTAACTTGACATTTGCAAGAACAAATATCAAAAATACTGTTTTCAATATCAGATTTGAATAACTTTGTAGATGCTTTGAAGCTGTTTGAATGCTTCCTGCTAGCTCCTCAGGATGTTTTAATGTTTTCCCATTTTTGATGTAACCTTAAATAAAGCCCTGGATCCTTCTCGGGAGAGAGGAGACGGATCGAGGGCTCTAACCTTAAAATCATCTGCAAAATGTTCGTTCTGCTAGAAGTCGGAATAGAAGCTCTCATCCACAACTCCTTAAGCTTTAGAGCCACTCGCTTAGCAATCATCCATTTTTTTTGGCTGACGGCATCCCTTCGACATAAAACTCTTTCGAGTTCATTCAAAACACCGAAACACATCCAATTTCGTGGGAAGCACGTTCGTAGTACTTATATCTTTGGGTTGGCCGATTATCGGCAATTCCGTAGATTTTCTTGTCGATTGAGGTACTCTACACATAACTAAAACCAACAAACTTCACCACACATTCACTAAGCAAGACAAATATACCACTAAATAAACTGTTAACAGTAATATGCTGTAGTTACTATAACGTAAAACTATAAGTCAATAGAGAAAAAAAAGCTACGGTGAGAGATCACATGACATGCGCTTATTGTACCCCGCATAGCATACAGGCACTGTGTGAAGAGATGCTCATAGTTTGATTATAGTTTATATTACTTTACCCCACATAAATCACCGATGATTCCCAGTCTTAAGTGTTGATTCAGTTAGAATCTACATTCATAAACAAGTTTCTAACCAAGCCACATGGCCTAGTAAAATGCTTTTTTTTGTAAAAATCACACAAGTTTAGAATAAATGCGGGAGATCTATATATGGTTTATAATAGTTTTTTCCCCTTACTTTTTCTCCGACTTCACTATGTGCACTTTTCAACTTGAAATTTTTTTAACATTTAATCTAAACTTTAAAAAAAAAATGTAATTTTTTTTTATTCGGATGGAGTTTTTTATGTAGTATGGGTCGGTAGGGGCAACTTTTTATCAACAGACCAAACTGAATTTCGTAAAAAGTTTTTTTGATACACCCTAGTGCCCACCTAGGTGGGGTTATGGCGCAGACTGCGCCATTGAAATTTTTAGGGGGGGTGTTTTGAGGGGTATTTTTCCCTTTTTTTTTTGGGGGGGAGGGCTTTTTGTTTGTTTTGGAGGAGGGTTCTTTGCGACATTTAGGGAGGGGTTGCGCCCTTGCTTTTAGGGTGGGGGGGGGGCACCACTTTAAAAATAGTAGCAACCGAATGAAATATTTGAACGGATTTTACTGTCAGTGTTCTCTCTTCATACATATATAAACACAGTGTCCCCGTTTAACCTTCAAGACATCTATTTTTGCCACCGTTAGTCCTAAATACATATTTCCAATAGCAAAAACGGTAAAAATAAGGTTCACAGTTACCCTATTCAAAGTTTGAAGGTAAAAAGAAAACTAGTGAAAATATACTGACTTATTATACATACCATAGGTCCCATATTTCACATTTAAGGAAATTAACTCAATTAAAAAAATATTCCAACACAAAATGTTTGTTTAGTAATTTTAGTAAGCAGCACATGGTCATTTTGAAGCAAACTGTAGTGATATGTGAGTTTCAAGCAACAAGTGAGCTTTAGAATATTAATAATCGATCAAAATACTTAAAAGAGGATTTGAAAAATGTTATCAATCCTGCCACACCTGCTTTGCACATCAAGACAATATTTTACTGGCAATCATTGGCGATAAAAGATACTACGTACGGCAACTGGCCCTAAGAAGAATGGAAGCAAGATAACTATAAAATCCTTACTGTCTGTGAGAAAATGTGTTACCTTGGCCCTCAACGTTGATGCAAATGACTGCACAAACCTTGTTAACAGACAAGAAATTGAGAAAATATGACCCACCTAACGAAAAACAATGCAGATTCTGAAATTTTAAATGTAATATCGGAGCAGAAATGCATCCTTAACATTTCTATTCCTAACTTTTCATGTCATACTCAAGCAACAGAGCGATAAAGTCTGTGGAGAGGAACAAGAACATGGTTTCATTTTGGCCAAGATTCAGTCACTAGAAAATATGAATGCTTTCAACATAAAATCAGAAGTTTCTGTTCAATTTACTCATAAATTTTCTGTTAGAATCTGTAGATCTCTCTCTCTCTCTCTCTCGTTTTTTTTTTTTTTTAGTTTTTTTTTACTAAACAGTGATTTGTTTATAAAATGTTATTTAATGAAATAATGCAAATTTATGTTCACTTTTAGGGCTCTTGTCTGTACTTCTATTTATTTGAAATCTAAATATAACATGTTATAACGGTTATGTGCATATTTTAGAGTGTGATTTGTCTTACATTCAAAATTTGGCATATGTATGCGAAAAAAAAAAATTAATAAATAAAATAAACCTTGGTAAAATGTTAGGTATTTTTAATAATTTTTGGTTTAGTTTAGAGAATGTATTATTGGCAACTTTTCTGTCCGTGGTTAATTAAAAAAGTTACAAAAATTAAGACTTCGAACTAGTTCTAATAAAATTAATTATTCTTGCCATCTTGCCAAGATGTCCTCTCGAAATTTTTCTAGAATGGCACATAATCACGATTTTCACTAACGCGTGAGAAAGAAGACAGCTCGCCAAAGCAATATAAATTATTTTCAGTATAATTGTTTTGCAGCAGATTTATTATTTGATAGCTGCTGGCATATTTCCGTAGCATCCAATAAAACTTCCCATTTGTGATTTTAAGGTTAAATACACTTTCATCCTCGATTACTTAAAGAGCTATGACTTGTTTTTAATAAAGAATCAGAGTATGCATGCTTCCTTTTTGAATTTCATTAAGTTAAAAATTTTGACGTGGTGAATTAATATGACTGCATTTCTAATACAAGGTGATCCAAAAGTCAGGACGAACTTTGAAAATGAATAATTCAAAAGCGAATAAAGATTTTTAAAAATGCGGTTTGCACTGAACAAATAAGAAAGAAGCCAGGTTTTGTGCGGCAACGACTACTAAAATAGTTTTGTTTTCTACCAACCAATGAGGTTATAGCTTATTTTAATCTATAATTCTTAAAATACAGTTTAAAGAAGATGTCTCTCTCAACTATGGACATCATTTCGATGTATATAAGCTTCGACTAATGTTACCTGCTGCCGTTGCTTCTTCTTATATCGTTTATTTACATGATCCTACATTAAAAATCCGGCTGCACCAACTGGTGGTCGCTAACACAACTATTTTTATTGCGTTGCCAGACAAAACGCCGATTCTTTTCCATCCGTTTAGTGCAAACCGCATCTTTTTATCTTGATTCGTTTTCGAATTAATCATTTTTTAAGTTCGTCCTGATTTTGGAAAACCCGGTACTTGCATAATGCATTTAACTGAGCGTAAAAAAATATGCGAGAGAATGTTAGAGATCATTTTTTCCAAAAGGGCTGAAACGCGATAACGGTTTAACTTGTACACGAGTATCAATATTTGACTATTTAGAGCACACAAATTTCATCTCTAATTTCTGAGCCTACGACTATGTATACCGATTAATTATTTTTTAATTGCAACACTACGAAGGACTTACGTGAGTGAGCTGAAAATTGCAGGAAATGTAAAGTAGGGCATGATATGCAAACGATTAGAATTGCAGACCGGCAGCACATGCGTATGCTGAGCAGCGCCCTCTGAACGGCGGATCAAGCCGAATATAAATAAACGGCTGTAGCGAGGCGTGTATGATTATCGGTGGTTATATGCTAGAGTAAACTTTAACTGAATCTTTACTATGCCTCTTCGACGAAAGAAAGCGAAATTTGAGCAAATTTTGGAGTTTGAATGGAGCAGAATAGTCGGCTTTCGTAAAGCTGGATTGTCTTACCGTGCAGTAGCTGCTCGTGTGCAGCGTAACAGCAGCACATTCATGCGTGTTTGGAAGCAGTGGACGGACGAGGGTCGGACAGCTCGGAAATCCGGGAGTGGACCCCGAAATGTGACGTCAGGTCGAGAGGGCAGACACCTGGAGCGTATGGTGCTGACGGACCGCACAGCTTCTTCTAGACAATTGGCAGCGCAGTGGTCAACAGCTACAGGTGTTTCATTGTGTGCTTCATCAATTCGGAGACGTCTGCTGCAGCGTGGGCTGCGCGCAAGGATTCCTTTCTACAGGATTCCTCTCACGCAAAACCATCGCAGCCTGCGTCTACAATGGGCCAATGTGCATAGGAGCTGGCGTACTGATTGGCAGCAGGTCGTCTTTTCTGACGAATTCCGCTTCAATTTTTGGCACCATGATGGCCGAATGCGTGTCAGGCGCTATGCCGGTGAACGGCACATTCCGGAGTGCATTATCGAACGCCACAGTGGACGAAAACCAGGAGTTATGGTTTGGGGTGCCATAGCATATCATGGAGGATCCCAATTGCTACGAATTGTGGGCAATTTGAACAGTACCCGATACCTAAACGAAATTTTACAGCCCCAAGCTATTCCTTTACTGCAAGGATTGCCAGGGGCTGTATTCCAGCAGGATAATGCCCGTCCACATGTCGCAAGGACTGTCAAATCCTACCCTTGATTCGTAGCAGGTACAGCTTCTTCCTTGTCCTGCATATTCCACGGATATGTCACCGATTGAAAATGTGTGGGATTTCGTTGGGCGGCGTCTCGCTCGTGATCCTCGTCCTTTTGCTTCGACAGACGAACTTTGGTTGCGCATATAAACAATATGGAATTCTCTTCCGCATGCAGATATTCAAACTTCGTTTCACTCCATGTCGAGTCGTGTAGCAGCTCTTATTGCGGCGCGTGGTTGCCACACAAAATACTAATTTCTATCTCTTTTTATTGTTTGTTTTGTTTGAAAATGTAATCATTTATTTGTACCATTAGCACTCAACTGTGTATTAAATTTCATTCAACTATGATGCTTCCTTCATGGTGTTGCAATTTTTACAAACAGGAGTGTATTTTTGTCATTGAAATATCTCCATACTTTTCTAGACAAGCCGCTCCTAGAACTGCCGACTTTTTGCTTATCTTTATAGATTTTTCCATGGCTGTATAAATGAGCATGACTTCATTTGCTTTGAAAGTATTTTACTAAATAACCAAAGACGGAAAACGGAAAAGTAAGTCTGATTTAAAAAAAAAAGTTAAACATGCAAGGACAATTGTAGTTATGTTTTATTCGTGGGAAACATTCAGCAATAATATTTTCTTTAACTATTTTTTAATTATTGATAAATATATCTTCTAGAATGAGCTTCAAATACCACATCGCAAGTTATAGTTTTGAGCATCAATGACGTTTACTGTACTAAGCATGATTTTAACTGTACATTATCATGCTAAAGAGATCCACTAAGAAAGCGTTCTTTGCTTTCAGTGTTTTTTGTACAGATGCTTATAGAAGAAACACAAAATAAGCTATAAATAATGCATAAAACTTCTACCTAACCAAAATATAAACCTTTTTTTTTACAATACAAACTTTTAAATAACGAAACAAAATATTTTGCATTATTAAAAAGAAGAATGAATCTTTTGAATGAAAAAGAGTATTTTTCTTACCCGATTTAACGCTACACGATTTCCATCATGAAAAATGAAATGCAGAAAGAATAAAATTGAAAGAACAGAAAAAAAAAATTATCAAAATTCAATATATGTCAGGCAATATTTCAAGTTTTATTATTTTTTTACTCTTGTCTAAAACAGTATTGATTTCTCCCCTCGCTTATGAGCTAATATTAAAAGAGTCTAAAAGCATCAGTTTTTAACAGAGACATAACTAGAAATATAAAACCAAATTCAATATTTTTTGAAAGAAACACCCACGCGTTCGTATGATATATTAAACGTGTATGTTATGGAAAACGACCAAGAGTGATTAGAAAATGTGATTTGCATCACTGGTATGGAACAATGACGATCTACTTACACCGAAAATATATCGCGGTTTTAAATGACCTTCGCCGTTTGTTAATTGATGCAGCATTGATTAGTTTTATGGATGTCTTTTATATAATGCAGCTGCCGAAAATACAGTTAAAGTAAATGTGTTTTAAAATTAATTAAGTGACTGTCATTAACGCAAATGAAAAAAATAGAGGAGAAACTAAAATTCAAAAACATCTGTTTTTTTTTTTTTTTTTTGGCAGTCGGGTTATGTATACGAAAGATTTTTTCGTTTGAATATTTTTACACATTTAAAGGCAAAGTTACCTTTCATTTCACTTTTACTCTTTTCCCTTTCTTATTCAATAAGAATTATGACAATAAATAAAAATTGCTACCGGTTGTTGATTCAACTTAAAATAATATCTAATACATCACACTTAACAACATTAATTTTACAATATTTTTTTCAAAAACTGAGACTTCTTTGTTTAGTGTTATTTTTCTTATGTGTCCATGAAAATATTTCCATTCTGTAGGTTCTACTTTGTAATTAAGGATGTATATAAATGTCCTTAAATAATAAGCATCTCTAGAATTTTCAAGACATGTTTGATATTCATGCAGCAGTTATGCTATTAGATTTAAAAACCTTTACAACTGCAAATTAAATAATTTGAACACATGCAGTCTGTTTTAAATTTAAATAAAAAAAAAATCTCCCAATAATTTCCGATTTCTTTAATTCACGTATTTGAAAGCTATTACTGGTTCGACATTCGAGGCCTTGAGACTGACCAACTTAATTTTAAAAAATAAAAGCATCATGTTAAAATGCTTTGCGGCTTGAAAGAAATGGAAAAAAAACAATAATAATTGAGCAAAAATTTAGCCATTTTTGGAGTTATTTCTGAAGTTGTTTCTCAAAACCTGGCTGCACTTCATACCTTTCTTTCTTTTAGATTTAATTCATCGGGAGTACTAAGCAGAATTTATAGCTCGACAACAATAAGATTTTTCCAAAATGCATTTTTCTTATCTTTGTAACGACTCACTCAGCAAGTAATAAGAGGAAACCTTGTAAGAAACGAAGTCACAAGAGAGGACCAGTCAATCTACCCGACCTTTTAGTTTCAAAAGAGGTTTGGATTCAGTCTTGTTCAAAGTATTATGAAAGGGGATGAATGAATGAGAAATTATTTACAAATATCGTTCGCTTAAAAAAATAATTAATATTATATAATTATATAATTAATATTATATAATTATATAATTAATATTATATAATTTTATAATTAATATTAAATAATTTTATAATTAATATTATATAATTATTTAATCAATATTATATAATTAATTTAAATATTTGTACAGCTCTCGATGAAACACCATGATTTTGTCAGGATGATGTACATACTCTTCGTGACCATATCTATAGCCTACTATCGGCCCGTTCTGACCTTGTTTGGGTAAAAAAAAATATCCTTAATGAATATTTTGCAGGTACTTTTGAGTTTTAAAATTTAACAGTAAGCAACATTTTTTATTTCGTTTTTATGAGATTTGAAACAAATTCATTTACCTCATTTCCTGATCAAGAGAGACCAATATGTGATCTAGAGTCTCTTTTGCTCTTAATAGGAGTTTAATCATTCTGGACTGGCCGCAATCGAGCAGATGCCGACACATTTATTGAATACATTCAGTTAACCTTTATAATGTAATTAAAAATATTTTTCACAACAATGAGAAGTATTTATTCGTACGACTTGTAGAAATTCAGGAAGCTTTTTGACAAAGATCCTTGATTTTTCTCAGGAACAGAATAAAATCATGTGAAATCCCGAAAAGTTCCACGGAAATAATCAGTAACGCTTCGGATTTATTATTATTTTTTTTTAAAGTGCGTCATTTAACTTTGAACGACAATCATAGTATTTCTGCTTACGTTCTTCTTGCAATATGTTGTCACCGAGATCTTTTGGAAATGTTTGCCATATAGGAATAGGATCTAAAATTTGACATAGATATAAACAATTCTCTGAGTTAAGGAGCGAAGTAAGAAAGTTACATGTATCAAATAAGGTTAGTTTCCGAGTTTTGTCGTTCTCTATAAGACCGAGTTCTATACTTGCCGCTTAATAGGTTGGCAGGACTTTTAACTGTCAAAAGACCTTGGAAATATGTTGGACCAAGAAAATGCTCTAAATTCTTACGCGACAAAATTTCGATTGGCTCATAGGATAAACATTTTAATTCGACTTAAAGTTGAGTCTTTCTCAATCCCGAGATGCCTTCAAACCTCTTGTTCTCGTTTTCTTCAGAATACTTGCTTTTTTTTACGTGCCTCGACTTTTTCTTTTCTTTCTTTCTTTTTTTTTGACAATTTCTACCTGATATTGTATTTGTGAGCTATATTATTTAATTATACCGTTTTTAATGCCTAAATGTAATCATGAAGAATATTCTTTCAAATAATTTTATTTGTTTTTCCTCTTTGTCAATTTCTTTCCTATCGAATGCTCTTTGTCATTGTTTCCACTCTTGACTTGGAATGTAGGGTAATTATGTGCACTTACGCTTGAATTTTAGAATTTGCTAAACTACATGAACAAAAGTTGATTCATTAGCGAGAGTTTTTCATTTCGATTTTAATATGAATAAAAAACCTTTAAGGATTGCCAGAAACGCATGAAAAATAAAAATTACAATATTTAGAGGCACGAATAAATATTGTCTATCTGCACCTCAATTCAAAAACTAACTTCCTCGAAGCGAATCTCAGTTATAATTCGTTTGGATAAATTTTGAGGCATTAGCATTCTGTGACTCTAATTGGTTTGCAATGTTCAATGCTAAGAGTATGATATATACCTTATCCAGTGGTTTTGTTCCCCTAGGATATACTCCATATACGCCGCACACCCTCGAACATTTTTTAGGCGTATAGCGTATACCATGAAGCTTCTAAAATTTTCATATTATGTCATATTATGTATATGATCGCGTACACATATTGTGCATAGCTGATTGTTGAGAGTACATCCGCAGAAAATGTGATTTTAACATCACTGACCGTATCATCTGCAGCCCAAATTACATGCAAAGGTTTGGGCGGTTCTCATGCTGGCATCGTGACATTAACTTCTTTGACATGATACCAACCCACAGCACTCAGTTCGAACAGTTTTTTTTAAAGAGAATACGTTTTTTTTTTTTTTTTTTTTTTTTTTCAGGAAACATATGAATGTTCTTTGAAACTAAATGGATAATTGGACATAGTCTTTGAAATGCTCTTAAGCATGTTTACATCTTACAATTGAAGTTTTTCTCAAAACAAACTAGAAGGTGCTAAATTTTTCAACAAAAATTATTTATTTATTGCTGTACAAATCTTTTTTTTTAAATTTACAAAATTCGTTTATGTTTTTGTCACGGGTGGTGTTTTTAGTTGCATAATCCATTATTAACAACTGTTTATTTTCGGAAGTATCTACTCGCCCTGATATTTGCATTTTAGATATGAACGCGATTGACGTTGGATACTTTTCTACCTCGAAGAATAAAGCGAAACAATTTGTTTGTCTTGTGGCCACTCGTTTTCACTTTCATTAATTCATCTATCTATCTTACATATGATAAAATAAGATGTTTGTGTGTGTTTATGTGTGTGGCGCGCTTCCCGGGAAAATGGTAAGTAGGGTGGGTCGAAAAAACTTTTTTTGGAAATCTGTTTTTGGATAGTGCGGAAAAGTGGCTATATGGGCCCGTTATTACCCATAAAAAATTTCGCTAATTTTTTTTAATATTTAGCCGGCGCTATTTGACCTTGAAAAACTAAAAAAAGGGCAAAAATGCACTTTTTTCCAAAAAAAAGGGGGGGGGGGGGTCAAAAATAAAAGTTTGAAGTTAGTTTCAGCAAACATTAGAAGTATCTGTCAGTGAATTAGTTGAAATCCTCAAAGACTTTTATACATTTCGTAGAATATTTAGCTACGCGCCTTTAAGACTAAAACATGGAAAAAATGGAAAAAAAAAAAAAAAAAAATTAAAGTAGTTTCAAAATAAGTAAATACTGAAATGTTACGCAATACGTTACTTAGAAAAATTACTTCAATTAATTTTATGCGACATTTGTACGCAAATTTTAAAAAATGCACACACTAAAATAAAAAATAGTTACATAAGATGCTAATTTTCTGCGATGGCTGACAACTGCAAACCGTTTGTTACGCTTGTATATAGGCACTCTCCAACTCCATCAGAAAATCTTACAATGCTTGTAAAGTCTGTAATGTTAGTTTATGCTCCAATGTGGTTTGAAATAAAAATGAAACCGAACTGCCAGTATGGTGCCCAACATTTTTGGAAAATGATTTCTCTTGCAAGGCAGTTTCCAGACAACGTTAGCAAGATAATTTTCAAAGTTCTCTCAAGCAATGCATATTTCGCTCATCCTGAACAGCTACTGTTGACAATGTTGTTTGACTCAAGAAAATACATTCGGGAATTAGCTGTTAGGCGCATTCTGAACTCTAGAAATAAGAAGACGAAGAGCTCGGATGGTGTACGATTTTTTAAGCGTCCTAAACTCAGTTTTGAATTTTGAAGCCGTTGATTATGTTGATTTAATTGATTGGGCAAACTGTGTTGTAACAGAGCCACCTTTTACAATATCTATCAGACCAACAGTTGAAAGAAACGTGCAAAGAACAGTCTACAGAGTTCACTTTCGAGAAATTTCCATTGTCACACGCAAGCTGTGAAACGTTGTGTGAAACTAATAACCGAAACTGAATTAAAAGTTCGTGGTGAAACTGCACGAGATAGATACATTCGTGCCTGACTTCAAGCTAGGAAAGAACTTCATCATTTGATAACAAGGGACAATATTATTCCAAAAAATAATATTCATTATGCATGAGGTATCATAAATCAAATTTGAAAATTTCTTTTTCAAAATTTTATTATCTCTATATGTAATTCTAGAAAATGTATGGTACTATTGCGTGATAATAATTACTATGATTAATATTGCTATTTAATTAATTGGTCTATGATTTAATTTTGAAAAATAATTTTCACATTGGTTTTTAAAGAAATTCAATATTTTTTCATTTTTCTCCAATTTTTGATGTCGGAAAGGAGCGGTTAAATGCTCATTAAATTCAATGAAACATTTTATGGGCTAGAACTGGCTCATTATATAACATTTTCGGTGCATTCCAGCAAAATATTTGAAATGTAGTTTTTAAAAAAAAATTCGACAAAAATTCATTTTTCTCTTATTTTTTCGATTTTTCAGGTGGATAGAGGTATAATGGTAAGGATCTAGGCCTTACCATTAGGGTGGGATTCGGCTTATTTCGGCCCACCCTAATGGTAAGGCCTAGAAAGATGAAATTTGGTATACAGGTACATTTTTGCCGAAAATGTGCACCTCGGGCTGCGATTTTTGATATTTTAATTAGAAAAAAGTTATTTAATGCTTTATGTGTTTTTTTGCACTTTTTAGTACGTTTTACCTCACAGACCCCGAACCAATCGCACCACACAATTTTTTTTTACTATAGTGTACGAAATTTAATTTTAAATATGACGAATGAAAAAATTGTGAAGATAGAGCACTTTTTGTATTTTTTATGAATTTTTAAAAAAACCTTTTTATTATTTTTTTTCTAATATCATCCTGCGAGAAATAGCAAAGCCTCATTTCTAAAATTTAGCTTGGCAATAATAAAACCATTTCGCCCTCTTGAGAAGAAAAAAGTTCTTAAAAATAAGCAATATATTTTTTTTTTTACAATTTTTTTTAATGCTGAACACATTATGTCTTTCCCACGTCTTTCACGCATCGGTCGAAAAAAACGTTCTTCAATCTTTTATGCTTCTGACGTCACTACTTGGATTTTGATTCGATATTTACGATGGAATCTTAATCTCAAACAATGTTAATATTTCTTTTTACCATATATCTTACTTCTACATTTTATGACGTGATGATCACGTGTTTTTCCGGCAGTGCTTGCTTTTTTTCTTTCCTTTTTTTTTGTTTTATTTAGGGATTGCATTTATTTCTTTTTCCACTCCCCCCCCCCCAAGCTAGACGCATTTAATTCAATAAAAAAAAAGATTTTTTTTTCTTTCTCAAACGCTACTTTTTGCACACTACGGGGAATTCGGGAGATAACTTTTTTTTGCTCTACTTAAAAAAAAAAGCGGTTTTTTGAGTGATCTTTGTTTTATTAGGAAATGGACGGGGAGGTTTAACTAAATAGAGATGGACAAGATAATTTAGAGATAGATCGTAAAGGTAGATAGCCGCCCAAGTCAGCAATCTTGGCGCAAAAATGTGAATGTCACAAACTTTACTTGTTGACGGGTTATTTTATTAATTACGAGAACCGGTAGTCTAGTTTAAGAACATGAAATACAAACAAACTTTTTTTATTTTTTTTTTATAGAAAATGACTTAGTGGTAACATTTAAATGCACATTTAGGATTACTTAAAATATAAATTATAAGGCTTATTAAAGCATTCACACTGGTTTTTATTAAGTAAGTTGCTTAGTTAATTTCTATCATTCTTGGTTTTAGAAGATGTCTAAAAAAGAAATGTGGTTCATAGGCGGGAAAAATAATGGAAAGAGCCTTAGCTGTTTGAAGGAATGATGATATGGCTAACGATGACGGTGTAATAATACTTTCTCTTTCAGCACACACTAAGCATCGTTTACAACCTTTGACGTGGCCTTTTTCAAGGCTCTGTCTACATATTAGAATCGAAGCTGTGATACGTGGATCCGAGAACATTCAATGAGGTCCATTACCCAATATAAAATAAGAGAATTGTTAGGTGACTCTTATGAACAAACTGCAAGCGTGGCTAATATGTTGTGAATGGATTCTCTAGAACAGGAGTTTGACCAGTTAGTATAATTGTGTTTAATGACAGCGACTTTGCAGCAACCAAGTCAGAAATTTGTAGTCCAGATGAGACTACCAAAGTAATTATGCTACATGTTCGGTGTCAGCTGTTCAAATTGCACAAGAACAATGAACGGATAAAATTAACACAAGTTCCGAGGAATCAGTGGTTGGTTCTCCTCAAGTTATGATCGTCGGTTTTATTGATGATTTTGTTAAGGTGGCACACATATTACCTTTACATAAAAATGAGAGGCAGAAGAAGGAAACCTACTTCGGCAAACGTTCTAACGTCATCGCCACACAAAAAGGACACACAACAAAAAAGGCAAAAGAAGGAGCAAAAGAACAGAAAAAACAACCGGACTTGCAATATTTGCCATAGAGATGAAGTGCTAAGCATGGTTTATTGTATTAAATGTCATCAGTGGGTTTATCAACACTGCGCCAAGTTAGACCAGAGCAAAGCAAGTTTTTATATTATTTACTGTTACGGTTCAATTTTGGAAGCGCATGGTTCAATTTAGGAAGCGCATGGTTCAATTTAGCCTCATATATTCCTAAATTGGACTTTTGAAACCTTGTCAAAAATAATTTTTTCAAAAATTATCGTCATATTTACAGAAAATGTAAGCACTTGTTTCGGTTCCTAATTAAGTTTGGCTTCAGATGCCCTGTTTTTCCTTTTTGTTTTGCTTCACATTTAGCGACACGTGCCTCTTGTTCTTAGGGGGTCCAATATAAGCGGTCTTCCCCTACTCTTACCTAGACATGTGAAAATGTTTTTCATTTATCCCACAGAATTCGCTGAAAATAAGTTTACGAAAAATATCATAATACAGTCTTTTTCAAATTTATTACAATTTTTTGTTCAAAAGGCTTTAGGCATTCAGAAAAGAACACAAAACATGGATCAAACAGAGTGTTTAAAAAAGCGTCAACGTGTGGAATAAATTTGAAAATGCTTTTAACGAGAACTGGTAAAGAAGAACATCGAAGTTGTGAGTAAAGGAATGACATACTTACTAAAAAATGCTACTAAAAATTATGAAACTTAATTGAGACGAAATGTTTTTTTTTTCTGGCATTTTTTAAAAAAGATATTTAGGGACTAATGGGCCCCTGTAGTTTTTTCAAATTCCTCATTTGATTAAATATAATAATGCATATTTAAAATGCATAAAATACAGAATGAAAGCATTTTAAGTCGTACTTCTTCATTATTTTTTCAAAATCTTTAATTTGCAGTTCGCAACCTGGTATGGCAGATGCGAAAAATTGAAGTTCACTTTCGGATTCAGTGGCAAAAATACAGTCGAATCCCGTTACAACGCGATTCAACTTACGCGAAATGGCTATAACGCGAGTTTTTCAGGAGCAACGAATTTTAGAGCTAAAGTGTATATCTCGCGCTCAACACGAAAATATTTAGAAAGGAGTCGTGATGCAATGTTTAGCAGCCAATAACAAAGCGTTTCGGCTTTGTTATTGACTGCTAAGCTTTGACTTCATGAATGTAGTTTCATCCTTTCAGCATCACTGACTACGCAAGTTACCACGCACCACACTATAAACATAGCTTTATTAGTGTGTATATATCACCACTTCTCATATTTTTCATTTATTTATTCTAAATATGAAAGGTGATGAAAAATTGTGGCACCTAGGCACGCTGTTTCATCTAAAGTTTGAAGACCTAAACAAAAAGCAAAAAATTGCTACAATTTAAGAAAAGCTAAAGATTCTTGATACGCCTGAACAACTAGAAAGTGGGTCGAAGCAAGACAATTATGTATGAGTGAATCTTACATACGTATAATTAAAAGTCAAGAAAAGGCAATCCGTATAAGTCTTGTCCTTAGTTTAAATATGAAGCTCGCAGAGTAGTGTTTAAGCAAAATGCAAACAATACGAAATTGGAATCTGATCTCGTATTATAGATTATAGAGACCCTGAAAGAGGGGTGTTACCATAGATGTAAATGTTATAAAAGTAAATGCGAAGCTGCTGTATTTAAAAATATATTAGAATAACGATCTGATTGCGCAGCATAAATCATCATCTTCAATTTTTAAGTTATAAATGTAACTTATTGTATCTACTCTTACATTGCAGTGTTATTATTACTACATACTGTACGTACCGTACTGTTTTATTTTTATGTTTCGCTTTCCCATTAATCATTGGTTCTGTACATCACAACAGTTTTTTATGTTGAATAATGCACTTTTTTTTAAAATTACATAAAAAAATTCATCTTTTTATGTGAGAAACGGTAATATATATAGTTAAAAACTGGTCTAAAGCAGTTTAAAAGGTGTTTAAAAATGCCTAAAGTTATTGGGTATGTTACTTAAAAAATCATGTACACAATTTTCTATAACGCGAAATTTCGACTTACGCGAGGAGTCTTGGAACGCATCCCTCGCGTAAGTCGAGATCCGACTGTACATATAAATCAACTAACGAAACCTTAGAAACACAACGTTCGCATACCTGCGCAGTTAATGAAAAACATAATGAAAAACTGCTGAAACAGTGATTTGCATTTATGGATACGAAGTTGCAAGATTTGAACTTTTTCGTAGTCCCCCCCCCCCCCCCCCAGAATAAAGAATCGACCTCAATTCTCAAACAAAAAATTATGTGTATGCCTTACAAATGTGTTTTTTTGCTGCTTTATTGACGTACGCAATCATTTTTATCTTGTATTTCTCTATGAACAAAAAGGTTCATTTTTGCGTACCTTTAATAAATGACAGATCAGATATGTTACTAATCTTACAGTTTTATTTTCAAATGTAAAATTCGTTTTATTAAAATCTAAAGGAGTTTTCACAACAATATATAGAATAAAAAACGAAACAAAAGTAATTATTCGTAATTAAGTCATCGAAAGAGGTCCTACAGGGTCCTTTCCTGTAATACCAATAAGTATTTACATAATTTTGTCAGTTGCAAAACTACGTCATTTTTTCCACTTTTTACTGCTATATATATATATATATATATATATATATATATATATATATATATATATATATATATATATATATATATATATATATATATATATAACAATAATAGTATCTTTTATCAGCATAAAAGAAAAACAGAGTAAAAAAATCTTTCGCAATTTTCTTTCCTTTGTTAGTTTAATTATAACAATGTGATGTTCAACGGCAAAATAAATCTTATCTTCTCAGACACAAAGCCGGAGACTTATCTCCTCATATTTGTTTTGTCATATTGTAATGCAACCGCAAATAAATTCGTGATGATGAAATCACCAAATATTTACAATTGTGAAAAACTCAAAACCTTTTAAGCACAAAACAAATAAGTTATATAGAAATGTCTTTCTCACCCAAAGGACTCACTCCCTTTTCAATAGGAGTACCTAATGCGATCATTTCGGGCAGTTTTCGCAAGCATATTTTTAATTATGATTTTTTTTTTTAAACTAAGCATCGTTATTTTAAAGTGATTGCGAAATTAATAAAATAATTTGCTAATGAATTGGTGCTGAGTGTTTTTCATTTTTTTAAAAACTTGGTAACTTGTTTTTTTTTTTTTTTTTTTTTTAATCAACATATTGATTATATTGGTCATTCTTTAAAAAGTGTAACTTTTCGGTCACACGCCTTTTCCTGCAAAAACTTTAAGTAACAATTCATTTAACAATGCTTTTTAATTTCATCAAAAATATATCCATTTAAACCTGCCAACAGTTTTTAACAATAATTTTTATTTTAATATATTTTTGGTTCACAACATTTGAATTCTCACCTCCGTGGCATGTCACGCTCCTGATGTGACTGTTTATGTTGCTGAATAACTTATTTAACAAAAAGTATAAACTCATATATTCATTATTCCTTTCACAAGTGTCTCAAATACTAATTGTTTAAGTAAAATAAGTTGCTTAGTATTGTGTTTCAGTTCGTTTAAGTATGATAAGGAATCATGTCTCACAATAAATTCTCACTTCCGTTACCTAAACACAAAACGTCATTTCTCGTAAACACGTGGCAGTAATGACATCACATTTTGTTTTCCATGATACAAAGGAGACCCCTTGTTTATTTTCAGCCATAAAGAAGTTATGAGATGTTTGTCGAAAAGCAAGAACATAGATTTCGTTTGAAAAACTAAGTTTTGTATTAATGAACTCTCACCTCCATGAACTTGAATTTCAGGGATGTAAATTAATGTAAATAAAGAAGTGAACATGTTTTCATTAATTAAAATGTGCAGATTGTAGCAACGAAGAAAAAAATATTAATCTGAAAAATGTATGCGCTAGGCCTGTATCCTTAATCGAAAATTCCTCATCTCCGTGACGGATCTTATCAATGTCATTATTTCTGAAGTGAAAATAAATGATGGAGGGGAAATATATCATTATAAGGCCTTCTACTAAAATCATAAAATGCCGAGTTTATCGCAAATTTACTAAATACTATTTTTAATTAAATTCCGACTAATTATTAAAATAGCTCAATGTTTCCACAATTAATAAAATTACTATTTTGATATTAAATTGGCCTCAATTTTTTAACTTTTTTTTTTTTTTTTTTTTAATTTCCATGAACAAGAAATTTTTCCAAAAAATTATTTATTAGTAAAATAATTGGAAATATTAGCTTTGCCATTGTTTATGGTTGCTTCTGGTCGTAACACTTTCATGTAAGAATTTAAAAAAAGAAAACAAAAGGTTGAGAAATTGAAGAATATTTTCCTTCAAAAGTTACGATTTCTGGAGAATGACCTACATCCGTTTACTAGAAGTACCCGCACGGCGATGCCCGTACTAAGAATGTAAAGGAAGTCCGTTGAATAAAAGATCCAATTCCCCTCTCTCTCCTCTTCTGACGTGAAACGATAATTTTTCTTTAACTAAAATTTTTTTATTTTATTTTATTTTAACCAATAATATCTTTGTATCTGCCATTTCTAGCTTAACCGGTGAAGGGTACCATGGTGGTTGAGGCGGAGGGAAAGAAACTGAAGGGAAAACTTGAAATACATATACATATTCGTACATACGCACATAACAATGTATACACACACACACACACACACATATATTTATATATACATACATATACACATAGATAAAGATACATACATATAAGGGGGGAAAGGCTTGAAAAAGTTAGTAGGTTCGAAGTGCTATATTGGGGCCGAGTTACTAGGAATTAATAAGTCAGAATGCTGTTACATATATATCCACGTTTAAAATGAAAATATTAACATAAAAGTAAATATACAAAATACTTATAGTGAAAAGACTCTTGGTTAAATGGTTGTATACATCCAAGATGAAATACCCGGTAACGGCCCACTGTAGACATCCCCAATAACAACATTTTTCGAAAAAGAGGAAGAAACGGCTTAGTGAATCCTAATACGCGTATCTGTTTCTTCCACCGATGTTTACAGAAGAGGATGAGAAAAAGGGCCAAAAAATTGGCTTTCATTTTGGAAATTAAGTATGTAAAACATAAATAAAATAATATAATAGTGACGAAAAGAGTTACATTAAAAGGCATGTTATGTAAAAAAAGAGCAGACCAGTTGTAGCAAGAGTACTCGAGATACTACGACGGGACTTTCTCTTTTTCTCCCTTTTCTTTGAAATATAATAGTAATAGTAGTAATAAAGTAAAATATATACATTATGTATACAAAATTTTGTTAATGCAAATATTTTTGCCAATCTGATTTTTTAAAAAAATAGCCTATAGCCTTCCTCAATAAATGGACAATCCAGTACAAAAATAATTTTTTAATTCAAACCTGTATTTTCTGTATAGATTTTTTCACTCAGTTATTTATTTTAAGCAATACTTGATGATTCACATCATTTTTCAACATTAACAGAACAAATATTTTTCAGTGCTAGGTGATTACATTATAATCAGTTTTGAGTAATACAATTAAATAAAGTTAGTCCGGGAATTGACGTTAGAAAATGAACGTGTCAGACAACGTGCTAATGTTCTCTTCAAAAAAGTCTATTTCACTTTTAATCATCCAAATAGATGTGTGATTCTAAATTTTTATTTCTTCTTTAGTACTAAACGCAGTGTTCAATATTTGGTTATTCTAAACAAAACTTGCTTAATGAAAGAGATAAGATGTTCTAATTATCTTTCAATTTTTGTATCTATTTACCTTCTTTATTACTTTCAATGTATAGAAAAATTCAAAATATCAATAAGGATTCATTTACAAAATAATCATCAAAATGGAATTTCAAAAAAAAAGGTTGGTCTGCAATTTTCAAAAATATAACAAATGACATTTATCCACATAATGTATCTGAGCTCCATCAAGATTATCACATTCCACCCTCAATCTGGGCGCTGCATATAATGGTTTGAAATCTCATTTCATGCATAATTCGCTGTTTTGGGGAGAAATCTTTTCCGCCAATTCTCCCACGAAAGTTACTCTTCAATTATTCATCGGGTAATTATTGACAGAAACATGATTTCAAAGTTCATTGCAAATTATATTTTGTCACGGAGACACATCACAAAATTCTCATGGAAAGTGAAAATGCTGTAAAACGAGACTTTGATGGGCACGGCCCTGCGTAATAAGCGGGGAGCTTTCGAACTTACTGAATTACCTATAAAATTCATGCCTAGCCAAAGAACATTGGATGCTCCTATTTTATTAAAATCAATACAACTATTTTTTCTTCAGAGTCAACATATTTGCGAAAGAACCTTACATTCCGAAGTCTGACTGTAAAAGTTACTAGTACAAAAACTATGTAAAGACAGTGAACATCGAGAGTCTTTTTACTAAAGATTATTAAAGGTTTGACTAAAATGTAGTGTTCGCGTTCATGAATAGGGTATGTCATTAAAAAAAATTAAACTTAGACATGCACATTTGGGACGCAATGTATTTGCACCCGAGAATTTCATTTCTAGTTTTATTTTTGGAAAAGTATTAAGGTTTAGCTACCGGGAAACAAGTTTAAAAGTTTGAAAAAATAAGGGTAAAAAAAAGGCCTATTTGCAACATTTTTATGAAAATACAAATGTTTAAAACTCTTGTCCTAAAACCATTCAAATGCTTCCTATTAACACTCTTTTCACATGTCCTTATGATTAAGTACATTCCCTTACAGTTTTAAGTGCGCGAATAAATCTTACATTTTCGTGAAACTAACCAAAAATCGATTCTTTAACCATTTTTTGTACATTGCAATCTTTCTCCTTTTATAGACTAGTACTATTTTTTGCAATAAATGTGCACTATGCATCTGTTTGTTGGAAATGCAAATATATTTTATTGCATTAACAACCGAGAACCCACAACAAGAAGGTGGCTGCACTTCATAATCGACTCTGCCCTTCACATCCACCCAACCAAGAAGGAGAGTCATTACAAGACTTACGTTTACACTTTAAACCAAACCCTGTGGCATGAAAGCCCGTTACGGCCAAGGCCTACTAAGCCCGACTCAGCTTTCCTGACCAGGGGCTCTGTGGTGCAAGGCAGATGTTCCGGTTAGGTGGTCAGCCTAACGCGGAACGCGCAGTGCTTTTCTCAAGTACGCTTGGTTTTCATTTTATCGACCCACTGATGGGATGAATGGCTGAGTCAACCATGCTCAACTCGAGAATAGAACCCGGGCCAGTAGCGTGGAAGCGCGAAGCGCTACCACTGCGCCTCTGAGCTTCACATATACACTTACGGTACGATTTTAAACAAATTTCAATGTTTGGACAAGGGTTTAAAGTTAGATTACTTATGATTCAGTTTTGGCATTAGGATCGAAATAATAAAGTTTTTCTTATAAATTCATCTCTTGCGTCTTTTGCTTTTCTCTAATTCAATTCCTTTATACATTTCAACTCTCATAGAATGTGTCATAAAGATGCATGTTTATTTTTGACTTGGAACGTCCATTTTCCCACGTATTTACCGATTTTGAGTTGATCGGTACAAAAAACAGTTTTGGGAAACCAATTTCAGCTACCGGGAAGACGTAATTTACATATAATTCCACATTTTCTTTCAAAAAATCCAAATACAGAAAATGCAAATGCATGAAATTTTATTCTAATACCATTCAAATGCTTTCTTATAAAACTCTATTCGCATGTCCTAATGATTTTTTACATTCCTTTACAGTTTTTAGTTCGCGCATAAACCATAAAGTTTCGTCAACATAACCAAACAATGAAACACCTGTAGCTGTTGACCACTGTGCTGTGAATTATATAGAAGAAACTGTGCGGTTTGTCAGCACCATACGCACCAGGTGTCTGTCATCGCGAGCTGACGTCACATTTCGGGGTCCACTCCCGGATTTCCAAGCTGTCCGACCCTCGTCCGAACACTGCTATTAAAGACGCACGACTGCGCTGCTGTTACGCTGCACACGAGCGGCTACAGCACAATAAGACAATCCAACTTCACGAAGGCTGACGATTCTGCCCCGTTCAAACTCCGAAATTTGCTCAAATCTTTCTTTTGCCAAAGAGGCATAGTAAAGATTCCGTTAACGTTTACTCTAGCATATAACCACCAATAATCATACAGGCCTCGCTACAGCCGTCTATTTATATTCGGTTCGATCCGCCGCTCAGAGGACGCTGCTCAGCATACCCATGCGCTACCGGTCTGCAATTTTAATCATTTGCATATCATGCCCTACTTTACATTTCCTGCAATTTTCAGCTCACTCGCATAAGTCCTTCGTGCTGATGCAATTTTCACAAACAGGAGTGTAGAATATCGGTTAAAAGAATATCCCGTTTAATGTAATACATTTTCAATTTACCAAACCATTGATGTCTATTATTTTACTCCCGTTTAATGGGATATCCCGCTTATTTAAAAAAAAATTTCGTGGAAAATTGGCTATTCCACTAAGCGGGCTCGACTGTATTTCATTTCTTATCTTAAGTGCCACATACTTCAGGTAATTAAAACCAGAAAACAAATTCTAGATTTATTCATTCTTTTGTAAAAACAGCGTTTTATTCCACCTGTTAGCATTTTGTTATTAATGTTTAGAATGATAAAGCTCTTTTTCCGACAAGCAGTGATTTCAGAACAATATTTTAAACTTAGTGCCAAATGTTTCTGGACCCGTGATACAGCAAGCCTAAAATAGTTCATCTTCGCTTAGCAATTCGAAGAAACTGTGCAACTTTGGGGCTTAGAAAGCAGTAGAACGGGCAGTAGGACCCTACTTTTTATTATTTGAAAGATTTAATGTATATTTGAGTGAAAATACGTTATTGACTGCTCGCGAAATGTTCTTGCCGCTAGGAAATATTTTGTTAAAAACAAGTCTTTTACTTTCAAAAATGCTCATTTTCTATTTATTACTACCATTCTAAGTTTATTATTCAATCTTTAGCAGAGTAGTGCTCTCGTTATTTGGTGTTAGCTTGCTCATTAGAAGTGCGGCATACGGATAACAGATTAATGACTATTCTTGCTGTAAAGTGAATTTCAGCGGAAAATACTTATTTATTTGATGAAAGAATGATTTAATATTCAGTTCGGCAGTCTCTCCTGATTTCCCTCTTCGAAAAGCAGGTGTGTTTAATTATTACTTAAGTGCGCGACGACTCGCACGTCAACGAGAAATTCAGCTTCCCCTGTGCTTTAGAGTCCTCATGCTAATGGGAAGTGTTAAGGAAAACATCTCGTATGCAAAGTTAGAAAATTAAACGACTCGATTAGTTTTAATTCATGCGTAAGGCGATTCAGGTGTCATTTGCTTTTATGTGTGTATTCTTAATTACTTGAAGGGAGTAGGAAAATATTTTATCATTAAAATTTAATAACGAAAGATGTTTATATTAGTTGGAAAAACGGGTTTCTCCTTTCGTACCATTTTTGTTTAAAATTATTTCTCAAACAGCATAACAATGAATTTCACTCATACGTGCATATGCAAATTAAGCTAAGAACAAAAAGTTCCATATTTCTAAAAGTTTTAAAACAAAAATGAATGGTTTTTGAATAAATTTCAACTAATGATAGCAATATTCACAATTTCCTTCGCACAAATGTTTTATTAGTACACCATTATTTTAAAAAATGTTTACAATCTCGGCATATATAAGGTCGGAAGAATACATGTTGAACTATAGCTGTTAAAATTAAAATAAAAAAAAAATCTAACGGTTGAATCGGCTGCAGAATGACTGAACATATTTATTAAAGGGGATTATTAGGAGCATTAGCGCACATAAAACTTAGAGCACTATACATTAAATTGCATCAAACTATGAAATTGCTTAAGTTTTTACAAGTTATCGCTTTCGTGAAAAGTTAATACGAATGTTTCAAAGCAGTCCACTTTTACACAAACACCATTAATGGTTCACATTTCTTTTCTATATTATATGAAACGGGCATGGTCAACAGGTTAATTGCAATTAACTATTAGTTCGGGGAAGTATCTCTAGTCTATCGAGGAATGATTTTTAGTTTATTGAGAGTTTTATATACAGGGTGTTTCGTTTCAACCTACAAGACCTTTATTTTCGGAACCGTTAGTCCTAGATGAATACTTCCAAATGCAAAAATGTTCAAAATCAGATGCACAGTTAACATATTGAAATCATGAAGTAAAAATAAAAATGAGTCAAAAAATCCAAAATGTAGCTTTCTATACGGACCTCAGGTCCCCTAACTTATATTTAGGAAAATAATCTGCATTTTAAAATAATTTAAACACAAAAAGCTGGAATATAGTAAACCAATATTCACCGAGATATGAAATGCAGCGTTTTGTGACTGACACGACTTTTCACTCGCAATCAAAAACACCTTTTGGAAGAAAATACAGCGGTTAACAAGTGTTTAAAATTATATGTGCGCGAGAGTGTAGTTTTTCAAATTGCTCGAGGTTTTGAGCATCACGTTATAACATTTACATTTATTTTTTAATAGCATGCCGCTACCGGTGTGCAATTCTAATCATTTGCATATTATGCCCTACTTTACATTCCCTGCAATTTTGAGCTCACTCGCGTAAGTCCTTCGTGGTGTTGCATTTTTCACAAACAGGAGGGTATCCCCTTAACTAATTCTATTTTTTGTATAACAAGTCCATATCCCCTGCAAATTTATGACCACCCTGTGCTTTTAAACCCCGTTTCTATTTTTTTTTCAATTACTGCTCCCATCAACAAACGAAAAAAGTCGAAGATAGCTAACGGATCATTTTTAGCGTACAAAGATAATGATAGACAAGTTGGCCTCTTCTGCTATACACTAGTTCAATTTCTCCGCAAAATTAACGCTAGCGAATTCAACACCCCACATTATTCATAAAGCAAACCAGTGCATTGCACGACGACAAAAATAAGGAAAAAGGCATAAAGCTCCGTAACTTAAGAAGTATAATAACATACACGTCTAATAAAAGCGAAAACTATGCATCATACTTTTGCTTAGAAAAATAATAAGAAACTTAGAACAGTTAATGTGAAGCTATTACATTACTTTTTATTTCTTGTTAAGGCTTTGTTGTAGAGAACTCGTATTGCTTCAAAATTTGGAGAAGCACTTGACCTTTACTAAATGATGGGCGGTGATTTTTTAGTTTTGCATTGTAGCACCTGTCTTCACAAAAATAAATATTACTTAAGGCACCGAATATTAAGGTTTTTTATTAGCATGTTTTTCTCATGATACTTTTCTGGCAGAGCATCTTCAGGAGTTCTATTCCTGAGACGAGAAAACGGAGTGTGATGAAAAACATGTGTTTTTAAGTAACAATAGGCAACAAAAGCATGGTTTTTTGATCGCAATTCAGTATATTTACAAATGTTCCTAGCCTGCGTGAAGTTAAACACATCAACTGTATATGTAACGATATGAGTTTTAAAAATTAACATTTCTAATTTAATTAATTTTCCGTTTTAAATATAATGGGTTTTGAAGTAAGTAAAATGCATTTAGCTAATACCATTTTGTGGATAATCTGCATTTAAATATCTTCATCAACAATACAGAGCGTCCTTGAATGTATGACTTTGCGTGCGTATCAAACAGATGAACAAATTCCTATGATTGTATTTAGTACTTTTCGACCGTGCAAAAATATGTTGGCAGCCAACTGCTGAAAACTCTTCGAAGAGAAAAAATATGTTTCGAAGAAAAAAATAATGACCAATATTTTGACGGGATTATAAGGTAGACATTTCATATTTTTTCTTCTCAAATTTTGGTAAATTTTACTAAGAGATGGGAAAATTTTGAAAAATATTCTAAAAGAGTAATTCTTCTTCATTTGAATTAAAAAAAACTTACTATGTACTTCAAGATGAGATTAAGAGGCATCCTAAAGAGAGGTGTCGCTAACACGGTTCGGTACAGGATAAATATATTGCAACACTTTTCTCAATCAAGTTCAAACTAATCATTCACAAAAAAAAGAGACGGAAAAGAAGAATGAAGTCCGGTTTTTAGGAGAGGACACTGGGCCCCGCTTCCTTTCAGAAGAGTCCATTTTCATGAAGGTGCGTTAGGAAGAGGAAAAATGGAAAAAGCGTTTTATGCATACATTTCACTGAATTATTTCAGATTTTTTTTCTGTGCAATTTTCTATTGTCTTTATGATTCTGATGATTACTGTATTTACTGCAATCTCAACTGAAATAATAATGTAACAAAATAAAAGTTGCAGACAGTAAATTTCGAGTGGTCCGCTACATTTTCTCTATCCTTATACAGTAAATGCATTAAAAGCGTGCAATAAAACTTAATTAAAAAATCATTCATATCACCAAAATGTCGCTAAAAGCTAAAACAGGGTGATCCTGAACTCTTGGCAAAACTTAAAGATGTGATAGTACATATCAGGACGAACAATATAATGTAAAAAAAAAAAGCGTCTTCCGAAGGAGATAGGCACCTTTATTTAGGGTCCAAAATTTCAAACGATTATAAAAAACGGAAAAATTGGTCGATTTATTTGAGGGTTTTTGTAAAATTATATTTTTTAACAGTATGTTCTTGAAATATAATTTTGAAGATGTAGTTTTAAAAATGTGCTTTAGACTTCGGAGCAACGAACAACTATTTTCACCGCTATGTACCTTAATGTTTTCTTACGCCTGGACTCAAACTAAAATTTTCAGCTCAAAATCAGAATCATTGGGAGTGATTAAGTTGCGCAAACTGAACGTTGTTCAGAAGTTGCAATACACTCACTTTGTCACAAAAAAAAAAAAAAAATCACCCAGAAGAAAGCGAGCGATCTTCAACAAACTAAAATGCATGTGACCTATGAGAAGATAAGGAAATTATTGCAATTTGTTGACAAAAGATTGTATAGAATATATGACACAATAAAGATTAAAAAACCGTAAGTAATATAGCCTTCTCTAGCAGATATACAAGACAAAACATGGCGTGGTATGGAGTAAAATAGGTTACCTATGACCACTGGGACTAAATCAGGACTCATCGTTGAAGATAACACGCCTCCTGTCTGTCACAACTCAGTTAATCAAGTGCAGCAAAAATAATACCCACGAAAATCCAATCCATTGCAGTGGACGCCGATTCGAAATACCAGCGTCTTCCAGTGTACTTTGGATTGTTTTTCTTGATATTATCAGTTTCTTCTAAGGTGTTTAAACGGCATGGAACTAATGTTTTTTTGGCCTATACTAAGCTACTATCACATCGCTCCGATCGAGGTGGGGGCAGCTGCGCACGCACAACCAACCTGCTGCTCTGAAACCTTTTGTACATCCCTTAAAAATTCCAACAATTGTTCGTATAACTCTAAAAGGTTGTCCTAGTCACAATAGCGTCCATACACCTCGACAGTTAAGTTTTAATGGCATTTGACACAAGCTTTCCCACTTTCAATCGTACCTATCTGTGCATCTTGTATACGCATAGCGCGCTTACCCGTTCTTCACTGATGACAAAATTTAAATCATGTCTTACCAATCTACGGTAAAACACCAGAAGTTGCCACTTCAAGGTTTAAAACGCACTAGTAGTAGCCTCACTGAAGTATATTTTTTAACTGTAGGTCTACAATATTAATTGCCCCTCTTGGAACTCAATGAGCGTTTTATAGTCCAACGCTTTCTAAATCTTCCCGAATTCTAAAAATGCCAGATTTTCAATTTTTTTAATACTTTCAATTTTTTCTCAAACCTCAAATTTGATCCAGCAGTCGCTACTCTTAAATCATAAAATTTCAGTTGTGGCCACCTGAGTATTTACATTACTTACTTTTAATTCAAGTAAGATGAGTAAAATTGATTCAATCTGATAGTTACACTACCAACAAAAAATTACATTATTATTGTTCCTTTCTTTCTTCAAAGTTCAAAAGTAAACTTAAAGTGACTGCTACTACACTGAAAGAACTATTGAAGCACTGGCCACTACTAGTGTTTTAATTAAAAAATAATTGTTCGTTACTCCAAAGCATAAAGCGCCCTCTATCGGCATTTGTTAAACTGCATCTTCAAAATTTATTTTCAAGAAAATACTTATAACAAGAAATATTTTAGCGAAAACTGCGAACGAATCGACCAATTTTTCCTTTTTTTTTATAATCAATTGCAATTTTGGACTCCAAATTTTAATGTCGCCTATTTCCTTCGGAAGACGTTTGGGACCATTATTTTTGACTTTATCTTGTTTGTCCTAATGTGTACTAACACCCCTTAAAGTTTTGCTCAAAAGTTAAAAAACACCCTGTATATGAATAACGTACCTATTTGGCAGAAACCATTCGTTCTGCCAAAGTCTAATATGATTGGCAGGTACCAAGTTAACACGGTCACACTATACTACCAATATAAATAAATTTCGTTAGCTACAGATTGTTTTGTACCATTTTCTGCTAAACGATACACATTAAAAAAATCCTTAACGTCGCAGCTAACTTCCGGGCAGAGTTCCGGGAGTTCAAGGGTTTGCACCAGTTTCTTGTAAAAAACAAGGTTTATGCAAAAAAAAAAAAAAAAATCCTGAATCCTAACAAGTTACATGAAAACCGATTTTATACTACGGTGGCAAACATTATTAGGTAAAAGTGTAAAAATATATTAGGGGCTTTTTATTAGATGTTTCTCCTTCAGTTTAGTTACGGCCCCTCTATATTGACTGAGCCTCCACCAAGGGCGAAGTGCAGTCTCCGGGTATTGTAACTTCGAAGGAATTGTTTACATATCCGTCTTAACGCCAGTCATATTTGCTTTAGGAGCTTTCCTGGTAAATCAGGTAGATGAAAAGCTATAACTACAAGTTTTCACTGAAAGTTTCTGAGTTGTCCTGACTGACTTTTTCAGAAAGATTCCCAGGATAATTTTGGTAAGAAAACTAACTTTCAGCTGCAAATTTTCCGGGTGTTTCACAGTTATGTTTTGGCAGAAGTTAGGCACATCAGCTGCAGATCAATTTCAATTTTTTTTGTGTAGGGATTCTTGGAATAATGTTTCAATTTTAAGTTAAAAGGGCCTTTGTGGCTCTGGGGTAGAAGTTTCATTTCATAAGCAGATTGCGAGTTCGATTCCCACCGGTGTTCTGGGTGTTATTACCCCTCTATATTCTGAAGATCTTTCTTGTTTTGAAGCTCAAGCTAAGCCCAGAAAATGCCCTATTTATATCAACGAGTTTCACTTGCATTGTTAAGAAAAACATACCAAATTTTTATTTTCAAATGTGTCGTTTTATACTTAAAAAAATTTCAGAGTAATTACGAGTACCCCTTATTTTTAGTGTTAAATTTAAAACTAAAAATATTTATCGTCTCTAAACGTTCTCAATTATATTGCTTTTATACCGCAAAAATATTGTAAAGAAGTTACAATTGCATTTAAAACCCTGTCTGATAAATAATATAACTGCTTTGTGTGCTTCTAGATCGTGCTCAATCCAGAACGTTTCCGCGGACTAACAAGTGTCAGGCTTTTTCAGAACACTGTTAACGAAACATAAACCAGAAACATATTGATCTGACAACCACAAGCGCAGATAGTAGTTATACTGCCGTGCTAAGCACAGATGCGGTATCTGCAGTAGCGCTCAAAATGAGAAATTGATGATTAAAGTTTTATAACTCGTTTCTTTGATTTATGACTTAATTAAATGCTCAACTTGCGGTAGTTGTTTCGTAAATAACTTATCTAAAAATCGTAAGAGAGAATTTTTGTAAAAATCTTAATTTAAAATTAATAAATGTAGTTACGACGAACTTTCTTTTCAAAACCTTTTTACATACTAAGCTATTTTCACCGTAAGTGACAATTACTAGGCATTTTTAGGGTTATCTGCACAAATACGACAAAAGTAGCTTAGAAAAACGTGCTCAATGTATCATTAAATATTACTGAAAACATCTGCTTCCTTTGGACTTAGCTGTTTCGCTTTATTTTGTTAATACAAATCTAAGAGAATCTACCTTCTGAAAGATACCATTTTCAAAACTCCGGACAGTTAAAACTGTAATCCATAACAACTTTCTGTTTTTTATATTCAAAGAATGTTTTTTTTTTATAATGTTTTATTTTCTAGATTCATTTTTACCGAGCATGAAGATAATTTTGGCAGCAGACGATACTTAAATAAAAATATTATTGGCCGTAGAATGAAATGCGTTTTTTTTTTTTTTGCTTGAAAGAATTAGATATGAATATTTTACATACATTTCATTTTTAGAATTTGCATTTTAAAAAACCATTTAAATAGAAAAAGCTGAATATTTACTTTAACAATTATGCAAAGTTGTATTAGTTTTTATAATCAACCTGTATCAATTATTCAACGTAAAACTAATTTTAATATTCTGTGTTACAATAAAATGATACATTATTAAATATGCTGCTTTACTAAGGTATAAAGGTCGTATCTACAAATTACTAAGGAAAAAAGTGGTAACTGCGCACATACCACTTTAAAGGCTTAGTATTTGTCACTTACGTTCAAATTGCCTTAGCAAACTAAGCAAATTTGCAGTTACGACTTTTTTCTTAAAGCTTTTTTTTAATATTTGGCGTTCACAAATCGCCAAAAAACTTGAGATTTAGGTAAATTAAATTACTAACGACCACCTAGTGACAATAACTCAATTTTGATAAAATGTGCAGATACCACATCTGTGCTTAGCACGGCAGTATACGTTTGATGCTGCCCATGAAATCCATCGTTTTTATACGTGTCTGATTAAAGATTGTGAAATGTAGTCACCTTGTTCGGCCTGTCTGATGTCTTGATTGTTTCTGGTGGCTTCTTCATATTGCCTATCTTCGTAGCGATACCCTTGCTTTTCAAGATCCTCGTCGTTATCCGAAGAACTGTAATCTTTCCATTCATGACTCCTCTGTCTCCGTATTCGAGAGCTAGGTCTATTCATTCGACCTGCTTTTCCCGCAGATTCCATTACCTTCGCTTACCTAAAAAAGAAAACAAAACTTACATCACAAATAACAAACACATCCATTATCGATCAAAGTGCAATAGTTAATCAGAATCGGATTGGACTCGGCTATTTTACCTGTGCTCAACGATTTTCTTAAAGAGTTACCCTATAGACTTATTGTAGGCTCAGTCGTGCATTGTGCTTGGATTAATGAATATTTTTACTTCAAAAGCATACCACTTCATAGACATGCGTAAATCATAAATCTCATTAGTGATTTACGCACCTTTTCTCCGTCAAAAATAATTAAGAAAACATAAAAGATTTTTTTCAAATCCAATCCAAGGTTGAAGATTCGCTCTATATTTTCTCTCAGGTTCAGTCCCTTTTGTTTGCAAGTTTCGGTTTTCATCTGAGCAAGTATCTGTTATAAACTACTTTTAGCTAAATGTCAGATTAACGTGAAGGGTGCTTCGGAAGAATCAAACTGCATTATAGAGGGTAAAGTCGGAACTAATGAAATAGCTAAGATAAGTTTCCTTTTTCAAAAGGAATAAAAACTAAGGAAATAATAATTTATTTTGGAATACAACTTGAATTAAGATTTTTTTTTTAACTTCAGCAACATATATACCTTCAAAAAAGTGGTTCAGTTTTTCGAATGCAGCATCGTATATTTAATCATTAAAATTATTTTCATAAAACGAATGAAAAAAAATAAACGAATGCATGAATAACACTAGTCAACACCAAAAAATGCTTGCGGCTCAAAAATAGCTTTTTCTGAAGTATTTTGCCTCGCTAAACACGAAAATAACCATGAAAAGATGAAATTAGCTCTAGTTTTTATGATACAGAGCTAAATAGGACAGCGAATAGGACTGACTCTCTTCTAAACTTCGACCTCTGGTTGGGATAGAAAATCTCACAACATAGTTCCGAAATGGACTTCAATAAATTTAAATTCTGGGAAGAGAAATGCCCAAAATCAGAATGTAGATCCGCCTATTTCTGCTTCCACCCATTCTCATTCTGCTGGGAATAATGAAGAACTTCTTAAAAGCTGCGAACAAAGACGGTTTTTCAATACCTTACAAGGAAATTTCCAAGATATATTGAAGCTAAGGTTAAGGAGATAATTTTTAACGGCCCTTCAAATACGCGCAATTGTAAAAATCACTGGTTTTGAAGAAAAATTTGCCAGGGAAGAAAAAACAAGCAGAACGCCTTTAAGGTCTGTATTACAAGTATTTAAAAGCAGCAGAAAAGACGGGAACTAAAAACAGTTGGTCAATCAATCCCTACGGGAGTTCTGTGACCATTGATGAATGATGTGACTCTGAAACTCTAATTTGTTCACTTCTTCCAGGAAATTTTGCTTATAAACTAAAGCTATGAGCAGTGAGCATGAGGAAAGGTTTCATCAAAGATATCTTTACAATGGAACGCAGATATCAGGGTCATTGGGCTGAGTTAATGCTTACCAAATGCTGCTTAATTATTACACGAGATGGTCCTTCTTTGGCGTACAAAAAACAATCGAAAATGAAGCGTTTACAGCAATGAGCCAAAAGCAACCACTGTTTTCCGAAAAATAAGCATTGTTTAATAAAACAGGACCTATTTAATAACATTTATTGCACAAGATTTTTTTTTTTTTTACCTTTTCAACATTACCTTTAAATCAATGTGTGGTTGCAGTGTATCTTTCTCCAGTGGGATTTTGTGTATCTTGAAAACAAGAGCTAATAAAAAAAAAATCCACAACCATATTCGTTTTTCTGGACCCAAAATTAGTAGGAACCCCGCGCCCACTTCCTAAATTGTATTAAACATTTAAAATCAAACCAGGCTTAACATCAACCTTATAAGAAATGTATTGAAGGTCAGTAGATCTTAGCTAATACTTAAAAGATTAATTTCAAAAATTTAATCATTTTATAACAACACGAATAACCTTTGATGAACCACAAAATATTACAATACGGTATTAGGTTTTGAAAATTACTTGCACACTTACATCCCTTGATCATTAGAACAATTTAGTTTTTGACAGGAATCAACCATATGTTTAAGAATATAACGCCATGAATATTTTTTTTAGGGAATAGAATTGGGGTAGACACATAGGTAGATAAGTATAAATGCATAAATGTAGAGATAGTTATGCATATATTGTACTCAGATGAATATACCTAAACGGACAGTAAGAGATAAAGAAAATATTTTATTCCAATGAATATTTACATAGATAGATTTAGTTTGATAAATACTGCCGCTAAATTTATCTAAGCAACTGTCAAAAGCGGTAACATTGGCGCTAAAAGGTGAAGGGCATAAAAAACGGTCTGCGCATCCGGTCGCTTGCGAACAATTTTATTATAAGAATTGCAAAATCATGGAGAAAACGGTAAACAGGACAGCGAGGTGAGAGTGTTCTTACGTTTTACGAAGGAAATCTCTAAAAAACTGAAATCAGCGTCTACATGTACCCGCACCGTTATCATACTAGAGAAAGAAAATCTTTAGATTACACATGTAGTCGCTTGTCAGAGTAAATATTTGTTTTTTTTGCATAACAACAAAATCAGCGTCATATCAAAACAATTTCTCCAAAACGAGCAAAAATATTCAAGTTAAAAAAATTTCTTTACCCAAACTGCGTCAAAGGAAAGAATTAAAATATAAACCTTTAGCATTGCAAGTACATTACATTATTTTATTTTCTTACAGGAAAAACATATGAATACAATCACTAAAAGCCTAATTAAATGCACGAAAATAAAGCAAAGAACGAACAAAAAGCACTATAAAATGAGCTAAAATTTTAGCAGCTATAACGGTTTTTTCCATTTTTTGAAACACTATATAATCTTATTCAGTAAGTTACTGCCCTATAGCCAGGGCTAAGGCAGAAATACATGAAACACACCGCCAGCTCAGTCAATTCCAGCCGAGGACTGCAGTTTCGTGCTTATTAGTACTTTCGTGCAGTTTCGTGCTTATTAGCACAAGCATATAATCTTGTTTTTGTGATGCAAACAGCGCAAATAGATTTTAAAAAAATCCTTCTATGCAACCGAAGTTAAAATATTCTGCGAAGCAATAAGAGGCATTAAAATTGTCGTCTTCACAGTATAAAACTTTGTATAAATAAAGATTTAAATTGAAAAATGAAAAAAAAAAAAAAAAAACAGAAACTTTTAAGGAAAAGATACGTTTAATGACTGAAAGTAAACTTTTATTTGCAATGTAGTATGTGGAGCCTGTTACTACTAAACGTCGTGATACTAAAAATGCTTAAATAAGGATATACAATGCATTTTATTCTCTAAAATATTGACAAAAATTTTTGTTCTTTTGGAAATAGTCATTTTTCAATCTCTCTGAGAAAAAATCGTAAAAGTTTAAAACATTCTCATTCGTAAGTTTAAAAAAAAAAAAACTGGCATATTTGGATAAAGATTACCAGTCTACTTTTTTCGCTGGACAGTATACAAATACAATGCTTTCAGAGAAATGGGCTTAACTTTTTACTTTTGTTTCATTTTTTGAGAGTTCAGGATAAAAATTTAATCCACTACTGCAAATGTAAGACAACGGGAATTTGTCTTTACTGCATGGAATTTTATTTAGACTTTCCGTACTATAAACTCTGCTTTCCAATGTATAGCAGAGAGAGTCTGGATAAAATCCTCTTGCCCAGAAGTTATCTTTTGCTTGTACCTTGAAAAGGCTAAAGGTTGAAAGCAGAAGTGTGTTACCTTTCTTGAAAAATCGAAACAACTGAAAACGAGCACATGCGGTTGTTATCTTGCATCAATAATACTTTCATAGGTTTTTTATGAGGTAGGAAAAAAAAGATGTAGCAAACATTCTTTTACAAAAAAATATGTAGGGAGGGGGGTGGTTATTCAAAGAGCGAAAATGTTATTGTAAAGAGAAAGTGAATGAATTCCTTTCACTAGATTGAAAGAGAGGGTTTTTCAGTTTGGAATTGTTCTAGATGGAATATTGAGACATTTTTATTAAACCTTTGACGCAATGCATATCATATTTACACTTTATTGGCAAAAGTGTATGGATGTTTTCAAAAATAGGCATTTTATTAAATATCAGAAGAAATAACTGACAAATTGCTCTGCAAGTTTTATTAAGTAAGATATATGCTTCATCTCAAACTTACCGGCGAAAATTAAATGACGAATGCATCTAGGTTGTCAAAAGCAAATTTTAAGAGGAAAAATATTTCCTTGTTTTATCATTAAGCACCGTGAGAAGCTGAGAACATGCAGTAAATTTCGCAATATTTTATTTTATATGTACATTTGTTTTATGAATTTTTGTTCACGCAAATGAAGCGTTTACAGCAATTGGCATAAACTAAGTGTTGCTTTGTGTAAATAAATAAATAAATAAATAAAACATTGGTTGATGAAACAGGACTTGATAAAAATCTTCACCTTTAAATTAATTAATGGTTAGTATGCATCTTCCTTCAGTGGGCTTCTGTGTATCTTGAAATCAAGAGCTAGTAAAAATAAAATAAAAAAAATCTTTGCCTATTCGTTTTATTTTTCACCTTAAAAATAGCGAGCATTGACTGTGTAGAGAAAACTTTGTTTTCGTGTCCTAGTGCAATCTACTTTGTCCATATTTACTGGAACAAATCTCAGACGGGCATGGCATTACAAGTTGAATGACGTGCTACACAAGAGGGCAGTGTGAGACACGGGCATATGCAAATTTTCCGGTAACTTTCACTCGTGTCAGATACGGGTATATTCGTTACGTGGCTAAAGGTAGAAAACGTATCTTTTCTCGCAGAGTGAAGTACAAGTGGTCTTTTTTTTTTTTTCTCATCGTTATATTGGATTTTTTTTTTTTTTTTAATGGAATGAATCGCAAATATTTTTTTTAATGGATTGAATCACAAATATAGTTTTCTGCTCGTTATGATTTAATTAAAAATGTATGCTGGCATATCTTTAAGATGTATTATGTAGTTTAAAGAAGAGATACATTTTATTCATTCAAAAAACTATTGAATTTAAGGACAAACAGTTGGACTTTTTTTGTAACATAAAAAATGCTTAAATATTTAAATGATTTACGAGTCACAAACGCATACTTTATGAAGCGCTGGTGTGTACAGGTAGAAACATTTAACATCGGTACTGTTCCAAAAGGTATTTAAACTGAGTTACGGAGTGTTGAATAAGTTTTAGAAGAAAAAAAATATATATAAATATAGTTTTATGAAAAAGTATCTAACTACCGTATGTTAAATTGTTACCTCATACATATAAATATGTGAAGAAGAGCTCCATAATATTAACGGTGACTGCACTGTTAAACTGCGGCGAGCGGACCAGATTGTAAACAAGACGGGAAATCGACGTAAGACGCTAGTGAAATATGATTGATGTGTAAGACGTGCCCTAGACACCCAAGTTTTACGTTTGTTTTTGTGTTTATGTTCGCGTTTATGTTACTTTTTGTGCTGTTTGTTCTAATTAAATGTGTTTCGTCAACTATTTTTGTTTTAATTGGTATAAATTCCCACACATATATATTTTTAATGAACTCAAACGAGTTAAAACACAGCCGTACAACGTGCTTAGATTTCTCTTTTAATTATGTTTATGAAAAAATAATTACAACAATTTGGATTTTTCGTAATGGTTCAAATATTTAAAACGATGAATATAAATGATATTTTAGTATTTACAAGGAAAAAAATCAGTACGAAGAACTTTCACGAAGGTAGAATGTAGAAAGACATTGCTACATAAAAGTCACATAACGTATGATACTATTTAAACAAAGGAAAATGATTTTGATTGACTAACCTTTAAATGATTCCTCAAAAAGTTCAACCCAAAAAGGAAAATAACACGCATAATGCGTTCTAAGTGCTTACTTGAATCACAACAAATATCAAGATATACACGAGAAAAAAATTCTCCAAAAGCCGTTTTTTATTTAGAGAAGGGAAACATTATGTTCCCATTTCTAAAATTCTCAATAGTTGTGCGTTTATGAATGCCTACCTTTAAGTAATATTTGTAAGAGAAAAATTATACGGAAGAAGTTTAAAAAAATAAAAATAAAAAATAAAAAAGAAATTTAGGCGACGTTAAAAATCGATTAACCAGTTCCAAAAAGCATATTTCGTTTCCATTTAACGACATTTGAAGAATTTTACTTTTACCGTACTTAGTGTGTTCAGTGCCCCCCCCCCCCCCCACCCACGAATCAATAAATCACACACGTCTAGCATGATGATGACTATGCAACGGCCAATCTTCTTCGGGAAATTCAATTGAAAGTGTCATATCTGCGAAACTGTCCGAAAAGCTCGCCTTGTAGTGATCTAACTGGATTCATTACCCCGAAAGCTAGCCCAGCAATATTTCCCCCAATCTTAGTCCTTTTATCTCAGAAGGCTTATTCTTTCTTCGGAAGATAATGCTTTTCAAGGTTCAGTGCGTACGAGATTGTAAGCAGCTAAAAGAAAAAAAGGGGAAAAACTTATATCCCCGATGTTATGAGCAATTTACTAGCAAGTTCGAATTTGTTTTTTACTAAAACAGTTTGATATCATTTGTTTCAGTCATTGATATCTTCTTGCAATTGTATCTTTTGCTATATTTGTTCTAACGAAAATAGTAGAAATGTGCAAATTTTTGTACGGGCAGAAAAGTCCGTACATAAGTGTTAGAAAGCTAGATACAGTGGGTGGCCAAATTATTACGGACACTACTCAAATACTTGTATTTTCGAGTTTAACTCAGTTTTTGAAGAAATAAAAAACGAACCACAATGTTTTATATTCTGCAATTCTGCTAAAATCGTTATTATTACTTATTGTTTTTTAGAAGTCGCCACACTACCAGTCTGCGTCCTTTTACAAATATGTAAGGATATTAATGTTTTAGTCTCTAATGCAGTGATTTCGAGGGAGGGGAGGGGCGAAAATATTCAGTGCTGACTGAAAGGAAAACCAAACATACAAATAGAAAAGAAAATACATTTCAATAAATTTAACAATTATCTTTTTAAAGTAAACAAGTTTTGAAACAAAACTTACTAAAAAAAAAACAACTAATTATTAGTTCTTAAACACAGGCCCGAGGAAGTCACTAAGTTTTTCGAAGGAATGCTTAATCAGAAAATCCAGTTTCACAAAGGTAGGATGTTGAAAACGGTAATAGAATGCGAGATACCCTTGCTTTTAATGCGAAAAAAAAAATCCTCTACTCCTGACCAAAATTCAAATAGTGTTTTATCATTAAATTGCCTTTTAGTTTCGCCACTTGTCGTAAAGTCAATGAATTTTTATCTCTCATTGATGGAGACTCCTTCCGGACTCATATGAAATGAATCTCTTACCCACTTGTAACTTGCTATTAGTATGTCGTAGAAAAGAAAATACTTTTTAAAATTGTTTGCCAGCATGGCAAAATGATTTCCAATGGTTACAAAAACATCATTTACATGTTCTTCTTCACCTTTGTAAATTTTAGTACTTTTAGAAGTTGATAATCAACCTCATCTAGGTCCTAGATTGCTTCCAATTTATTTGCTTTTAGTTCTTTAATTTCCTATGTTCTAATAAGACTATGCTCAAAACAAAGTTATGAGTATTAGTATTACATTTGTTTACAAAATTATCAATATTTTTATTTAATAACCTGCTTTAGCTAACTCAACTAGCTTCAGTTTCAAATTTTGACTATGCTCTTGTATTGACGGGGTATGGGGGGGAGACGCGTGAGTTCCAGTCAGTGATCAAAGGGGGGCCCAGAGCCTAAAAGGTTGAGAACCCCTGCTCTAATGTGTTAAGACAGCTGTTGTCGTGAGGTTATATTAAGTAATCTAGAAATATTTCTATGAAAGTTTTGGTGTCTGCTATAGTCAATATGCAAGTAATACTTATGAATAAAGTTTTTTACAGCAATTTGTAGTTGGAGTATTTATCGGCCGTGTTCACAAAAAGCGTCATTTCCTTTTTTACAAGAGATTGGTTACAAGAGGACATTATAAAATATTCTTATTTATGACTCACTTATACTTACCACAAGAAAAATTGAAATCTTGCGGATCCCCTTGTGAATTCGCAGGGTGCCTAACGTTTGGTGTGCAGAAATATACTACGCAAGGCTAAACAGTGGTTTTTGTTGTCACACATTAGCTAACGTTTCAGCGTCAGCGGATTTCCGCCTTGAATGACTCTGTTTTAACAGTACAAACAGAGTTTTCATATTACGACTTTTTTTTTTAATTTCCGAAAACAGCATTAAGTAAAAAACATGTAAACTGAGGTTGAGGAAAACATTTCGCTGAAACGAATTTTGGAAGAAATTCCTTTCGTTAAAACGAGATTTTTTCTACAGTTACTTAATAGATTTTGAAACGGAACCGAATGTTTTGTTTGTTCCATAGTTTTTTTTTTTTTTTTTTTTTTTTTTTTTTAACAAAGGGTGACATTCACAGTTTTTTTTTTCGAATGTATATTAAATTACAAGTAAGTTTTGCTTCCAAAGAATTTCAGTCAAAGTTAATCAATTGCAGCTTGCATTGACATCACGTTGTGTTTATAATACGAGGCACACGGAAACAGTCCCCCGTGTGCCGCTTCTAAAATAAAACCAAAAAAGAACAATACAAATCGAGCAAAAAAATGAATGTTTTAAAATAACTAAAAGCTTTTGGAATAAACAACTTACACGAATTTTGTGAATGAAGATTATATTTCTAAAAATTCAAGCTCAAAATAAAAAAATATAGCCCGCTTATTAGAATATCGGATAAAAGAATATCCCGCTGAATATAATAAAATTTCAGTGTACTACACCGTCCATGCGTGTTATTTTTTATCCCGGATAATGGAATATCCCACTTATTAGAATAATTTTACGTGGCAAATTGCCTATTCCACTAAGCGGGCTCCGACTACTTGTTTTACTTTCAAATGAGAGTAAGTCATTTCATCTCGTTACCAATATGTGCCAAAAGGGCTCAAGTCACAAAAGGTATAAGTAATTTCCTTTTTTTTATTTTCATACATAGATAACAATGCTGTCAGGGTTTTTTCTACCATGTGATTTTTATCTCACATAGATTACTGGGGAAAAATTACCTTTTTCTTAAATTCAATAACTAATCCTCGCTAGCCTAATCTAGCATTTTTCTTTAAAAATGGAAAGGACTGACTTAACGCCGTTTAGATACAAGTTTTTCAGGTAGACCTTAAAGAGTACAAAATTCGTCTTTCATTTTTTTTCTTTACAAACTATGTACCCTAAAATCCAAAACTAATTTTGATGACTGTTTTGCACTTGAATTTTACGAAATGTTAGAGTGCGTCTAATATTCTTAATTTTCAATAGTGCATCAATACTTGTGTAAATCATATCCTTAATTATATTTATATTAAACATTTCAAGCCTTCATTTTTACATAATTGTGACATGTTCTTCGTTTTGAATTCGTTTCGTTATTTAAACATATCTCCGTGTTCTTAACCTGATCTTTTACTTAATATTTACGGAAGTGTTTTCTCTCGTAAGAATAAGTCAAGCGTAATGTAGCAAAAATCAGTGCTCTACTTGTTTCGCTATGATTTCGGTGCTTCAGCTTATCATAGAGAATTAATTTACATGTCGTTTTGTTATTTGTAAAGCAACATATCCAAGCACAGTGCTATGACACAATTAATATTTACTATCAGTTATTCTCCAAAATATAACTTTGCAATAAAAGTCACTCTATTTTACGAACAAAAATCACAAAATCGAGATGATTTGGTTAAACTGAAACTGCCTGGAACTTTTGGTTGAAGAAAAACTGCACCCAAGAGGATGCAGTTTTTAAACTATCTCCTTAAATAAGCTCAAATTTCCTAACCTGTTCAATTCAGAAAAATTATTTACAGCATCGATTAAAACATTAAGAAAAATATTTCTTTTGAATAATTGGTAAATTTTAAGTGCCTATTATTTTCCGAATCATTATACACTTGGGACGGAGGAGCGGTACAATATGAAGCTGCAGGCGAAATTTTCAAATTAAGCCTTCATAAAGGAAGAAAAAGCTGTAATACATTAATAAAAACAATGAACCTGAATAGCTGGTTGGGCTTTATTCATTAAAACTGTGCTCAGGGCACTGTTCATCGAAATTTGCGAAAAGTTTAATAATTTTTTCTTGCCTGGAAAATTCTAGTAAAGCTGAATATTTTGAAGTTTGCTGGAATTTTATCTGCGTGTATAAACAAAGAAATTAAAGCAGTTAATTCTGCTGATTACTCATTATTCCAAAGCCAGTAGATAACGTAAGCATAATAGTATAGATTTGCTCTAACTCTCATTCGTAGAGTTATGGGCAGATACAAATATTGACAGGTGATTAACGTCAAAAAAAAAATCTTTTGCGTTAGTAATGGGAAAAGGACAGTTCTGCCGCAGGAGGGGGGTCTGGGGATCAGGTCCCCCTCCCAACTCCTCTCACTCCCCCTCTGACCTTGGGTTGATCTTCCTCCTGATAGCCGCCTCCTGGGGCCGCCGCGAGGACTCCTAGAAGGTTACGGGGTTTTTCCCGCGTTTTCGCGCTCCCACGTTTTTGCACTTTGTCGTTTTTTACTTTTAGGATGGCAACACTTGTTGTCATGACAACTGAAGTTTTAGTTTTCGGGGTGGCAACACTTGTTGCTATGGTAACCAAAGTTTTTACTTTTCGATTTTTACTTTTAAGAACGCTCGTGGCGCCAACTGTTGAGACTTTGAAGATTTTGTCGATCAGGAGAAAACGTGGGCGCGCGAAAACGCGGGAAAACCCCCGTAACCTTCTAGGAGTCCTCGCGGCGGCCCAAGGAGGCGGCTATCAGGAGGAAGATCAACCCAAGGTCAGAGGGGGAGTGAGAGTAGTTGGGAGGGGGATCTGATCCCCAGATCCCTCTCTTGCGGCAGAACTGTCCTTTTCCCACTACTTGCGTTAGCCTTTCGTTATAAATAACTTAACACTAAAGTTTGTCGACCAGTTAAACGGTCATGATAGGACACCGACAAAAATTTCGAGAAAAAAAAGCGCCACACACACAAGCTATAGCTCTGTTATTATTTAAAACGACTTCTGAAAGATTCTATCTACAAAAAAAAAAAAAAAAAAAAAAACCGTACTCGCCAAGTTATTTTTTACACTCGGCCGGCCCCCTAGCGCCAGGAATTCGTCGAACTTTAATTTATTCAATGCAGTTTTATTCAGAACCTCGTTTTATTCAACATCACAAGAGACTTGGGTGAAATTTTAGAAATAATATAATGTACTTATTGTTTTTACCTGAAGATTTAAAAGAAATGTGTAACGAGTGATTTAACTGACATTACGTAGAAGTAAATGTACTATTCAAAAAAGAAAAAAAAAGAAAGAAAATACATCTAATATCACACCTTTTACTCATTTAGAGAACTATTTAAGGAAACAGTTTTAACTGAGGCTTATTAAACAGGCAAATAATGAACTCTTTAACCGACTTCAAAAAAGGAGGTTATAAATTCGTCTGCGGCTTTTTTGGTATGGATCAGTTATTTTTTGCTTTATAGTTCTTAGGTTTTTTTGAAGGCTTTTTTTTTTTAGTTTAAAAGTAATTTCCGCAATACTTTGAAAACAGGGGTGACTAGGGACAGTTGATACCCCTTTTTTTTTGTAAAAGCTAATAATTTTTATTTGAGGCAATGGACTATAACTACCTATTACCACTATCTTTAGTATATCAATAAGCTATGGCTTTTGTTAGTTTTTTTAAAATCACATAAAGAAAACCTAACAGTAGCAAAAAGGTAAAGTGTCATTCATAAATGGAATTTTGACGCTGTGGGAAAGAAGAGTCTGTATAATTGTCCTTTTTAAATTAAAAAAAATCCCCCAATTATTTATTTATTGGAACGAAAATAGTTCCGATCAAATTTAAAGGTGAGACAAAATAAATGCAGTAGCAATTGAAACACAAAATAAGAAACAAAATCAATTACAAAATAGGACATAACTAACTTTATCGAAGGATTTCATTTCGTTTTCTTAGTCCTGATCCAGTATTCAGACAAAACTAAAGAGTATATAATTAAATGCGAAAATATCTCAAAATTGACAAGAACCCACTTAGGAAAAATCAGAAATTATAGTAATTTACAAGAGAATATATATATATATATATATATATATATATACACACAGTCGAACCCGCTTAATGGAATAGCCATTTTGCCACGAAAAAATATTCTAATAAGCGGGATATTCCATTAACCAGGATTAAAATAACACATTACATTGAATTGGTACATTGAAAATGTATTATATTATGCGGGATATTCTTTTCGAGTGCTAGCAACGATTTTGGAAAGGTAAAGCTTCCGACATTTTCCATAGTGCATTAAATATTATTGCGGGTGTTGGGGGGTGGGGTCACGTTCAAATGTGGGAGGTGCTTTTGTAGTGCATGGACACATATGCGAACCAATAAGTTAAATAAATGGCATAACCTTATGTACATAATCATGGTAAAGAATAATTTATTCCGGATCAAATTTCCTTGATTCAGAAGGATCAAGTATCCTCAAGCATACTCTTGAAACTTATGGAAAAATTGTCATAAACGGAGACACCAGCTCATTTCGGACACTCAGTTTCTCATTGGTTTTTACTACCTACATACACTGTAAAAAAAATCTGAAACGTTACTGGATTTCAGAGATTTTCATTTATTTCCCCGCAAAACCAAGTATCTTCGCAAAAAATTGAATTGCTAAAAGATGCACGAATGCAGACTTTGCATAGGTGTGAAAAATATTTTTTGCCACCAGTTTAAAGATTGACTGCGCGTGTTTATTAAATGTATTGACTTTTGGTTGATTACGGCCCATCTGGATTGACTAAACTCCCGATGGGAGCAAATAAGTCACTGGCTAGTTGCAGGCAAGGGTTATGCTCAGCTCCTGCTTGTAATTTTCACATAACTTTGGCCATCTTCTTCATCATGCATCTGGAGCTTTCTTAGAAAATTAGGAAGGTTCTAATCAAACAAATTAAACCTATTTCATTTTTCTATGAGGAACACGACTGGCTTTAACACGGGATATTTCCCAATATTTCAGAAAGGTTACTGACTTTTATCGGAAAACGTTCCTGTTTTTTGTAAGATATGTTACTGGTTGAAATTGCACACATCAGCTGCCTATTATTTTTCAAGGACGTTTCTGAATCGTTTTTACAGTGTAAGTGCCAGCATTAATATCATTCTTTATTGTCTACGTTTTATATGAAAGGAAGTTTTCAAAGTTTATCCTATTTTTTGCTCGTTTTTCACCTTTACTCTATAAATCCATTTCCAATTACCTTAAAACATGTGAGCTTGTTAACTACAGCACCGCTTCCCCTATGTTTTAGCTAAATTTTAATACATTTCTCGGTGAATTATCGAACATCTGTCCCCTGGTGGCTCAAATTTAGACACTGATGGAAGTCGAAATCGTTGTCGTTCCGTTTTGGACGCCATGAAACAGTACTGAAATATTTTTAATTATGCTTCTTGTATATGAGATTATGTGATATAAAATTTCTTCAGACATTTTAAATGAGCACAAGTCCCTATTTACGGGACATACATAAGTTTTAAAAGAAAATTTCTTATAAATTACATTTTATCAGTAAATGTAATTTATAAGAAATTTTCTTATAAATTAAGAATTTTTATTATAATTATTAATTCTATTATTCCCAAGTGTAGAAAACCGAGTGTGAAAAGAAAAAAAAAATATTAAAAATATTTTCTTTTAAAAGCACGCAATACAATAATATTGTATTTGCACAAGTAATTTTATGTTCAGATTTTTTTTCAAATGGGCGGCATTATTGAAATATTTATCCACAAATCTGGTCGCAGGACTTCACAGTTTGAGTTATTCCAGGAGTGTTGGAAGGTTTAGGTTATAGCTGAGTATCTTAAGCCTCTACTGTTCTATGAACACTGCTAGAGAGGACAATAAAAAGAAAAGGCTCGAAAAAGAAGCGATATTATGAAGTAGTTACTGAAAAAATTCTACGCCGATATAAAACAGTGTTTTCGGAAGTCCAAGAGCAGAAACATTGCAGAATCTGAGACATTTAATAACATCACAATTCTGTTCTCGTTGAAATTCAAAACAAAGGAAAATAAAAAGGGGAGATTCATTGATATTATCTAATGAGAAACAGGAGAAATAGGTTGTTTTTACACTGTAATGACCTATACAAAAATTCGAAGGACAAAGAGGGATGCATCCATCAGCGTTACAGATGTCGATATTCGGCATATGAAACCTCTTTAAGTACAAGAAAAGGCGAAATAAATATTTTATGACTTTTCGAAGATACACTTTCCAGTAAGATGCTGATGTCTGCTGAATACAATAGTTAGCACACGGGTTATAACCTAATTTCGTAATTTTAACTTTCCTTTCGATTTCCCTATAAGTGTTCTTGTTAAATATTGAATTTAAACTTGACTATGTTCATTGTTTTGAATGAGTATTCCATTTTATACATCCAGTGGTCCAAAACGGGGATACATTTTTCAGAAAAATATTTTTCTACCTTTTCATAACTTTACTTTGAAAAAAAAAAAGAAAAGAATAAAAAAAAAAGAAGCTGGTTTTCTGAAAATCAAATAACTACTCTGAGAATAAAATAGTTTGATTTTAAATTTTCTTTCACATACATTACTTTTCAGTTCTAAACATGTTAGCGTCACCATTTTTCCTTTCCAAATTTCAAAATTGCAGCAATATACGCCACACATTGCTATTTCTCATTTGCAACATCTTTCAAATTTTCTTATCTATTACTGTTAAAAGCAGTGCGCGTCTATCTATATGTGTCTTTGTGTCTGTAACCTATCTTCTCTGGACTGCGAACATCTATTCGGTCAATACTGGTCATTTTGTGTTTCTGTGGAGTCAATTTCTTTGTTTTCGCAGCTGTTGTATGTCATTTCATCACTGTCTTCTTTACGTGAAATACATTTTAAACGACTAATGAGCTAAACTTAACTACGTCGAGTCATTGTTGTATGAACATTCAAGTAAATTTTTGATGATGCTTGATTTTTTTTTTGTTTAATTGAAAATTGTTTTTTTTTGTTTGCAAGTTAGCCTTAAAGTAGATGATGGGGTACTAGTGAACATAACATCTTGGGCACAAGTGAACAGGTACAGGAAATAAAAAAAAAACACACGCAAAAATAATTATAACCTAATAAAAAAAAAACTTAAGTTTAAAATCATTTTAAATACATTATCATGTCCTCTTCGAATTGAAAAGAAAGTGTATAATAATAATACTTTTTACATAATAAAATATAACGTGTGCTGTGTGGTCTAAGTTTTTTTCTAGTCTACCCGGTGAGCTAGCCCTGCTACCTGAAAATTGAAAATTTGTCAGTTAGAAGGGTTATATTTTTGGGAAAAAATATTTTCGTCTTGATACGTTACTGTACAATTTAAACCAACTCAGTACACGTTACAAACAATTCAATGCTCAATTGACATATACTTATATGATTCATTTTAAAGAGTTATTCTTTGAAGCATGATGGCATGTCCTGTTTCTTTTATTTTGGTTATATGTGCTCCAGGTTTTCACATATGATGTGGAAGGTTTGTGATCAGGTTTTCACGTATTAAAAAAAATCATGACGCATAAAAATCATGACGCATGGAGAAAGTGTCCCCATGGACACTTTCTCTGAATATTGATAGTTTTTTGGAAATATAAAGAACGAAAAAAAATCGTTCACATGTTCCCCCTTCTTCCTATGTACTGCTTATGTTTTTTGGAAAAACACCGCTACCTTTTTAACCGACTTCAAAAAGGAGGCGGTTATCAGTTCATACCGTATGTATGTTTTTTTTTTTTTTGTTTGTCCACTCATAGCGTCTCACCTAGTGAACCGATTTTGATGATTCTTTTTTTAATGGATAGAGGATGGCTCAACTTAGGTCCCATTACTTTGTTTGACCATATTTGTTCTTTAGATAAAAAGTTATGGGCAAAAAACAGTAAATTTCCCTATAAAATGATTAAAATCATATTGTAGCGAAGTTCGCTCTTTTCATCCGTGGATAACGGTGGCTCCGTGGTAGAATTCTCGTCTCCCACACGAGCAACCCGGGTTCAAATCCCGACTAGGACAAAGTGAATTTTACTAAAATTTCGTTTCTACTGTTTCCCGTATTTTCTCGAATGTTCTATTAATTTCTGTATCTTTTCAAGTGCTGGAAACTTCCAGCACTTTTTCAAGTTGTATATAAGGAGATGTAACGTTCATTCGTGGTTCTGAATAAAGATCTCGAGTTGAGACTAACGAGTATTCGCTTCATTTGGCTTTCACATTGTCTTCGCTATCTTCATCTACGCGACAATATGAAACTCATTGTTATAAAAGTTTGGTGCCATATAACTGTAACATTAATAGTAATTGTAATGATAATTTTGAATAAAGGCTTTTCTAAAGCAATACAGTGATATAGAGCCGCACTTCTTACAAGGTAACTTCTTATTTTTACTGAAATATCTACATTTACACTAAAAAGAATGAAATAAAAAAATTTTGAAAAAAAAATAGAACCGACTTCAAAATTGCTCTAAAAAGTGAAAAATAATTTTATTCTTTAAACACCTTCGATAATACTTTTAAACATAATTTTTGAAGTTGGCGCAAAAACAAAAAGTAAAATCCATTGTAACCATGCTTCGTTCATATTTTTATCAAAAAGTCATCCAAACTTAGGAACGAAACATTTATATCGTTACTCAAATATGCTGTCATCAATGCGTAATGCATGTGGTAGTGAAGAAACTGGAGCTGGTTAAATTTATACTTGTAGTTGAGTTATGGCTGTGAATGATTTTATCGATCGTTTTTGCGCCAACTTCAAAAATTATGTTTAAAAGTATTATCGAAGGTGTTTAAAGAATAAAATTATTTTTCACTTTTTAGAGCAATTTTGAAGTCGGTTCTATTTTTTTTTTCAAAATTTTTTTATTAATCCACATTTGCATTATAGAATATCACAGTTGAAAGCTGAAACTGTCGAATACACTCCAAAACTGATCTTTTGACGCTTGATGACGTAAAGTTACTATGATTATTGCCAGTATTGAAATTATGCATGTTAGTAGTTTCATGATTCATGGGGGAAACAAGTACCCTGAGGTTTTAAATATTCACACTCTCCCTTTTTCCCTAGATTTTTCGCATGCATTTAATTTGAAACAAGTTGATTCATGTGGATATTTCTATGAAATTTATAACTGATGAATATGAAAACGTGTGCAATAGCAGCTTCCTACTGTTAAATCTGAAAACAGGTATTTTTCTACGGACATGAAAGTTTTCATCTGAATATGGTTTTATATAAGGAAATAGTTTTAATACAAAAATCTGCAACGAGTGCCAAGCAACGTTTGCAGTGTTTCAGAAAATGTTTGCATCACGCATTTGCACATTTGAAGGCAGAAAGAAACTTTGGGTATAGGTGCTTCCCTACTGGAGAAATAATCTAGAAATGGACCTACAAAAAATCCGTAAAATTCATTTTTATCATTTGTTCCAAAGCGCAAAAGGTCATGGACGTTCTTAATGTTTCAACCATTTATTTAATACTGCGGCTCGCTGCTGCATTCTAATTTAATACCTATGATACTTTGGATCTAGGTACTTTGGCAGCCTTTTACAATTTGAAAAAAAATCTAACATTCTATTACGACCAAACCTGAATCTTATATTCTGCTGGAGGCTATTTATTCTTTCGTTTCATTTTGGCATCCATTTTTCTTGTTTTGTTAGATTAGATGTTGGCCACTTGGAGCTTTCCAATTTATATCAAATGTTCTAACTAACTTGCTATCCCTCTGTTTGCACGATGGATAGCTGATCATTTGTAATAATTCTTGCTATACTGTGGTTTTGCGTTATTTATTCTATTTTTTTCTTTCTTTAAAGAAAAGGAGAAAAAGAAGGATTTACCAACTCATTTATGAATATTTATAAAGTACATGCCTTAAAGACGCGAAACACAAACTAGACTAAAGTTTTCTTTCCTTTCAATTATTATGTTTTTACGCACATTTATTACACAGAAAATTCCTTTAGAGCCATGCATTGACGACAACGCAAATCAAAACTAAATATCGCTTTCATAAAACAATTCCAAAAAATCAAATAGTTGAACCGGGAGTGCTTGGAAGCCGTTTGAGCAAACTTACTTCCAACATAAATAAAAACCGATAAAAAATGATTAATTTTTTCTCAACGAATCCAGTTTCTAAAATGCTCTAAAAGAAATAACACGATTGTGAATAACAGCCTGGGGGTAACAACTGAGGGACAAATAATAAGACCTAAGTTAAGTGCTCCCTGCTGATATCGTTCTCGCCCTTAGAACTGTTGCTATGAGTGCAGGATACAGAAAAGAGTTTCAATTTCTACGATACCTATCAACAGGTTACGAGTTGGGGAGATTTTTTTAAAAACTTGAATGACTTGCCTGGAGAAAATTTTACGTTCAAATGTTCAGGTGTCAAATCGCTACTTCAAACTAACTCTTATTAAAGCAAGATTAAAAATTTTGGTGCTTTGATAACAATGTCAGTGGTGAATTCCAGGAAAAAGGCGACATGACACTTGTTTTTTGAAACTTAAAATTCTGTTACTTGCCATATACCATGAAATAAATGAACTTTTCGAATCTTAACCTGTTTTTCCCAAATAGTTTGTTGACTTCCAGAAAATCAAGGGCAAAATCAAGTTTTCTCTTTATATTTTTACAGAACAAAATATCTCTTTTTTGTTACATACTGTAATTTCAATAAACTTGTTATCAGCATCTAACATTTAGGTTAACTTTTTATCTTCTGAATGTCTAGTTAAACTTTTTGGTAAGTTATTTAAAATTTCTTTTTTTTCAACCACGAAATAGGTCCATTACTAAGGTGACAATTTGATGTCCTTCCGTTACCAAAATACTAAATCTCAGTTAGTTCACCAAGAACCAATTGGGTATAAGAAACTAATGTGTTTTTATGCAAAGCAGAATCATGTCCCTCGTCAAGAAGGCGTAGTTATAATTTTAATGAATATTTAATTAATAGTAACGGAAGGACATTTAACTATAAGCTGATAAAGGGTTAAATTTTAGAATGCTAGTATAAAAAAACTATTGTTTAAAGTTAGTAGTCACATTTAAAACATATATAAGTAATATTTGTGCAAAAATTCTGAATGTTTTTATTAAAAAAATAAATTTTTATTAATTATTTTTTATTTTAATGTTTTATGATTTTTTTTCTTCTATTGTGTATGATAAAAATCATGAAAACTACACTGAAAAGTTCCTAAGCATGTGAAAATCAGTTTTGTATGACAGGTTTGTGATATGGCAAGCCAATTCAAGCAAAAAGCTGCTCACACACTTCATACTTATATTGGAAGAATACAATATTGAAATTTCTTTCGGATTTGTTGCCACAAGTCAAAAGAAAGCAGTGTTCAGAGCATTGGTTTAACCGTTAAACAGCAATATAAGGATTGAACAAGAAAGAACAAAATTTTTTTCAAGAACGAAAAATTAAAAAAATCCCGAAATACCCTGGGGCCACATCAGGGGGTACTCCCCAAGGGTAGGAAAAAACCATGAGATGTTTCGTGAGTGCTGCTGCCGAAAAAATTGCCTAAAAAAGCAGCACTAGTCCTCGATTTCTCACAAAACAAGCTAATGGGGTACTGAAAGTCCAGAATATCAGCATGACAAGAAGTAAAAACAATGAACATTTACAAACCAAAAATACAAGTTTTATGTAAAGATAAATAGAACAATATTTAAACTACAAGAGAACAATAAAGTAAGACAAAACAACGTTAGAAGAAGCACAAATTTGTAAATTAAAGCAGACACGTGTTTCGGCGTTACAGGGAACGCCTTTTTCAATCTTACAAGAGAACAAATTCACAATTGAACTCAATATCAAAAGAAAGAACGTATAACAATCAAATTCAAGAAACAGAAAAATTGACCTACCGCCAATCCTCCACAACCATGCGAATGAAATGTTTCCTAAGATGCTCGGGACATTGGTTCTCAGTTAGGGTTTGCAGTTAAAATTTGAATCGCTGTTTTCAGATTTGTTTTATTATTGCAGATTTTTTTTTATATCTAATAATTTGTGAAATAATTATATTTTTGAACACTTTTCTACTGACGCAACTGTGAAAATGAATTAAAAAATACACTTTAAAATCAAAATCCTGACGTTTATCATACAAAGCTATACTGGAATCTTTATCATTTAGTTGAATATTGAGATCAAGGAAATTATTTGACTTATCCTTATTTGTTTGTTTCAGTAATAGTTCATTTGGGTAAATTTCTTTAGGTAAATTGTGAAAATCATTGTTGTTAAACATGATGATGTCATCACTATATCTAAATGCTTCTATACTGTTTATTAAAAAAATAGATTCATAATAATGCAAAAATAGATTGGCACTAGAAAAAGATGTGCTCATCGGTATTCCATTGATCTGTCTGTAGAAATTTGAACCATTGTATAAGTAATTCTTAAAAATACAAAATTTAATAAGGTTAATCCAAGAGTGTTTTTCTAGATTGATGTATTTTTCATATTTGTCAAAAATTCTATTTGAAACCTCGATTATGAGATTGTAGGGAATGTTAGCGAAAAGATTTTCAAAGTCAAAAGTATTAATACTATGAATATGGTATATACCACTGTTTATGAAAATCAGAACTTTCTGGTTATTTAGAATTATAAAACTTTTTTCTTCTGCAATTTTGGCTAAGATATTTTTTAATTTTTCGAAAAAATGTCACCTTCTTGATTATTGTAGGAGTATGTTCCACTAGTAACGGATCTGAACTTTATTGGATTTTTATGAAACTTAACAGTTATAAAAAGGAAAGGAAAATTGAAATTGAGATGCCGTGTGTTTGCAATTTTGTTGAAGGCTAGTATTCTTTCCTTTAAACTGGACTCACCTTCTATGACTTTTTTGTATGTGTTAATATTTGATCAAAGTAGTGAAGTTTATTTTGGTTGAATTGTTCAGGATACAATTACGCTATATGATAGTGTTTCTTGTATATATATATATATATATATATATATATATATATATATATATATATATATATATATATATATATATATATATATATGTACTGCCCAAAAGCGTAGTGGCAACAGTTGGAAATGACGCAATGGATATAAGGCAGTACGAAAGAGCTAAAGTTTCCTTTTTTACGCATATCATCTCGCCTTGCGTGCGTGGCTGAAACAGCCTCTCGAGTTTCGTTAAAATGGTGAATGTGGGGATGGCCCTTTGCAAGGTTAAGTGCAGATAAATGTTCCTCGCTAAGATGTGAAGTCTCGGCATCACATAAGTGAACCAAGAATCTATCAGAGTCTTCTGCCAGACTAAATTCATCGCTGTGTCGGAAGTGGAGGCCCCATGGACCAGACCTGGGAGCTAGTGAACGCATCGGATGGTTAGAAATTATAAGTCTTGTGGCCCGTGAAAATGAATAGCAGGAATTGGAGTTCGGAGCTACCGGCAGCGGGCGAATCCTCAAATCATTCAGCCTACGCTAGATCTTTGAAGCAAGGTCGAATTGGTGCCTTTTGTACAGCGTGTGAGATTTTTAGTGTTTGATGCCTCGTCGTAGAATTCAACCCCTGTGAAGTAATGTTTTAATGTATTACATGAGAACTTTTTAATCTGTGCAAATTGTGGTATTATGTTGTTACAGGCTAATGTTATTTTAATGTGTGTAAAATGCAAATTTCATATTAGTTAATTTTAAGCAGAGAGTTATTTGGGCTTGGTGCTTTTGTAAATATGTATAGGCGGAATCTCTGGCCGTGTAATAACTAATGTATTTTAACTTTTATTGGGGGTTAATTTTAGAGTTAGTATTTGATCAAGGAGTAGTTTTAAATTCTTTTAAAAGCACTATTCTTGCAATTGTATTTGTGTTATAATGCTGCATCTTAACCATGCCACATAGTAAGAATAAAGCTGTTTCTTTCTTTAAAGAATTGTAATTAATGTGATCTTGGGTATGTGTTTTGGTGTTTCGCGTACTGTACGTTTCGTCAGTACAAAAATGGTGCCGTGGCTTTCTTTTCTTGCAGCTTTATAAAAAAAAACATATTAGCGGTGTATAATATGTGGTGGTTTTTACAAGTTTTAAATTTGTAATTTTGTGTGTTTTTGCGTATTGTATAAGGAAGGGATGACCAAGGACCAGGCATCAGGAGTTTTTGTACCTCATGGCTTATCTGTAATGAATCTATCAATGATACCTGTGTTTAAAGGTATTAATAGTGAAACTCCTCTTCCTGAGTTTTTTGAAAGGATAGAGGATTCGGCTTTGCAGTGGAATTGGTCTGATTCGGAGAAATATTTCGTGGCGCGAGATAGGCTGTTTGGAAACGCTAGGGAATGTTTCAATGAGTTTCGCGACGAAATTAGTGATTTTAAAACATTGAAACTGGTCCTTTTCAGAGAATTTGTTAGCAAGCCGCCCCCAAGCGTGGCCCTTTTCGAGTTTATGGCATTCCGGCAGCCACCAAATATGCCAGTGGAGAGGTTTATCGCAAGGGCTAATGCGAAAAGCAAAATGCTAGATTTCGGAAATGAATCTAAAGAAATAGTGGAAAGTCAGCGTAAACACATGTTAATGAACATGCTTCTTGCAAATTTGCGACCTGAAATCTTGAGGGGAGTAATTGTCAGAAATCCTAAAAATTTGGAAGAACTCAAAGATTATGCAGGTCGTGAAGAAATTGCCTGGAGGGCAGCACAATCCGCCGATAATCCATTTTTAAATCAATCTGAACATTTCGGGGCAAATTCCGAGTCAGTGTTTGGGATAAATCAAACGAATACAGAAAATAATAAAGTAAGCGACGGGTTTAATACCTTGTTAGAGAAAATGGATTATCTAACAAAAAGGGTTGAGCTGTTGGAGGGGCATAGATGCCGGGGTAATGAAAGAAAAGTAAGTGTAACTTGTTTTAAATGTGGGCGAATAGGACATATAGCTCGATATTGTAGAACGAATCCAGGATACGAGCACACAAAAAAATCAAATTCCGGAAAACTAGACCAGGGGGTCTGGTCGGCACAAACGCAAACATTAATCCCTGGGGTGCGTATAAATAATGGGCAAAAGGGAAAGCTTCCTGTTATAAAGGTTAAGATTGGCCAGAACAAGATGGGGGCTTTATGCGACTCGGGGGCGACGTTGAATTTAATTGAGGAGGGTTGTATACTATTGGAGTCAGACTGTCAACCATGCTCGTTGTGGATAAATACCGTTGCGAAAGAGGCTATAAAAATCCTTAAAAAAGTCCATCTTTACGTGACCATAAATGATAAAGTTATAAATTCGGATTTTTATGTAATTTCAAAAGATATTTCAAAAAATTTTAAAGTTATTTTGGGTCTGCCGTTCTTGGTTGAAAACGGATGTATCATCAATTATAAGAAAAAAAACGGTAAAAATAAACAATGAAATGATTTCATGGGAAAATTCGGAGCAAACAGACGCTATGTTCAATATTGGAAGTGGGAGTCAGGGCCAAATAGGTCATATATGCAGAAAAATCACCTTGCCCCCTTTTTCACAGTCTGTCGCAAAGGTTAACTTGAAAAATACATTAGGTTCGGAGGTTATAATGATAGAACCATATAATCAACAGGAAAAGAACTTCTTAATTGCCCGATCTATAAGTAAGGGAGCGCAAAAAGATGGAATTCCGGTCCTGATAATGAACCCAACAGATAAATTTATTCATATTAACAAACAAACAAAGTTGGTCAGATGCGAAGAAGTAGTTAAAGCTGAGAGTATAATGAATGACATGTATTTTGTGGAAAACGAGGAGCGGTTTGGGGAATGCGACGAGGCCGATTTAGAGTGGAGTAATATATTTAGGTTAGATCATTTGCAACCTGATATAAAAAATAAAATGATAGACTTTCTGAATAAAAATAAAGAGGTGTTTGCAAGCTCGGTACGGGACCTGCAGGGATGCGATGCTGTACTACACAAGATTCCACTTTCGGATGAAAATCCGGTAAAGAAGAAACCATACAGGGTCCCTTATAACTTAAGGGATGAAATGGATAGGCAGTTAAATATCTTGTTAGAGGCAGGAATTTTGGAACCATCCGAATCACCTTATGCCGCACCCGTTCTACTTGTAAGAAAAACCTCAGGGGAATTTAGATTGGTGGTCGATTTTCGCGGCCTCAACATGAAAGTGGTGCCCGATTCCTATCCCATACCAAATATTAATGAAGCAATTGATAAGTTAGAATACGGAAAATTTTTTACAACTTTAGATTTGACGAGTGGATTTTTTCAACAAATAGTGGTGCCCGAAGATAGACCGAAATTGGCAATTACAACACAGAAAGGGCTTTTCCAGTTTACTCGCACCCCTTTCGGTCTAAGGACAAGTGCGAATTCCTTTCAGAGACTTATGAGTGTTATACTTTCTGGTTTGGATCCCATGAATATCGGAGTTTACATTGATGATATCATAGTTAGCAGTAATTCAATTGAAAGTCATTTTCCGAAACTTCAGGCAGTATTTGACAGATTGAAAAAATATAAGTTAAAATTAAAGCCAAATAAATGCATTTTTCTGACTGAAACTGTTAAATACCTGGGTTTTAAAATTAGCAAAGGTAGAGTTTTTCCGGATCAAAAAAATATTGATATTATAAAGAATTTTCAAATTCCAAAGAATAGGAAACAAGTGAGATCTTTCTTGGGATGTATAAACTATTATAGAAAATTTATACCAAATATTGCTAGGCGGTCAGTTAGTTTAACAAATTTAACGAAAGAGAAACAGGGGTTTAAATGGAATGAACAGGCGGAGGAGGAGTTTGAGGATTTAAAATTGGCTCTGATGAATGACACCTTTTTGTATCTGCCGGATATGAAGAAAGACTTTCACATGTATACAGATGCAAGTAAGATTGCGATAGGTTGCGTCCTGGCGCAGTTGGATACAGAAGGATTTCCACAACCCGTGGCCTTTGGAAGTAGGAAATTGAATTCTGCGGAAACTCGATATTCGACGACTGAAAGAGAGGCCTTAGCCATTGTGTATTTTGCCAATTATTTTAAACAATATCTGCTGGGAAAACTATTTTATTTGTACACGGATCATGCGCCTCTGACTAGCTGCTTTAAGCTTAAGGATTCATTCTGCAGAATAGCCCGGTGGGTTTTATCGCTTTCCCAGTTCGAATTTGAAATAAAATATTTGCCAGGGAAAATTAACACGGTGGCGGATTTTTTGTCCAGAAATGTTTCTGAATATGAGACACAAAATAGGGAGGTTCAATTCAATGAATTGAGTGAGATGGGCCCGGTTAAGGCTGAAATTTCGGTTGAAAAATTGCGGGAGGAACAGGAAAAAGATAGAGCATGTATTAGGATAAAGAACAACCTGTTAAAAAATAGCCGAATAAATCCGGATAAACTGGAATTTTTCTTGAAGGATAAAATTTTGGTATGCAGAAACAGAAATTCCAAGGGGGAAAAAGATATTAGGTACGTTGTGCCACAGTCGTTGGTACGAAAAATATGTGAGATTTATCATGATAGTCCGCAAGCGTGTCATCCCGGGATTAAGAAAACTTCTAACAAAATCAAAAGTATGTTTTATTGGCCGAGAATGGGGGCTCAAATCATGAACTGGGTGAAGTCGTGTCAGAGTTGTATGGAACGAAGGGCACATCTGCCAGGGTGTTTGGCTCCATTGCAGAGAGCTCCTATTCCGGCAGGTCCATTCGAAAAAGTCGCTTTCGACATAGTAGGTCCCTTGCCTGTCACTGAAAGGGGTAATAGATATATCATTACCTTTACTGACTATTTTACAAGGTGGGTGGATGCTTTCCCTGTGTCTACGATAGGCAGTGATGTCATCGCGGATGTAGTGATGCAATTCATTAGTCGTTATGGGACACCAAAAAAATTTTTGTCAGACCGGGGGTTGAATTTGCTAAGCAATGCAATGAAGGAAGTATACCGGAGTTTGAATATAAAAAAATTAGATACCCTGGCGTGGAGACCACAGAGTAATGGGTGCGTGGAAAGATATCACAAAACGTTAGGTAATGCGCTTTCGCATATAGTAAATTCCGAACATGATGACTGGGATATAAAATTGCCCTTTGCTCTCCTGGCGTATAGAACGTCTGCACACGAGTCGACCGGTTTTGCACCAGCATGGTTGATGTATGGAAGAAATTTAAATCTGCCTCATGAGTTTCTGGAAAAGGCGACCCCCTTTTCTTATGCGGATAATATGCATTATGCTAATGAGCTACTGAAGAAATTGCATGAATCATACGCCACAGTGAGACACAATTTGGAAAATGCGGCTGAGACAAATGAAAACAGACGAGAAAGGCAAAGTAAAATACGGCAATTTAAAGTAGGGGATGAAATATTTTGGTATAATCCAGCTGTGAAGCCAGGGCGCTCAAAAAAATTGAGTAAACATAATGAAGGTCCTTTTCTAATTTCTGAAATTATCTCTCCAGTAGTGGTAAAAATTAGGCACGCAAAGAAATCAAATTACGTCAGGGTGGTACATATAGAGAATATTGCTTTGGCCACTCCCAGATTTCCCTTAGTTGACCCGGATACTGCTACCACAGATATGGGTCAAACAAGAACACAACAAGGTTGTCAAACACAACAAGAAAATACAAAAGAGGAGGGAAATTCAACTGGGAGTTTGCCTCTTGATGTTCAAATGATGCCTGGTCTCTTAGGTCGTTTTGTCCCACATGTTGTGCATCCTTATAATTTGCGGCCTAGAGTGAATGGAAGAGTTGTTCAATAAAAATATACTTGTGTATATTTTTTTTAAGGGGGAGGGCATTTGTACTGCCCAAAAGCGTAGTGGCAACAGTTGGAAATGACGCAATGGATATAAGGCAGTACGAAAGAGCTAAAGTTTCCTTTTTTACGCATATCATCTCGCCTTGCGTGCGTGGCTGAAACAGCCTCTCGAGTTTCGTTAAAATGGTGAATGTGGGGATGGCCCTTTGCAAGGTTAAGTGCAGATAAATGTTCCTCGCTAAGATGTGAAGTCTCGGCATCACATAAGTGAACCAAGAATCTATCAGAGTCTTCTGCCAGACTAAATTCATCGCTGTGTCGGAAGTGGAGGCCCCATGGACCAGACCTGGGAGCTAGTGAACGCATCGGATGGTTAGAAATTATAAGTCTTGTGGCCCGAATGAATTAGTAAGAATGAATTAGCCGTAAATGAATTAGTCCAGGATCTGACAGCACTTCTGTAGGAAAGTTCGAGTAGGGAGAGTTTCTTTTCAAAAATGTTTAGTAGATGTCCTAGAAAGTATTTTGGACTCGGGTGGACATCCGCCACCTGGTCACTTCTCCTGCTATGACGTCATCAAAGATGGCGGCCGCTCGCTCTCATAAATGCTTAGTACTTCGATGGAAGATTGAGTACGGAGAATTTTGCTTCAAAAATGTTTATTAGGTGTCCTAAAAAGTATTTAGAGCTTATGTGGATATCTGCTATTTCGTACATTTTTTAGCTATGACGTCATCAAAGAAGGCGGGCCCGCGCTTTCGTCCCCATATAAGCCCAAATTTATGTTAATACTTAACCAACAAAAATGAAAATTTGGCCAGTAAGTTACTATTAGTGTTTTTAAGGCGAATAGCAATGTATTTTTACTGCTGCTATTAATAACTATTTTTTTTATTTTTTTGGTGCACTTAATAAAATTATATTTAAAAGGGGTTGTTACAAGTTGGTTGCAAACCAAGGGCGCCCATATACAAAATAGTAGGGGGGGGGACTCAGATATTTTCCCCATGGGTTAGGAGGGTGTTTTCTCCATGGAAACCGATTTTAGGACAGATTAGAGTCATTAAAATATTTCATTTTTAATAACTTATTCATTAATGGCTGGAGAATAAATGTTTTTACATTTTTGCAAAGCAAAAAGTGCCAAAAGCAAGGAAGTTCTAATTTTAAAGGCGGGGGGGGGGACACTCCCTTGCCCCCTATATGGGCGCCCTTGTTGCAAACCCGTACTATTACACTTACAGAAAGAGCAACAGGTTACTTCATTTGCTCTACAAGTATAGGAAGATTTGGCACATTTCAAGCAATTACATGCTCCAGTAAAATCGGTTGGAAATCTCTGTGAGTTCTTTTCTGGCATCAAATCATCATCTACCACTGCAAAACCAAATTCACAAGGATCTAAGTCAACAGCAACATCGTGAATACAATGTCGTTGTAGGTATGTGTAAAAATATGATTTTAATAAGAGGCTCTTAGTACTTCTGCTAGTAGGCGGCAAGTTAACAGTGTCAATATTTTTCGCATGATGATACAGCAATAACCTAAGTTCATCTAAAGATTTACAGAATGACCCTTTCCGCAGTACTTGCACTAAGTATTTTTCTGCAGATTTAAGGCTTTGCTCTATATAAATCCAGTCAGATGATACGCCAAAACTCTCCAAATACTCTACAGATGCGCAATGAAGAGCAGATTTTTTGGTACGAAATTTACTTGTATAATCTGATCCACATACACTCTTAATTCAAAACTCTTAAAAAGAGTGAAATCTATTGCGGGTGCATTCATTCTTTCTGAGTGCTAGCTTTATCGAAAAAAGACGCTTTACGAAAAAAAACCAAGACTAAAACTTTCCTTATTGGCGTGAATTCGGAAACACTCCTTTTGAAGAGCGAAAAATAAAAACATTCTTTAAAAGAAGGACTCAAAAGCATTTTCATTGGTTCGATTCTGTCACGTGATTTTGTTTAGAGAGAATCTTCTATACCTCCACGTTAGGCTTAACTAACGTTGGTCGCGAATACCAAGTGGATGTCGCTATCTGAATGTCTTCATTTAATGAATTAAAACACTATTTGTTGCCGAATGAGGATTCTGAAGGAAATGCACAAAAACTGAATGGTAAGTGCGAAGAATTTTCTTTTTTATTAAAACTTGTAACTGTTAATATTTCTTGAACTGCTATATCGTTACAAATCACCCACGTGCAATGTTACGGCGAACTTTTTGTAACTTTTTCTTCCAAATTAATGAAACTGTTTTCAACAATTTTATTTCGGTCATCGAATCAAAAATATGACATTTAAAACAGTCGTTACCATCTTTGGTGTGTGTGTGTACTGTATATATATTTTAGGCAGGTGTTACAGACCCGACCATGCGCAAATCTATAGGTCGGATACCGAATCCGCTCCCGATGGTCGGAGCTCCAACCACTGCGTATATTTTAAATTAATCAAACATTGTTTTTGTGTATAATAAACTTTAAAGAGTATCATAAACTTTGTATAATACACTCATTCATATGTGCAACGGGCCATTCATTAATTCAGGGTCCTGAGGGGGAGGGAGGGGGAATTCTCTACATACCCTTGCTTGGAGAGGGGGGTTGGTGGATCCATTCTTACGTAATATTTTCCAAGCCGATATTTTATATTAGAAATCCGCGGTCAAGTGGTTTGGCAAATATTATATTTCATTTGCTTCAGGAAGGTAAAAGTATGTATTATAGGATGAGCTGTTTTTTACTTGTGTTTCAAAGAATGAAACGTGTAAAATATAATAAAAGAATCGCACTGTGTTTTGCATGTCTTATTTTTAATTATTATCGCATCATATACAAAAATTATTTGTCGAAAAACATTCGGTCTAGATTCCTTACAGTAAACATTTCTTTACTCAAAAATGTTTTTGAAAAAATTAAAAAAAAAATGATAGTTAATTTAAGAACGATCCCAGTGATGTAATATTTGTTAATATTGTGAAGGAAAAAAAATCTTACGTAAGATGGGGGGGGGGGAGTCTTACATACCCTTACATAGGGGGAAGGGAAGGTCAAAAATTGCCAAAATTGTCCTTACGTAATTAATGAATGGCCTCGAAGAAACAAAATTGAATTCAAACGTATCTTGTCACAATTTATGAGTGACTTTTTAAATTAATTTGAACTGATGTAACTTTTAAAACATTAGTTAAAAGACACACCGAGAATATCAATATAGAGTTTCAAAATTTTAAATCTATTTATTTGGAACTGTGTGTGTTTTTTAGTTTTATTTCAATCTTTAGATTCGGAAATGTACGTAATATTGCACGTGGGTGATTTGTAACGATATACGAGTAGTTCAAGAAATATTACCAGTTAAAGTTTTAATAAAAAAGAAAATTCTTCGTACTTACCATACAGTTCTTGTGCAACCTCTTCGGAAACACTAAAAACTTTTTTTTTTTTTTTTCATTTTTTAAATTAAAAAACTAATTTTTTTTTCAAATGAAATAAGTTTTAAAAACAGTTTTAAATTCAAATACACAGCATAAGCACATGAAAACACGTTTAAAAAACAATTTCACCAAAGGGTAGTGAAATGATTTTACCTATTTTATTCTAAAAAAAGAGTGAAATAGCGGCTTTCCAAAACGGAAAGCAACCAACCATTTAGGATATTAATTTAGTCTTAAAAAGAGTGAAAAACACTTATCAAAAGGGAGTGAAATTAGCTTATCCAAAAGGAGTGAAAATAACCGCTCCGCAAAAGGAATGAAATTCACTCCTATAAGGAAAGTGCGTTTTCGACACTGGAAAGGAGTGAAAATTTACTCCGTCTGAGTTAAAATCGCTGGAATTTTTTAAGAGAGTAGTGCGTGGATGGCAGGAAACAACGAACATAAGTTTTCACCCTTTTTCAGTGAATATCATTAACAGATAAGAATCGTGTAAAATCACCAACTCCAGTACGCACCTAAAGTTCCTGAACACCAAATCGTTGAAGAGTAAGATAGTGAAACAAAGTTAACACCATTATATCAGTGTTGGCGCTAGCAATAATGATTTTAGTGAACACACACAGGGATGCATGTTTTGAAGGAATCGACATTCTGAATTCAGCTTCCTCTACTGTCAGACAATTTAATTCTGGGTTATTTATCTGTTTTCCACTTTGCACAGATGTACATTTAAATATTACATCATCCTCTTCATCACCACGAAAGACACTAAAAGTGTGGTTGGTATTATGTGGTGTTTGAGTCAAAGAAGCTGTCACTGTATCGGCAATGAACTTTTGCAACATCAGTTTGTTTCTTAAAGATCCCCAAAAGCTGCTGAGTCGGACAGGCAATGGAATATATCTTCTGAGATTTTGACCACATCTATAACGATGCTGCTACCTTGTCTTTGCACCCTTTCAGATTTTTTAGGAGAAAATTTGCGATAACTGTCAAAAATGTACTCTTCCACAGTTCTTGGTGATGCTCCCGATGTATGACGAAAAAGCTGAAATAGCTCCACCCTTTCATACAGAGTTCATGACGTCAACTATAAAACAGGTTTTATCGTCAGACTTGAACCAGGTATCATCACTGGTGCTACCATGTTTCCAGCTCTTTTAACAATGCACTTTTTTTGTTATTTTACCATTAGCCCTTGGTTATTGAACAATGAACAGTTTTCAGATAGCTCATTACGAAAGAGCTCTTGCATGTCATACGAACGAGCCTGAACTATTTGTATCATTCGGTGAGATGACTTGTTCGATTTCTTTTTAGTAACTTTCCTTGTAGCACCTAAACTTTGCGCTTTGGTGCAATGAAATGGTGGCAACATGACTTTATGGAAGGTGCTTGATATTCTTACTGTTTTGTCCTCGTATCGTGTTTTCTGCAATGTACAATACATATCTTCGCCGGTCTTAAATAATTTTAATATTTTTTTCTTTGTATCTTGGGAAACCAGTGCTTTTGTTTACCCATTCTTTGCCCCGGCCGATACAGGATCGGCCGCGCAGTTTGTGTTAATACTGCCCCGGCCGATTCAGGCTCGTCGCAAGAAAATGGTCCCTAACTGCCTTCGACGAACCTGTGTCGTCACGGCGTTTCTAGCAGTTTTTGCCTCGGCCGAATATGTGTCGGCGATCCTTCCAGGGGCAGAACCCTGTTATTGCGTTTCTCTGTTGGGTTCTGGTGCATTTAGGGGAGCGGTAATCAAGCTCTTTTCCTTAGACAAAAGGGACGTAACTTATAGTATTTCACGAAACTTGTTGTAATTTATTTTATTTTACTAAGATATTAATCTTTCAAGTACTCCTGTGATGTATGGGACACGTATAATGCTTCAAATAATCAGGCATTATATTTTTATCTTTTCGTGGAAGCTTTGTTTCTTAGCATTCTATCATTTGAACTCCTAATGAAGTGTGAAAATATTTCCTTACACATTTAACAATATTTCTATGCCTGAATAAAGCAAATAAACAGAATTTTTTTTTTCTTGTTATTAAAAATCCACCTTCTTACACAAGCAACCTTCACTAAATTGTTCAAAATCCTCAAATTTTATAATTTATTTTACACAACATTTTTTAAAAATTATCTTACACATATTAATTTTGTACGAGTATGTTTTTTTTTAAATTATAATGTGTTTACTACGCTTTTTATTTATTTGTATACTATTATTATTTTTTATTATTTATTTATTTTTAAATCGTGATAATTTCAAACTTAAATTTTAACTTTTTATATTCACGGCATTCTTTGATGGGTTTTTAGTGATACAGTTTTGAATATTTTTAATTTCGCAAACAAAAATTATGACGACCGCATTGATTATACGTAATAGTTGACCCTGCAAAACATAAAATATGTACTACAGTAAAAATGAAATAAAATATCTTGTTCTTTTCGTTTTACTCATACGAAACGAAACATTCCTTTTCTCCCTTTCTTTTTCAGATTTTATTTACTGTTTTAAAATAGCTAAAATGTTTTAACTGCACCTTCTTTTATGAGATTTTAAAAATAAAAATAAAATATTTGGTTTCTTTTCAATAATCAAGTTGCCTTAATTAGTAAATAATCCTATGAAACTAACTAAAATTTATCCAAATATGTTTTAAAATAAGAAAAACAATCCGACTCGATTTCAAGCAAGATTTTCTTTTTTTTTCTTCTGAAGACATGTTCTCAAATACAAGCAGTAAAGCTTGCTTTGAAATTCCTTTCTGATTCAAACTGTTTTGTTGTAAGAAAATAATGTGGAAGGGTTGACCGCAAGACACCAAGGGGGACATCTCCTTAGGGAATCCGCCCAGGCAGTCTCTGTTATTCCTCTCTCAGCTGGGGGCTTTTAGTTGCATGCACAAAAGTATCCTTTAGGGAAATAGGGGATTAGCCGCAAGTTTTGATCTTTTGTAGTCATTTATCTTTAAAATACTTCCCACGCTTGAGCAACTGATATCTGGACACTCAGAAGGGATTTAAAAGTCATCGCAATTACGATAAAAGAACCGAAAAGCAGAGATGTCTCTGTGTTTATTGGTCGTTTTGAAGGGTCACAATGTATCAAAAGGCACCGAAGAATACTTTTTATCCGCTTAGAAAATCATTCCCACAGTTAAGGCCGCCTTCAAACACAGCGTTCTACCGCGACGCGGCGGAGAGCAACCGATTAGAACCCACCCTCATTAGTACTTTGATTGATGACCGGCGGAAAGGTTTGCGTAGCTCATGTTCGATCACTTCAAACGACTTTTTGGTGTAACTTTTTAAGCGCCCAGTTGCTTCTAGTGTCCCAAGCAGAGCAAGTCGAGCAGAGAGCTTTCTTTGGAAACGAGCTCATCATTTTGCACTTTACGCGCGTAGTCGAGCTTCAGCAGAGATGTCTACGGAAATAATTTTTGATACAGAGAAGTTTGTGTTGGCAGTGAGGAACCACCCCTGTCTGTGGGACTGACTTATCGGCATTGGATTATTGTGACAGGTACAAAAAAATCCAATCCTGGATTACTGTGGCAGAAGAGGTTGTTGTACGATTCCGAGACGCTGAAAAAAAAGAAAAAGAAAAAGAATGTAAAATGACAATCTGAATCCAAATATGACCCTCCACCCGCCCCCCTCTCCTCCCAATTTTTGAAAATTGCGGCCTTTTTTTTTCCAGTTTTTGAGTTTTATCGATATTATTTGTATTTGTAGAGGAAAAAAGAATTATTTTAACTATTAACGTTCTTTCGAGGGGCTAGAAAGGAGCAAAGCTCAAAATTTTAATTAATTGGGGCAAGTTAGGAGACTTATGGTACCCCCCTTCCCTGAAATATTCGAAAAATGATCAAATCGGATTTTTTTCCAGGAAATTAATTCACAATATTTTTTGTCGGAAATGTATTTCTCGTTGTAAAAAAAAAAAAAAACTTGGAAAAAAAAATATATATATTTATACTGTAGAGCTTAATCGGGTAATGGATAAACGAATACCCTGCTTATACCAATAAAACCTCCCGGAACCGAATATTTCTTCATAGATTCAAAGTTTAAGTCCTTTTTATGACTTTCATACGTACTTGTTATACATATGATAATTTTTAAACTATTTTGTGGTTTATTCAGCTTATTTCAAATTCTTATAAGCAATAATCTTAATTATTTCCCTTAAAAAGCTGTTTATTTATTATTTTTACGTTTTTAAACAAATGTCAATTCAGAAAGGTAAATAAAATTTCCCCGCTTAATCAAATACCCTGCTTAACAGAATGATGGTTCTTTGAACCAACAATATTCGATAAAGCGGGGCCGACAGTATACTAGAAGTAATGCGTGTTGCACAGTTTTTTAGATTTGCATATCAAAGGTCTTTTTTTTTTTTTGCATATTATCATTATATTGGTGATAAACTTTTTTTTTTCAACCTACAGAATGAGAGAGAGAGATTGCGGCAACAAATCAGCTTCAAAATAGTCATAAAAACACTTAATTAGTATAATTATTATTTTACCTCTCTTTTTCTTAAGACAAACAGTTCAGATAAAATGAACTAAGTAAACTCTGAAATATGTTTGATATTTTAAAATGTAAATATACAAAATTAGTAATTAAATCGATTGAACGTCAGAAAAGTATGGAATGCGATATATATAATTCATTTTATTGAAATAAATAGATAATTACATGCTTTAAGCATGAAGCATTATTTAAAACAGTACTGCAAATTTGCTGTAGAAAATTTAAACACATATAATAAATGCGCCCTTTCAAGTGAGAGCTCGGTCGCCGTTTGATGTTGCCGCTGAAGTAGCCAGAGCTGTTTACACTGGAAATTGTCTGATGATTTCGGTACCCCCCGCGTCTAATGAGGTTTAATGAAGTGGGTGCTAATCGGTTGCGTTGCGTCGCTACGTCTTGTTTACAAAGGCCCTAAAGCGTTTTTGTCCATTCAAATGCTCCCCTTGCTCACAGGTTGGATCAATCAGACAATTGTTTGAAGAATGTTTTGTTAAGCCCTTTTGAAAGGTATATCATCTTACATTTAAGAGTTTTGATTTCTTAAGTGTATAAAAAGAAAAGAATGATATACTGAGATAAAAGCAAAAAGAAAAATAAATCAATAAAATAATTAGTGTTATAAAAATAATTGCTTTTCGTCCTATCCTCTATTGTTTATTATTTTCCCGTTATGTACTGTGTAAATTTAATGAATATTTCAGCACATATTAGCAACCTTGTATTTTATTGCACTATTTAATTCAGTGCCAAAAAACTAATAAAGTGAAGCGATTTTCGAATGCAAGCTGAACAGCAAAAACAACATTAAAATCCCGAGAGCAAAATAGGGAGAAAAGCGCTATTACAACGTAGCAAAAAGCTACTCCGTTCGTTATCTGCGGCATGCGCGTTAAGGGGTTTCGGGCTGAGCATGGAGTGGGTTAACAGATTGTGCAATGGGTTAGGAAGCATATGCATATAAAAACGATTACCATTGTTCCCCTTCATGAACATGTCATGCACCTCTGGGGCTGTCTTGGTTAGTCTCCTCATGTCTTCTAAATACAGAGAAAACCATTGCTGATAGTTGACACAGTCAAATACGGCAAATACTGGTTGAAGTTTCTGCACTGTATTTAAATGTAATTTCCAAAGACCTTGTCTATCTGAACGAATCAAATTTCTGAGAAGTTGGACGAGTTTCAGAAAATTGTCCCAGTACAAAAATTGCTCTGACATTTTCCTTCCTCGGCTGACAAATCTCTCAAAGTCCGAGAAGAGTTTTTCCACATTACCATCTACATCTATATGATCTGATTTTTTTCCCCAAGCCAAAGAAATATTCTGCTGAATGTTCTGTAAGTTTTCAAACTCTGTAGCGCAAGACTCAATGGAACGTTCTTCAAAAAAGATTTCACCTACAATCTGAACATGGTTTCTCCCAACATAAACATCCCCTTGACACCTCTCACATAATTATTTCCATGTAAAACCGATTGTAGCCCATTTACTACAAAGACTGAACATTCAATAAACACATTGGATATTCCACTTCCTCGAAGATATTTACCTAAACAACATAGCACAATGTTAGCCATATGGAATGCACCCAACACCAGTACAATATTTGAAAATTTATCTGGATTGCTAAGTTGCACTTCGCGTGCAATAGCGTAGACACCTTTGTCACAGGTTACTGGTAAATAATTTATCAGTAACTTGCCATCTTCACCTTTTGATTTTTCCTTCTCATTTTGAAGCTGTAAAAGAGGTTTCTTATGACAGTATTGCTTATAGCATGCATTATTCATATGGTAGTACAACAACTCTTCCTCACTTAACGCGTTCAAACGCTTAGTAACTACGTCATTTCGCAATGGCCCTTATTTTTTCACGACCATTTTCTGTACTTTTCACACTATTGTTGCTTTTATTACATATAATGCAAGTCTTTCCAACTGGTTTAAGGTCTCCTATGCTGTCTTTTGACACTCTCGACAATTTAATAATATCCATATCTCAATTTTATTTCGATAAATCTCGAACAAAAGAATCATTTAGATTAACAGCGTTTCATCATCTCAAAAACTACTCTCAGTCTCACTCATAACACATCATATAATTCAATGGCTGCCAACTTACTACTTCGAAGAATAACAACGCGCTCGAATGTTATCTCTGCGTCGCCCATAGTGGCACGCTTAAGTGGAGCGACTAATGAACATTCTGATTGATTAGTCACACCAGGTGAAAATGGCAAAAAAAAAAAAAACATTTTTTTACGTAAATAGTTTCTGAGTATAATTTTATACGGTTATTCAAAGATTGACAGTTGAAAAAAAAATTTTAAAGAATGAATTTTAAAAAGGAAAATAAATAAAAAACAATAAAATAAATTTTTTTAAAACTACGTTTTCGGGAAAACTTTAACACTGAAACTGAAAAGTAAACTAGTTAATATAAATTAGTATAAAAATGTGCAAGAATTACGCAAAAAAGTCAAGTATTAAAATAAATATGAGCATTTATATGATCGAGATGCCGCCATCTTTGATGACGTCATAGCAGGAGAAGTGACCAGGTGGCGGATGTCCACCCGAGTCCAAAATACTTTCTAGGACACCTACTAAGCATTTTTGGAAAAAAATTCTCCCTACTCAAACTTTCCTACAGAAGTGCTGTCAGATCCAGGACTAAATAGCAGGAATTGGAGTTCGGAGCTACCGGCAGCGGGCGAATCCTCAAATCATTCAGCCTACGCTAGATCTTTGAAGCAAGGTCGAATTGGTGCCTTTTGTACAGCGTGTGAGATTTTTAGTGTTTGATGCCTCGTCGTAGAATTCAACCCCTGTGAAGTAATGTTTTAATGTATTACATGAGAACTTTTTAATCTGTGCAAATTGTGGTATTATGTTGTTACAGGCTAATGTTATTTTAATGTGTGTAAAATGCAAATTTCATATTAGTTAATTTTAAGCAGAGAGTTATTTGGGCTTGGTGCTTTTGTAAATATGTATAGGCGGAATCTCTGGCCGTGTAATAACTAATGTATTTTAACTTTTATTGGGGGTTAATTTTAGAGTTAGTATTTGATCAAGGAGTAGTTTTAAATTCTTTTAAAAGCACTATTCTTGCAATTGTATTTGTGTTATAATGCTGCATCTTAACCATGCCACATAGTAAGAATAAAGCTGTTTCTTTCTTTAAAGAATTGTAATTAATGTGATCTTGGGTATGTGTTTTGGTGTTTCGCGTACTGTACGTTTCGTCAGTACATATATATATATATATATTAGGGTGGTTCGATTTTAACTTTTTTTTTAAATCGAAAACGCCTGTGGTGAAAAAAGTTGTCTATTGGCATCAAATGCTCGCGTAAAAATTTTTTGGAAATCAAAATATATTTAGATCCCCCGCCAGCCCCTTAAAGTTTGGCCAAATATGTAAAAATTGACATTTTTAATTTTTTTTTTTTAAATCTTATGTGTAATATTTTTAATCGCCTGTGGTGGGAAAAGTTGGGTATTGACATCTAATGCTCGTTTTTTTTTTTTTTTTTTGGTAGTAAAAATATATTTAGATCCCTCACCAGTCCCTTGAAATTTCACCAAATATGGAAAAATTGACATTTATTTGTTATTTTTTAAATTTCTCATGTTTAATTTTTTTAATCACCCGTAGTGAAAATGATTGCCTAGTAAGATTCTTCACTCATAAGTAATAATAATAATAATATTCAAGCTCCGCTCAACCGGTGAAATTTGGAATAGTTTCATATTTTTTAAAATCTTGACGTCTTAAAGCAAAAGTTTTATCCAACACTTTTTTTTTTTAATTTAAGCATTTTTTATACTTTATTTTTCTGTAATAACGCTATAGAATTCTTTAGGATTAAAACATAGGTATAAAAGATTAAAGTACCAGAAGTCCGTCGTCGCAGTTTTACAGCAGCTCTTCGCTCATTTTCCCGAAGTATTAAGGGTAAATGACTAAGAATTCACCTCGGAGTTTTTTGTAATAAAGAAGTTTTACACCTTATACATTGCTTTGTTCTCAAATTTTGGCATTAATTTTCGGGAAGTCAATGTTGTACGTATAAAGCCATCATGGCGTGTTGCTCCACAAACAGATAAAGATGCTTCTGTCACCAACCTAACTGCTCTTTCTACCGCTTGTGTATGACATGGTAAATTCCACAACTCACTTTCAATAACGTCACCCGTTTCAGCTACTTTCTCAAGTTCCGCATTGGGTATATGTTTGGTGAGTGGAGGGTCTGTAAGGACACAATTTTGCCAATTTATCAATTCTGTATAGTCTTTTGCTTGAAAATTTAGAGGTGGAATGACAAAATCACGACCAGTTTCATTAGTAAGAGTTCGACCCTTCAGGATTGTTCTGTAACATGATTTCCTTCCTGAGGATCGCGTGCCGTTGATCATGGCTATCAGCAGGTTTTCTGGATGACCAAAAAAAAAAAAAAAAACAATTCTTTGTATAACAGGGTCAACTACTGATTTCAGATCATCGCTAAGATATCTTGAGTACTGGATAACTTCCCAAAGGTGCTGTGCACCGGCTGCGCATGAAGGCTCAGTTTTAATCAAAAACCAAACTTTTGCATACACTTTTATAATGTATTCTACAATAGTCCCTATTTCCGGCGATGACTCTTTTGTACCAACATACAAACGAGGTACTCTGCTTGGTGTTGTAAGCCTCCTAGCATGAGATAGCTTTCCTGGTGATTTGGTGGACAGTGATGTTGAGCAATTTCCTGAACATTTTGCTTGACATATTTGATACAAGTATTTTTGGTCAGTGCCAAGTCCCTCTGTATCAACTGTTGACAAATAAAAGCGATTTTTTTAAAAGTTGACAGTTGGTAGCTGCTTACATGTGCCAAGATGCTTCCCTATAGGACCATTATATATAAAAGGACCTGTAGTGCTTCCATCAAGATGCCGTAACAGATAGCGTAAAGTTAGCTCATTGGCGTGCGATTGACATATGAGCCACTGCAACTGCCTTTTTAAATGCAGCTCCTTATTACACCACCTTTCACACCAGTATTGACTGCTGCTCCATCTGATCCTACTGCAATTAAATCCACAGTAGATACTTGTGTTGTTTTTAAATAGTCTAATATGCTTGATAACACTTCATTCACCGTACCAATTCTTCTGTTCTGAGTTTTTCGTTACGATTTCTATTTGGTTCATATATGCTTAACTAAGTGCCAAGAACAGGCTGATTTGTCAGACTGGAGGTGAGAGATTTAAAAAGTTTCATTATATCACATAGAAGAAGAAAAATAAACATTAGGAGGAATCACACTATCTGTCTCTTTAACAGTTAAAACTAAGCAGAAGGAGCAAAGAAAAAAGGCAAAACGCGCAATTTCAGATTCCTGACAGGGGTGGTATATGTAGTATGATATGATAATTATTTTGTTCACAAACAAAGGGTCTTACTATTTACTATTTACACCACAGGTGATTTAAAAAATACATAAGAAATGAAAAAAAAATTTAAAAAAAGTCAATTTTTACATATTTAGCGAAACTTTACGGACCTGGCAGAAGGTATAAATATATTTGAACTACCAAAAATTTTTTTTCAATGAACATTAGATGTCAATACACAACTTTTCCCACAACAGGCGATTAAAAAAATTATACATAAGTTTTTTTTCTTAAATTTAAAGAATGTCAATCTTTACATATTTGGCCAAACTTTAAGGAGCTGGCAGGGGATCTAAATATATTTTGATTTCGAAAAAAAAATTTTTGCGAGCATTTGATGCCAATACACAACTTTTCCCACCACAAATGTTTTCGATTTCAAAGAAAAGTAAAAATCGACCCAACCTAATATATATATATATATATATATATATATATATATATATATATATATATATATATATATATATATATATATATATATATATGTGTGTGTGTGTGTCTGTGTGTGTGTGTATATATATATAGAGAGAGAGAGAAAAAGAGAGAGATATTGAGATACAGGGTGTATTGGTATAGTGTTTACAGACTTTCAGGGCAGATAGAGTACAGCTAGACGATGGGAAAACACATAACAATTCGTGGTGGAAACGCTTTCCTGGCGCGGTAGTGACGAAACAAATCACCAAAAAGACAAGACACGAATAAGAGAAGAAAACATGTTTATTATCCTTAACACAGCAAAAAACTAAAAAAAGAGCATAAAGGAGCCAACAATCGTCATCAAAGTAGGTGTTTGAAGTTACGACCTCGGACCACGATGCATGCCTCACATGTCCGGCGCATTGAAGATTGAACGTCAAAGATAGCGCGACAACAAAAACCGTATGTGCGCATACACCGTTATCTGAGGCTTCGGTTTACGTAAAAATATTTATCGTGTAAACCAGACAAAAAAATTACCAGCATTTTTGCTGAATTAAAAATAATAAACATGTTTTCTCCTCTTATTTGTCCTTTCTTTCTTACGCCTCATGCCGTCACTATCGCGTCAGGAAAGCGTTTCCGACCATACATTGCTATGTGATTTTCCATCGTCTAGTTGCACTTTATCTGCCATGAAAGTCTGTAAACGCTGTACTCATACACCCTGTATATATATATATATATATATATATATAATGGCATCTGATTGAAGTTTTTTCGTAGTCATTGCATTTAAGTGCCACCTAAACCTACTTTTTAGATAACTGTTTCTGAAAAAATTACGGTTTTGCTCAGTTTAGATTACAAATATTGTTTAAGTATTTATAGCTTTCTAAAAGCATAAAATTATATAATCCTTGAATGGTAGTTGTTTCTCTTCTAAAATCAAAATTGATCGTTAAATTAGTTGTACGATTTTCATACTCAACATCCTAAATGTCAGGTTACAGAATGTAGAGTAACTTTCCGGTCAGTTTGCTTCGAACCAAATATATTTAAATCAATAATTATAGCAACTGTTTCATGATGTTATTATAAACCATTTGCAGAATTATTTTAGAAGAAAAAGAAGCAATGTTATTTTTAGCCTAAATCATATGTAGTTAAACTTCGGGGTTATAAGGAGATATGTGTGCTCCGCTCTTTTGTTCAGTGTTTTAAAGCTCTCAAACAGTAAATTAATGCAAAAACTTTAAGAAACATAATGATTTTTTTTCTTTTTTAACGCTGTTTTTATCAATTAGTTATCAATGGAGAGATACAATCAGGCTCGCTTATTTGAACATCGCTTAAAAGAATATTTCGCTTGTTGATGTATATCATTTTGATCCCGGTTAATGGAATATCTTGTTTTTTTAGAAGAAAAAAAAATTGTGGGAAATCTGCTCTTCCATTAAGTGGGGCTTGAAAGTATTGCTATATGTCTTGTTCCTGCTTTTAGATCCCTTGTGGTGAGCAAACCTCATTTTTATATCAACAGCAAGTCGATCAATAGAAATCTACCATGAAAATAGTTTTGGAAGCATAAATTATATACTAACAAATTACTGTCACAGATTAGGACGGTCATAAAGCTGAAAAACTACGTTTTTATAATTATGCTTATTAGAAAATTGCCTGTATGAGAAATATTTATTACTTCATAACTTTAAAATGTTGAATGCTTAAACCTCATCTAGTTTGTCATTATCTAGGTTTTTAAGCACCAAAATAGTTCCCAGTGAAACAGAAAAAGGAGTAGAAAATAAGAATAATATTTTACGAAGAAAGAAGGGAGCACAGATTCTTCCTCTTTATGACGATAAGAGTTCTAGCAAGTGTTAAGTTTGAAGAAAATGGATAAAACCATTGATCACACGTGACATCTATGATAGAAGATAGAAGAGCCCAGCCCTGACCAAATCACATTTTTTCGTCAATTTGGAGACACATTCGACGTTTGAAAAAATACTCTCTCAGACCCTTGCCATGCCTTATTTCTTCTCTGTTCTTTTTTGTGCTTGCGTTGTGTTCTTAAGGAGGAAGCAAGTATGTTCATTTAGTAGCGCTCATTTTTCCTTATTGTTTCACAGCGGTTCTTAATCTCTACGCAGATTTCAACTATAGGTCACTTCTTGGTGAAACGTTTTAATTTAAATCCAGTAGGTTCCAGAGCGACTATGCCAAATGATAAACTGCTAAAAAAATTATTTTACTTTCATATCAAAGGACTTTGATATTAGTAATTGCTTCATTTTAAGATAATAAAACGGAAATGAAAACAAAAGTAATTATTCAAAACTAATTTAGTGTGTGGGTTTGGGTTTCCTTACAAAAATGAAAGTCAATTTTTCAGGTCCTTATAGTTTTCCTTTTATGCCAAAAAAATTTCAAAAAAAAGTCACATAATTTGAACAATGGCAACCCATGCCGACTTGCGTTTGAAAGGGGAGCACCACTAGCGTACCAGACCGAATCGAATAAAAAAAAATGGTTTTTCAAACTCGAAATTTCATAAAGTAAGAAATAACAACGTTGAAAAGCACAAATTGCAGACACGTGATTTGACGTTACAAGGAGCGTGTTTTTCAATGCAAAAAGTAATGAATTTATGAATGAAACGACATCCGACAACTTTTTCCCGATGTCTTTTCATCCGTAAGCTCATACCTTTTTGCATTAGAAAAGGCGTTCATTATAACGCTGAAACACGTGTTTGCAGTAATCTGTAGTTTGTGCTTTTTTACGTTGTTATTTCTTACTTTAATTTTCAGCACAAAGGCATTTTTATCTCGAGATTTTATGTTGATAAAACTTTGCCCCTATAGCCCAACATGTCCCACTAAACCATTCAGCCAAATTTAAACATATTTGATTCTTTTCTATGTATTTTTTTTTTAAATATAGGATGAATTTTTTAAAGACGTTGTCAAGCTGAAAGCAGCAAAATAGGTTATTAGCGTTAAATAGAAGTTTTGGCTCTCATGCAACATTCAAGTTTGTTCCTGTTTCTGTTGCCCCTTGGAGCACCCAAGGTGATGGATAAAAGGCGTTAATTAGCTTTTGAGGCTAATCTAAGCGGCTTCCGTTTAACTGAGCCCCCAAGGAAGTCCGACTTTTTGCTCAGACACATAACACAATTCAGATTTATTACAATACAAGGAAATCAGAAGAACACCCAGGGCAGTAGGCGGGAATCGAACCCGCGCCTCTCTGCTTTCAAGCAGGTGCTGGGCAATACCGCTCGGCCGCCGAGGACCCAATATTCAAATTTTCCTTAAAGAAAGTCAAATAATGGGTTTTTTAAAGTTTTAGTTGAATTTTTCATTTTAAATACATTATTTTTTTACTATTCATTTGAAAATGTGTTCTCCAAAAACTTTTGATCTCGATATTTTATTTAAATTTATACGTAATTTTTAAAAAAATAAACAGAGAAAAATCACTTTTTTTTTTGAAGAAAACTCTAAGTTTTAGGAATTCAACTCAATGCCTAAATATTTTTTTAATTGGGTAAATGTTTTTTTTTTTTTTTTTTTTTTGTGATACATGTGGGGATAAGGGCCAGTTTTTATCAACTTGAAATTTCAAACTTCCGAAAAAAGTTTTTTTTTTTTTCAATTCGGCCAAATACACAACAGCGGGTATTCACACTTTCAGACCCAAGTCTGTGGGGATAGGGGGTTGTCGTTGTTTAAATTACAGGAAATATTTTTTTGGAACTGCTTTCATATCAAAGGGAAAAAGAGTGGGGAAAAAAATCATTTTTTGGGAGACTCTACCCAGGAGGTGGTGATAGTAGAAATGGGTGTTATATGTATTATTCAAGAGTTTAAAAGTGGAACCAGGTGGATCTCTTGTGACTAATGTCACATGTTCTGCCTGTATAAGGGGGAGGATGAGTCTGTTTTTGAGGAGGATTACATTTGCTCTAAATGTGCTGAACTCTCCGACTTAAGAGTTAGGATACTAACTTTGGAAGCCCAGTTAGCATTAGGTTGTGGGTCAGTTGTAGAGGATGCTGTAAATATTCCAGAGATAAAGGGGGAAGCTTCAAGTAAGGAGTTAGACTGGGAAACTAAGGGTGTAGTTTTGAGTGACTCGATGGTAAGGGAGGTGGGTAATACAGTTGGGAGAGTTAAGAGTAAGGTGGCTAGGCGTTGTTTACCAGGGGTTCGGGTGAAAGATGTTAATAAGGTCGCTGAAAAGAAGGAGGTTTGAAGAAATTATACATTTTAGTCATGTTACGGGATACCTTAATGCTTTCTAATAGGAAAAATGTTTTTGTTGTGCACGTAGGACTATATGGGAAAAGTTATCATACACACACACGCACAACATGAACTTTCAAATTTCCAAAAATATTTTCTTTTCTAGTCGGCCTAGAATAAACTTCCAGACGCAAATCGGTTCGCGTTACCGTTGCTCAAACTATATGAAACGATTTTTACAGTTAGTTTTACATAAAAGGAAAAATATAATAATGTGTGCGACTTAAATTTTATCGACTTTCATCTGGGAGGGGGGATCCTAATGTGTCTGCATGTATGCAACATATATTCGGTTTAGTTCAAAATATTAAGCTAATTTGTTGTTAATACAGCAGCGGTATGTACAAGCAGCATGACATTTTACCTGTTACAATAAAAAGCTAAGGACTTATTATCGCTATAGTATTCATGGAATTTTTATTCTAGCAGTACTGATACACACATTCTACGGCTGCAATTTTTGAAAACTGGTTGTGTTTTCAAACAATTAATGGTTCGACAGTCACTAATAATCCCGAAAGCTTTTAAATAAAAGCTTTCGTTTTAATACTTATACGTCGCTTTTAAATATTTTCACGTTCTTTTTTTTTTTTTTTACTTTCCTTCTTTTTTCCAATTTTTGTACTGTGTAAAAAACATTTTTATTTATTTATTTATTTGAAATGATTCACAAACGGTAATTTATATTGTTAGATGTTAAGAATTTGAAATGATATTTTTGTTAATGACACTTATGTTCTTTACTTCATAATTTTACCTCTCAAGACTCAAAAACTGATTTTAGCACATTGTAAAATTACACTAAATCCACACTGATGCGTAAAGAATTTTAATGTATTACAAGCGGTTTTTATTTCGTCTACACACTTTTGCGATACTTTCGACAAAACTGTTAGTCAATAAAATTTTACATTGTTTTTTTTTTTTTTAATCACGCATCGTAATACTTAAGCATCTGAAACACAAATGAAATTTCTCAAATGATATGCATTAAATGCACACAAAATCTAAAGACTGCAACTAATAATTATACCTTCGTCTTTCTGTGCAATGAACTGCAGCTTTACTTAAACTTTTACAGAAAGTTAACATCATCGTAAGCGGAGTGCAAAGTTATAGCACAAGGAAATATTACTGTCAAACGTTCAAAAATAAATCCCTTTTCATTACTTGGAGTGAAAGCAAGAAGAAAGTTTAATCCTCCAGTTCACCCCTTTTATCAAAATTACTCTAAATCCGAGATATAAATTTAAATTTAAACATAAATATTGCTTATAACTGAGCCACTTAAAAAAAAAGAAAAAAACACAGCAACGGAATCTTTTCTTCGTCCACCGCGCTTAGAAAGCTCTAAAATGATCTTTTCCAACCAGCAAGCGGCAATCGAAAAGTATCAAGAAAACGTAATTAGAAGTCTAAAATTGAAATCGTGAGAGATAATTGATTTTTTATGCTTTACTTAGGAAGTTAAGAAAATGAAAAAAAAGTAAAAACTTTTGCAAAAGTACCTTTAGTTGATTTGAAACAATCGGTACAGTTCTTTGTTTCCTTTTTAAAGCGCTTTTTCTTGAAGAAAGAAAAAAAGTTTTCATTCAGCAATAAAAAATAACTTTTCTATCAAAAGTCGAAGAGCAATAAAAAATAATCCCCTCCCTACTTTCGATAGATGGACAATTTTTTATGTGACCTCTTTATGCTGCTGCGCCTAATCGATATATTTGATGACTTTTCGTGCTCACTTTTTGTACACGCATGCGCAGCTCCAAGTCAAAGTTAAAGTTGCTTTTTTCCCCAAATCTTTCTAACTTTTTCTAGAAACGCATTTTATTTCTATGAGGTTTCACAGGCATTGATTTCAGATTAGGAAATGCATATTTTTCATTGTCATTTTGTTAACGGAACTTAATAGTAAAAGTTAAGATTAGAAATACTACAAATTGGCATAGTAAAAGGATTACATGGAAATAATATTGCCCTTTAAATGTTTTGCGTGATACTCAGCTAAAATGAATATATCATTTCTTACACCAATCGATTGATTACTCTCTTTTAAGCCTCCCCCCCTCAAATAAATGGATGTAAACAACGAATAGTTTGAGTTTTTCACAACGTGTTAATGTATTGTGACAATATTTTTTCCCTAAAAGTAACGAATTTAATGGTGAAACTTTTATTTAAAATAGCTTGTGCTTCAAATGTAGGTACCTTTATTTGGTATGACTTTTTAACAAATTTCGAAATATACTACTGACTTCTAGTATAGATGACTGAAATACATTCAATAATACCGAGATTTTTTGGGAAATGGAAATGTTAATTTCCTTTTTTGAGAGATTTTTTTTTTCCTTTCCAAAGACTTTCTCATTGTTCCAGAAGCATTTTAGTGAGCATAAAAAATCTATATGAATCTGTACTATTATACTGCCGTGCTAAGCACTGCACATTTTGTCAAAATTGAGTTATTGTCACCAGGTGGTCATTACTAATTTAGTTAACCTAAATCTCAAATTTTTTTGGCGATTTGTGACCGCAAAATATTATAAAAAGCTATAGCAAAAAAGTGGTATCTGCATATTTTGCTTAGTTTGCTAAAGCAATTTGAACGTAAGTGACAAATAATAACCCTTTGAAGTGGTATCTGATCAGTTACCCTTTTTTTCGTCAGTAATTATGTAGATACAACTTTTATACCTCAGTAAAGCAGCATATTCAATAATGCAGCAGTTTATTGCAACAGAGTACTAAAATTAGTTTACCTTTGAATAGTTGATGTAGGTCGATAATAAGAACTAATACAACTTTGCATAAATGTTCAAGTAAATATTCAGCTTTTTATTTTTTAATTTTTATTTAAAATGCAAATTCTTAAAAATAAAATGCCTGTAAAATATTAATATCTAAAAAAAAGCATTTCATTCAACGGTCAATTATATTTTTGTTTAAGTATCGTCTGTTACCGAAATTAGCCTCATGCTCAGTAAAAATGAATCTAGAAAAAAAAAAAGAATCGACGCATTCTTTGAATTAAAAAAAAAAAAAAAAAAAAAACAGAAAATTATTATGGTTTACGGTGTTAAACGTCCGAAATTTTGAAATAGGAATTTTCAGAAGGCTTATTCTGTTAGATTTGTATTAACAAAATAAAGCAACAGCAAAATCCAAATAAAGCAGATGTTTTCAGTATTATTTAATGATACATTAAGCGCATTTTCCTAAGCTATTTTTGTCGTATCTGTGCAGATACCCCTAAAAGTGGCTAGTAATAGTCACTTACGGTGAAATTAGCGTAGTATATGAACAGGTTTTGAGGAGAAAATTTGTCGTAACGACATTCATTTTTTTCACTACAGACTTTTACAAAAATGCACTCTTGCGTAAGTTAGATAAGCTATCTACGAAACGATTACCGTGAGTTGAACATTTAAATAAGTCACAAATCAAAGAAACGCGTAGAAAAAATTTAGTAATTACCACAATTTCTCATTTTGAACTCTACTGCAGATACTACATATGTGCTTAGCACGGCAGCATAGATAGCGAGAAGGTAAGAGTGTCAAGTATCATGCATTACTTCAAAATAATAATAATTTTTTCTACAAAACGCTCTAAAAAAAGAAAAAAAGATATACAATTTCAAGAAAACCCAGATATGAGACAAAAATCGTTGTCTATTTGTTTAACTTATTGTAAGCACTGTATGATTCACGAGAACACTAATAACTTGTTTCAAAATTATATTGTACGTTTAAATTCATTACATCTTTTTATGAGTTGAAGGATACAGATCTTCTTACATGAAAATGCTTATAAATATTTCTTTAACAGTTTAAGCAATAAGTAAAGCAAAGACAGTTCTGAAAATTAATTTCGGGAAGATTATGTCTTCCAGCGCATCAAAAGTAAAATAAAATTAATGACACGCATTTTGAAAAAAAAAAAAAAATCTAGAGTCATTTATTGAAGTGCATAAAAATGCCAAAATTAAACTAGTGGGTCCACATACATTCTTAGCTCCACTCTTATGTCATTAGAAATGTATAAACGAAGAGTTATATCTATGGTAGACACCCTGTTTTGATTGGTAAAAATAAGCTTATAAGACGCTAATGCAAAGAGATGAAATAAAAACCGATTTGTTGACACCCTTTCCTTCAAATATACAGAGGGAAATATTTGGGTATATGTTGGTTTTAAGCTAGACAAGTGTTTTAATTAAGTAATAATGAGAACTGCTATTTTAACCACTCCAAACAGATTTATTTAACAGTTAAGTCTAATTTCCAATTTAATGTCATTTTCCCATTATTGGTAATTTTAATGGGATTCAATAGTTTACTCTCTAAATATCACCAAAAGTGGCCAAATTGAAACCAGATTTAAAAAAAAAAAAAAAAGAAAAGAAAAAAAATCGCCAAATTGACAAAACTTGGCGACTGGCGATATCGGTGATCTAATGAACTGTATTTAAATAATTTTCGGAAAAGCGATGAATCATTAAGGATAATTCTCAAATAATTGTTTTTACACGTACTGAACGACTGCAGGCATTTTGCGAACGACCGCTTACGATTCCTCGGCTGTCACGCAATAATTGAAATTCGGCTCATTAGGTCGTAGATGACTTTAAAAGTTTTCACTATATTCCACTGAAGGTTTTCAAAAAATTGCCAAATCAATTTGGCTACAACACATGAAAGATATAAATTGATATTCTTCGAGCATACGCAGTAAGTAATTAATTACTTTAAGTGGCCATATATCATGAAATTTTCAATATATGTATTTCAGATTTTAGTACGTAAGAATTAACTTGCATGCTGTAAAGATTTCTGAAAGTCTGATAAAGTTTAAAGGAAAACTCTGCATGTTATGAGCCAACTACTAATAAAAAACATTGATATTTTAAAAAATGAATGCTAACATCTTGATGAATATTAGTAATTCTTTCCCGAAAAATACTTTTCGAAAATCTGTAAAATTATTGTACATTAATTAAACTGATTTCTGAAATTAACATCTTTTTTTCAGATATTTATGCTGAAACATGATCAAAAAAAAAAAAAAAAAAAAAAAAAAAAAAAAAAATTCTTTCTTTAATTTGTTGCTGGTCCACTAAATGCATGCGTGATTTCATTTTTAAAATACTAGCTAAAGCGTACTTTTTATGTGACAAAAGCTACTGTACAATTGGGCTCTAATTTCTCGAAAAATTCTTCAATGAATTTTTGAAAGTGTCCATATGCTTATGATTATACAGTGTATGTTCGAACATGGGTTCTTACTTTTCTGTAAACTTTAGAATTCTGAACATATTAAAAGAATAAAGATGACAGATTACAAGAAGTGCAAACTTCATGTATTGACGCTGACTATTAAAAAAAAACAACAACAAACGCACAGCTCAATTCTACAGCTGACTTTTTTCCAAATTTTGTAACTGAGTTTTCCACTCAAATTTCTATCATCACTGCTCATTTTATTCATTAATGGAAAAATGTGATATTTTAATTATTAAACAGGGATGAACATACACTTTAAAAATAAAGGTTTATTTTCCTAAAAGAGAAATTAGATTTCAAAAAATAAAAAAAAATTTGAATTTTGACATTTTGAATTCAAATTATGTTTTTCGCAATCACGAGTATGTATATGTCGGCGTGTGTGTGTGTTGGTATGTGTGTTTGTGTCTGTGTACAGGCATGAGTGCGTGGGTATGTGAATGTGTGTATATGTAGGGGTGTGTGTATGTGTGTGTTTGTAGGTGTGTGTGTGTGTGTGAGTGTATATTTGAATGCGTGTGTGTGTAGGATATGGACGCAACCTGAAGACGATTTTCGCTAGAGGAGCAGCATCGGGAGGAGCAGGTCTACGGTGGTGCTGCAGAGGGAGGCGGGGGAAAAATAAAATCAGCGTAACGCCAAGGACAGTCAAGTGAGAGCAATAAACAATGTGATTGCTCTTAAAATATCTAGAAACAAGCTTCAATAATCACAAACCTGACGAGCATATATTGTGAAATATCGACAAAAAAACGAACCTTTAGGTTTATTTGAAATGTTTAAATTATTGAATAGATAATCTGCTTCTTAACGAAAAATACACTTAAGCAAACTCACGTTTTTCACTAGACAAAAAATTTAGTCAGATTTTATTTATTTTTCACCTAAATAAAAGTACATTATATAAACTTCAAATAATGTTTTACTAAATCCTCATGGTTTCATTAATATGTTTGAAAGTTTTCAGAGAGATTGAAAGGTTTCTGCTTTTTCTTTTTAAGTTTGAGGATCTGTAACAAGGATACTCGATCATATGTGGGAGAAAGAAATATTTCTTACCAGCATATAAATATTGTGCACACTAAACTTTGTCAAAATCTGAGGACAAGAGTTACAAAATCCTTTTTCCCTGGGTGAATTGAGGTGGATTTACCCTTTGCATAATATTTCATTATTATAAAAATAATAAATTAAAAAGTTTCTCTGTAAGCAAATCATACATAATTCCTAATCGTATGCATATATCATGAACGAATTTCTAAACCTTTTCAAATTGAACTGATGACCGTGATTGTTTGATCAATTTAGTTTCCAAGTAAATGCGATTTCGAAGTTTTGAACTATTTTTGAAAATTATTCGTTTTATAAATTTGAATAATTTATGAAACTAGATGTTATAAATTTTTTGAACATTTATGTAGCTCTGTTTATGAATTCATAGAAGAGTACGTCAAAATCAAAAACGTTGATAGTCAAAAAATGAAATCAGTTTTAAGTAAGTTTAGAATAACAACATAGAATAGAAAATTTGCGAAGGTTTTTTGGAAAAGGTGTGAAATCGATTCCCCATGGCAAACACACACGCACACGCATACCTAAACAGTCCTCCAAATTCAAGCCCCTTTAAAAAATGAAAAGTATTTCCAAGAATGAAAATGAGAAATAAAAATAAAAATCGAAATAAATAAATGCAGTAAAAAATAAAAACCGTTTCGATTTACTTGAGCAAAAACTCAGCCTTTTCAAATCATAGAAACGTAGAGAAGGAAAAACATTCAGTATATTTTTATTCTCATTTTATTCCTTTTCTTTCCATTTCTTTTCAAAACTTTTTAAAGCACCCAAGACGGAAGAAATTACGGGGTATTTCACAAATATTCTAAGGGAAGCTTTGTTGCTGGAGTCGATTTCGTCCTTTCCCTATTACTACGTACGGTATCGCCAATAACAGTCACATAAGTAGCACATTACATTTATGCATTAATTCTATTATTTTTGTTCGAAAGTTTCAAAATTACGGTAGCAAAATATTTATTACATTCTTTTTTACTTAGCTTTTTTAATATAAACTGTGATTTTTAAAGAAAATTACCAGTCAACTCGTTTTCTTGAATGAGAAAAAAAAAAGTAGGCTAAAAAACTTGGAGAAAAGGAAGAGAAAGTTCAGAGAAAGTACCACTAAAGTTAAAAAGAAGTATTTATTACTAATGATTAAGCATACATAATATTTTGTATCTTTTATTGTCCATTCCTTCAAGCAATACTGCAAGAGCAATACTGCAAGGATTTTTTTTTTTTTATTGATTTAAAAAGGAACATTAGGATGTATCGAAAACAGCTCTTTTCCAAAATTCGAAAATTGGAGTTTATTAAAAATTGCCCCTGCAGACGCACATTATGCCACAAAAAAATTAATGAATTCTTAAAAAATATTTAGACATCCCGCACGGGGCCTAAAATCTATAATTTTCCTTAACCCCCTCTCTTATATATATATATATATATATATATATATATATTACATGGTGCGATCCAAAAGTAATGAGCCTTCGTTTAAAAAGACAGATTTTTTGAGCTGATCGATTCAACTGCCTAATAGTCTTAAAAATAGGTACCTCCTGCAACAATGTACTTCTGCAGGCGGCTTTTCAAGGATTCAAGGGCATCCTTTAAGTCCTGTTTCGAGGTATCTGCAAGGACTGCCTTGACATGTGCTTGGATGCTCTCGATGGAGTCGAAACGTTTCCTTTTCAGCGCTGATTTTAATAGTGGAAACAAGAAGAAGTCAGGAAGCCACAAGTCCGGACTGTAGAAAGGCTAGGACAACACAGGAGCGTTGACTTAAACCTTCTTCCGTCAGAACTCTCGGCACAAGTTTCGAGCAGACTTTCCGCATGTGCAACTTCTCCGTAGCAATGCGTTGTACCGTTGTTTCCGATAAGTTTTTGCTATTTGGTAGAGACTCAAACACCAGTCAATGTTCAAAACTTCACACACTCGTTGCAAATTTACGTCAGTACGGGCCGAGAACGGGCGTCCAGACATGGTTTTGTCAGTCACCCTTCCCTGGCCTCACGAAAGGCCTCGCGTGATTTTTCTTCTTGTGAATAGGACAGACACTCAGTCCCAAGCGCTTGTTGAAGATTTGCGAACGTTTGGGAAGGAAACCAGAAGCATAATTCGATCTCTTTGCGTTGCTCTAACGAACTTTTTATATCGCCGTGTCACGAATCACCGTATAGGGGTTACTGTTAAGGCCGATGGTGCTGTTCCGAAAGCTGGGAGGTAACTGACCTGCGTTGCGCTGTAAAGCCAACAACTTCCACCACCGTAGCTGTCAAGCGGAGCGAGCTGCAGGGTGGACATGCGTCAGTATAAAGTAAGGCTCATTACTTTTGGAACACTATCATATACTATAGTTGTAACCTGGACAAGTCGATCAAATTGAACTTCACAATTCAGTTCAATAGGCGCCACAGGCAGCTCTATGATACTTGTAGACGACAAATTTAATAGCAGTATAAAATTGAACAGGAAAGAACAAAAATTAAAAAATATATATATATTTATCTCACAGATTACTAGATATAAGAAAATCTGCAATAATAAACAAATCTGAAGACAGCGATTCAAAATTTAACTGCAACACTAACTGAGAACCAATATCCGGAGCTTCTTACGAAAATTTTCATTTGCAAGTACATGGAAGAGAAGCGGTAGTTCATTTTGTTTGTTCCAAGGTATTACATGTTCTTTCTTTTGCTATTGAGTTCAACTGTGAATTTTTCTCTTGTAGTTTAAATTAGTTATGAACTTGTTCTAATTAACTTTCTATAAAGCTTGTATTTTTGGTTTGTAAATGTTCAATTTAATTACTTCTTGTCATGCTTATATTCTGGACTTTCGGTAACCCTTATTGCTTGTTTTGTGAGTCGGGGACTAGTGCTGCTTTTTTAGGCAATTTTGCCAGCAACACTCACGAAACATATCATGTTTTTTCCCTACCCTTGGGGAGCAACCTCTGATAAGGCCCCAGGATATTTTGGTATTTTTTCAGTTTTTCGTTCGTTAATTTTTTTTTTCTTTCTTGTTCGGATTTTTTTTTTATGTAGTAGGTAAAATTTTCATTATAAACAATATAATTCCTTTTTTTCCCTCCTGTAAAGAAAGTTTTGAAATTGCTTTTGCTAATAAACACTTTTAGGAGAAAATTTTTGTCCTTTTAATAATAATAATCATTGGGATGTATTTTTCAATTATCTTGTAAGATTAGTTGTAGATGTGATGAGAAACATCGGAAAAAAAAACGCGGGGACTCAAAAAATAATAATAATAATAAAATAACTGGCATCTCTCTTATGAGCTGTATGTCCAGAAAAACTCTTCATTTTTTTTTTTTTCATTATTTTTTTTAAAACACCTCTGAAGCATCGTATGTTGCTTACGATTTGCATCGCAGATCTTCAGTAAAGAACCTCCCCACATTATTTGTACCGATTCAGGTTATTTTTCAGGACTTTCAGTTTGCTTACTTCGATGACCGGACCGTTACACACTTTTGAAAACGTAATAACAAAGATCTTGTTGCTTGAAAGAGAATTTTTAGGCAAGATTGGAAATTCACAAATACATTTTCATTTCAGTTTCTCAGAGAAATATAGACTAAATTAAGGCAAAAAAAAAAAAAAAAAGACATAAATTTTCAATCTAAAAAGTGCTAACTAAGCGGATGTAGTTCAACAAATTAGCTTGGTTTAAACCATTACATTGATAAAGATAAGTAAATTATTGCATATGCAAATCTAGACAGTTAAATAAAAAATAAATACCAAATAGCGAAATTTAAGTTGACAATTATCGTAATCATTTCTTTGCGGTCATAAGCATAACAAAGCCTTTCTATTTGTTTTATATTCATCATTTGAAAACTATTGTTTTACAGATTGCTGCCCGTTCATCAGTACTGCTACTTGAGTCGGAAACATAATGATCCGTTTGATATACTCCAATGCATATTTTGAGAAAATTTAGTCGCGCGTATATTTTAATTGAATTTCTCCTGAGTTCCTCTTCCCCAAAATCCCTATGTGCCCATAACTCATTTGTAACCACAAAGCATTTAAATGAAGCAGTGCCGTTTGGGCACGAAATTTACATTGCTTTTGATTTGTGCATTGGATTTGCTTCAGCCCAGCATAAGATACTTACCTTTGAATGAATTATAGAGCTTGTGGAATATCATAAATTTATTCCAAACTCACTCTTGTTGCAGACTTTGTTTATTGTTCCCAACTCTCCGCCATTACAGACAAGCTCATTTCTTGAAAAGATGAAATATTTCTGAACGACTATCTTTCATATTTATATACAATAAGTAACATCCATATGCTTTGGAAACATTTCTAAACACGTTTTTAACTGACAATGCAATTCAATTTACAAAGCCACAGCTTTTAGAAGAAAGTTCATAAATTATACTTTAATAGCATACGCGATTCTAAAACTTACTGGTTTTTTGTCCTGTATTTGTGCTAAAGCAATTAAAACGTTACGTTCCACAAATCGTTGTTGAGTAAAGAAACAAAAATGTAAACAAAATAAATGTTTTCACGGAACTTTGAAGTATTACTTTTTTACTTTGAATTTCTAGTTTTGGTTTAAATTTAAAAGGAAGCAGTACTTGTATTATTAAAAAAAAAAAAAAGCTGACACATTTGCGTGCCTTTCACATTTAAATGTGTTTTTTATGATGTTTGTTCCTCTCAATTATATCATTCCTTGGCACACTAACTTGTGGAACATATTGAAAAACACAGGAGTAAAAATTATTTACATTAAAGTGAACAAAAAAAAAAAAAAAAAAGAATCTTTTAGCTGAAAAAATTGCGCATAACTTCTCAAAACATTTTAGCATTTTCAGATTAGTTAGTTTTGAAAATCACCATTTAATTTTTAATCGAGTTACAAATTCGTATCTTATAGCTTACAATCATGTAGTGCTGTCTTCATGCCCGTTCAGCTTTATACACTATTCAGTCTGTAATAAATTTGCTTTATTTTAACGATGGTAACACATTAATGTTAGAAACACTAACAGAAACACGTTAGGTGTCAAAATAAATATGCGTAAACGTTCCCCGTGTCCGGAGCAAGTTTACACAAACGACTTGGACTCAAAAATATTTTTTTTAACGGTTGAAAACAAACTGAGCAGCAACTTAATATACCGATTTTGACTCCTTTAACTGCTTCATAAAACCGCTATGTCTAAAATTTCTTAAGTTAAAAAATAAAATTTAGAAAATTCATTGAAAGAAATCCGCGTAAACGTGTCCCGGTCTACCCTACACAATATTACTTACTACAAAAACTGCATTTACATTAAAAATATTGTTTCATATTTACGTTTTCAAAGCTAATCAATACTGCAAAAAGTAAACAAAAAAATATAAACTAAGGCTCACATAACTTCAATTCGCTGCTTCATAAATTTTATTTTCAAAAATTTTATTTACTCAAGAACAAAATCAATAAGCCTTATTTGTTTGAATTCATGCTACTTAGCTATTTCGTACAATATATTGCTTGGTTTCTGATCAATGACCTTAAACATAACAGTGTTCTTTTTAACAATGTAAATGCAGTGGAATTCTTTAATGACTAATCATGTCCTTGAAAATTTACTAAAGAGATCAGTGCTAGCTTGAGGGGGGGGGGACCCTTGCCCCCGGGAGGCAACTTTTGGGGGACAAAAAATGCACTCTATTTCCATGTTTTTTTTTAGTTGAAACTCAATATAAAAATTGATGGAAGATGGGTAGAGGCAGCAGATTCAAGATTTGCCCCAACTCGGAAAAGCCGTGAATCCAGCACTGACAATTATTAATTAACTATTATTATTTTTAGTTCCTTGCAGGAAGAAAGAAATGTGTTCCGAAAAATATAAATAAAAAAAATACTTAGTGGTCAGTGGCTGGCACACACTTTTAATTTTGTATCAGTTTTTACGATTAGTAGCCACTTTATCCAAAACATTTTATTTATTTAATTTTTGAACGAAAAATACATTAAAACCTGAGCTGTGAAAGAAAGTATTGCCGTATGAGATCTACTGCAGTTCCATTCATTTGCATACTTTAGCTTCAAAATAATTTTACTTGAAATGACTCCATGAATCCGAAATAGAAATTTCCTTAGAAATGCAGTAAATGTTCAGCTTTAAAACTGCAGTTTCAAATTTTTTCCAGAGGTATCCCCCCTCCCTCCAACCTTTACCCCACCTATACATCATTACAGACGGTCTACACTTTTAAGACTATATTCGGTAAATCTCCGGGGAAGATCTCCCTACGCCCTTTCCAGAACTCAAAAAATGGCTTAAACTTGCGTTACTAATATTGAATTCGACTTTTTTCTCGGAAAAGATCTGATACTTCCAGTTTCCTCAGCCTGTGGTCATCCTTAATCTACCTTTCAATGTGATAGAATATATAAATACTAAAATGCAATTGAGAAATAGTTTTAACACTGCAACAGACAGCACGTTTAGTTTATCGAAAAGGTTTTATAAAATCTCTCATCGTATTAAAAAAATAAAAATAAATAAAAAAAATGTTTTTGTTTTTACGTTATCATAAAGAAATCAAGATTGTTTATTTTTAAATCTAAAAATTTTTATTCACATGTTGAACAGCAAATAAAAAAGTGGGATTTAAATGGAAAAAAACTATATAGAATTATCTTCTGAACTTGCGGTTTTAACTATATTTGTTTCATGGCCCCTTTTTTAAGAACCTGATACCCGATACATGTATTGTACGTACGTAAAACACACATTTATATAAGGCACCACGTTTGCACTAATTGCTTTGATGATTTCAGAAATTAGACTAAGATACTTAATAAAATTTTTCAGTTAATATTTTGAACTAAGAATATTCATCTAAACAATACTTTACTATGCATTTCTGCAAAATATAAATCATGAAACACAAATTTCATGAATGTATTAAATGCAACACATAATTAAATTGATTATCCATTAATAAGATACTAAATCGTAAGCAATATTTTTCCTCAAAGTTCAAGATAAAATTAATTGATATAAAACATTAGACAATATATTTTTTCAGACATCACTATTCAGAAGAATCTTAATCACTGGACCTAGGTCCGAATCTTCTCCATATTATTGTGGTAGATTTTAAATCATATTCAAGTTTAACCTAATCAAAGCCGTAGAACCTCCAGTGATTCTTTTTTTTTTCGGTTTGTTAAACCGGAAAGTGGTGCACAAGATGATCGATCTTATGGGTTGTTTACAAGCAAAAGTACTAAAGAATCAAAAAATTGCTAGCCAGAAAAAAAATCACTTGAAATATTTGTAAAAACAAAAAGTAAATGACAGACATTATAAAAAGCTTACATATACAACATATGTTTCTTTAAAAGATAAAATTTGAATAGCATAAGAAATGCCCTACGACCCTCATAACAAATGTCTTTGGGTCGTAATCTGGAGATTAGGAGCCCTTGTTTAAAACTATAAATTGGAAGTCCTCAAAAAATTCTAAAATTTAAAGATTAGGACAGGAGCCCTAAATAAATCGTCAAACAGCAGGATTAGAATCGTAAGACGTTAATCTTAACGTAACCACACAGTTTTAAAACATAGGATTCTTAAAACAAGAAGTATACAAAACAGAAGAACTTCATGAGGCTGAGATACAGAGGGGTGAAAATCCCAGAAAACCCTAACTTGTTCTGTCGTGTAAACTGTATTAGTCGCGTTTATTTTCTTTCGTCTTTCTTGGCGGTGGATTTGCTTTTGTTGGCTGCTGACGTTTGGTTTTCTTGGCGACCGGTACGCTCCCGCGTCCCGTGATTGCTTGACTGTACTCATTGATTTCAAACTGTTTACAACAAATGCTTGAATTTCTGCTGAACTTGAAGCAAAATATAATTTGTTGTTGTATCATGTGAAAGCTAGTGAAATGGGTCAATTTTTGGTGGTTTTGCCCCATTGCATTTCATACGGTTGTTTTTGAGAATGTCGATTGAAAACTGTTTAACCATTTCGATTCTGAGTGTGTCCAATGCTTCAAAGCTTGTAGCTTGTTGTAAAATGCGACTATCTTGGTGGGAAAAGTGTCATTTGTAGGATTTGGTCTGTTCTTTTCAAATATGTACTTCTTTTGTATGTAGGTCCTACAGGAATCTCAGAAGTCGGTCGTTTTCTCAGAATTTTGATTTTTTACTCATTTTCCTTCTATCTACCATAACTCGGTTACGGTTAAGGATTGGACACGATAATGGGCGGTTCTGTGCTCCGCTTAGGCTCTTCTTTCACCCCCTTTCGTATGGCAGATTTGATCGAACTCACCCTGTATATATCAGGTTTTACCCAAACTTTGTAATTAACATTGAAATGTCTTAAAACAGAATACAAATTCGCACGTCACTGCTGATATTCTCTGTTATCTCTTCCCGAGTCAAATGATCAAACCGTAGTTTGGTGATTTTTGTTTGAGGGAGAGAAATTTAAATATCAGTTCAGCAGGATATTTTAAAGTGACGAAACACGACGTGTTTCCGTAAGATATAAAGCACAATGAATTCTATTTTAAAAGCTGCTATTTCTTCGGTTTAAAATTTTTTGAGTCTTTAGCATATTTGTTTTATAATATTTACACACTTTTGTGCGAATTGAATTCGGAAGGTAAGGCGAGGACTTTCGAAATTGTATTTGATTTGATTTACAAAACTGAATGGATTCTAACGACTTAAATTGACCTGCTTCATTTGAAACTAATTTACTTGGTAAATCAAAACATAAAAATATTGATATTAACTTCGTATTAGTAGACTTATGCTTTTGACTAAGGCAACTTCAATCCATTTTGAATATGAATCTTTTTAATTTAAAATTTAAGGTTTTCATATTCTGCATTATCAATGTGTTTTCAATACAAAAGGTTGCCAGTCAAAAGCCAATTGCTTGAAGGGACTTTAACTACGTTTGGTCTTGTCATTTTGCAAGGAACACATTTGTAGTGGGTAATTTTTAATTTCCCGATGTAGGGTAGGTGGGGGTAAAGCCCCGCGTGGGGTAAAAATCCGCACCGACATTTTAACTTGATCACTTTGGAGTCACCAATGGCTGCTTAAAAGCAACATGGCGCGTTTTTCAGGAAGTGACAAAATGGGGAAAATCCCCGCAGTTGTTTTGGGGTAAAACCCCGCATCTCCAAAAGGTCAAGGATTCTCTCCACTCGGCTTAAAATTGTCTCTTTTTTGAAATATTATTAATATTTTTGTTTAGCATGTGTTTTGTACAACTTATTCAACTTAAAAAAATAATTGTTGGTGGACATTTACTCATAAAGTTTTAATTTGGATAAGATTTGTTAGGAAAAATCTTACATTCATTTCAATTAAAATGTGCTTTTATTATGTAATAATTTTCTCTCTCTTTTTTTTTTTTTTTTTTTTTTTGAACATTTGCGTATGTTTAATTTTTTGTTCTAGTACCTTCAAAAGAAAAACAATTCAGAACCATGATAAATGTCGAGCTTAATGAAGCACGTAACTTAATTGCAGGCATCTCTTCGTTCTGTATGGTAGACATTAAAGTTAGATTCAAAAATATCGATTGAAGACATCTCTGAAAAATGGAACAAAAGCTTTGGACTTCAAAGAAGAAACAGATTTTCCTATCATTTCGAGTGAAACTGAAGAGAATAACTCGAAGCTTATCTCTGCACAATGTGGCCCAGATAACTTCAATATGACAAGAAGGGGTAGGTTATGTAGAGGATTTTTTTTTTTACATAAAACATCTAGAAGCCTACAAACGTACTGAGACACAGGAAGAGTCATTGGAAATGAAGACGTTATTAATTAATTGTCGCAACCTCAGCAGGACACGGTTCCATCCATGACGCAATAACATTTTTAGAAAACTCAACTTAGTGTACTGTTTACTTAAAGCACTGGGTACTAGATATTCAATTAAATTATAGCCTCAGTCAAACTAATTTTTATAATGCGGCAAGATTAAACGTGTGAGATATTTAAGTTCGGCACTGCTGAATAACAGTATACCGATGGTTCAAGGAGGTTTTTCAAGTGTTTTTACCAAGCAGTCACCCGTTTTATTCACATTCATCTTGAGTGGGGTAAAGATCCGCATTGCGAGGTTTTACCCCATTTTGTGGGGCAAAACCCCGCAATTTTGTTTTCCCGCTAAATTGTAATTTTCTCAATCATTACTAATCAGATGTAGCTATAATTGGGAAGTATTATAGGTAACAACCCATGCAATGACTCTAATTTGAAAAAATGGGAAAATATGCCCTTTATTGACCATGGTGGCATAAAAACTGAAAATCGCGGGACTTTACCCTCAGCTACTCTATATGAGGAAACCTAAAATATATTATCAAGCAAGACGCAAAAAATATTAGTATTTTCTACGTGAAACAGTTCCAAGTAGTTTACATTGTACGCTTTTTGGAATTACTAATCTGTTGGCTCTCAAGAGGCAATTATTTTCAATACTTAATTCAGTCGTTACTTTATAAAATCGATGTAAAACTTTGGAAAGGTTTTATTGCCATCCAGATTATTTTGAGTTAATCACTTGGCTAATCCGACCGTCAGGGACACTGGCCTTTTTAATATCCTTACTTGTAAAATTTTCACATTCCAAAAAATAACAAACGCATTTTTCTGAAACTTTATCCACTGGTTCACCTTTAGCAAAAAGAAAGCTTACATAGGGTAGGTGAGGGTAAAGCCCCGCGATTTTCAGTTTTTATACCACCATGGTCAATAAATGGCATATTTTCCCATTTTTTCAAATTAGAGTCATTGCGTGGGTTGTTACCTATAATCTTTCAAAGTTTTAGCTGCGTCTGATTAGTAATAATTGAGAAAATTACAATTTAACGGGAAAACAAAATTGCGGGGTTTTGCCCCACAAAATGGGGTAAAACCCCGCAATGCGGATCTTTACCCCATTCAATATGGATGTGAATGAAAAGGGTGACTGTTTGATAAAAACACTTGAAAAACCTCCTCGAACCATTGGCTTATTGTTATTCAGCAGTACCAAACTTAAATATCTCACACATTTAATCTTTTTTTTTTTTTTTTTTACTTTATCACGAAAATATTTTCTTCTTCACAAAAGGAGGATTAATTACCCGGGAAAAAAGGACAGTCGCATTATAAAAAATATTTTAAATGCCTGAAGCTATAATTTAATTGAATATCTAGTACCCGGTGCTTTAAGTTAACAGTACACTAGGTTGAGTTTTCTAAAAATGTTATTGCATCGTGGATGGAACCGTGTCCTGCTGAGGTTACGACAATTTATTTATAACGTCTTCATTTCCAATGACTCTTCCTGTGCTCAGTACATTTGCAGGCTTCTAGGTGTTTTTATGTAAGAAAAACCCTCTACATAACCTCCTCCTTCTAGTCATATTGAAGTTATCTTGGCCACATTGTGTACGGATAAGTTTCGAGTTATTCTCTACAGTTTCACTCGAAATTATAGGGAAATTTGTTTCTTCTTCGAAGTCCCAAGCTTTTGTTTCATTTTTCAGAGATGTCTTCAATTTATATTTTTGAACCTAACTTTAATATCTACCATACAGAACGAAGAGATGCCTGCAATTAAGTTGCGTGCTTCATTAGGCGCGACATTTATCATGGTTCTGAATTGTTTTTCTTCTAAAGGTACTAGAACAAAAAATTAAACGTACGTAAATGTGCAAAAAAGAAAAAAAAAGAGAGGAAATTGTTACATTAATGAAAGCACATTTGAATTGAAATGAATGTAAGATTTTACCTAACAAATCTTATCCAAATTAAAACTTCATGAGTAAATGTTCACCAACAATTAATTTTTTAGGATGAATAAGCTGCACAAAACACATGCTGAACAAAGATATTAATAATATTTCAAAAAAGAGACAATTTTAAGCCGAGTGGAGAGAATCCTTGACTTTTTGGAGATGCGGGGTTTTACCCCAAAACAACTGCGGGGATTTTCCCCATTTTGTCACTTTCTGAAAAACGCCTCATGTTGCTTTTAATTAACCACTAGAATAACTGTTTTCACACGAAGATGAAGCTTTAATGTACCAGTATTAACATGTAATTCATTGATTCTTCTATTCAAATAATACATTTTACAATGTTCGAATAATATATTAGAAAAGTTAGATCAAAGTAGTAAAAAACAGACTCATCCCCCTTTCTCGTCTCTGGAGTGCCTAGTCAGGACAAAATTTCATTGATCAATAGGTTTCCATAGGACAAACCCAGCACCTAGATGTAAATTTTTTACTCCAAGGTGATCAAGTTAAAATATCGGTGCGGGTTTTTACCCCACGCGGGGCTTTACCCCCACCTACCCTATTAATTGCTTTAAGTTCAAATCCTGAAAAATACTGTTGCACATCATTATGTAAGCGCTGCCAGAGTCAATTTGCATTTCTAGCTCACTTTCAGCAATAAAAACTTTCAATGTTTGGTTTTCGAACATCAAATTCATTACTTGTAACGGTATTGATATACGAATTTTAGCAGATTTTTTCAAATCTTAAGCTTTACTTTCATCAGTATCTACATATCGGAGCTATGTGACCTTTAAGCTTGCATTTTTTTTTTAAATTGCACTCTAATAAATACACGCACTTTTATGAACCGTACACTATGTTTACACTTCTGTGCTTTTTTAATTGGTTTACTTTATTGGTTTAACTTTCTGTAGCTTTTTGTTGTTTTGTCGTATTACTTTTCCTAAAATTTGGAAATTTCGCAGCATCCTCATGAAATTTCTTTGTGTTGGCGATATTAAAAACGTTACTTTCATTCGCAAGTTTTAATGAGAAGAAAATGATCTCATTTCGTTACACTTATTTATGTGAATCCTTGAATTGTTTCTAAAAAGTGTTTTTCTCATTTATTTCCTTTTTTTTTAAAATTTTATAATCATTATTTTTTTTTTTTTTTTTTTTTTTTTTTTTTTTTTTTTAACTTTGACCAGAGATTTCATCGTCCTAGATCAAAAAAGACTTTTTTTTTACATAGATGCTCACATAAGAATTGTTTTTTATCATTTAATGCTTCTATTATTTCAAAAATTAGTCCAAAACTTTTAAAGAAAATAAATTAAAAGTACAAAAATAATGCAATACAAAGAAGATTAAGTGCAGCCCAAGATGTCAAAAAACTCTTCAAGTATGTTTTTCATCGAGATACTTCATTTATAAAAATATGCAAAGGTGGCAATAGCAGTTCATTTATGACTCAGCACAAACACACCTGTTAGATTCAATATTTTTAATTTTTCGCATCAGTGAAAGCGATATACGAAACTAAAAATTATTCAGAAACCGCTTATTTGATACTTATCGTTTTTTGAAGAAATCGATCCAAAATCGATTTGCGTTTTTCTCAGTCGATTAATCACTTCCTTCCAACTGGACACTTCACATTGATCTTCCCTCAGTTGCGGAAAATCAATACCGAGCTAGATTCGAATGGTTCAAAGATTGGTACAATTTGGTGCCTTCCTTAAGACTTTAAAAACAATAAAAAATCTTTTCATTTTTTTCATGAAAGTGATTAGTTCTCAATTGATTTTCAGTATATTTTTTCTGGCGAACAAAGTAGGATTATAATTAGCAATATATGTTTACAAACAAGAAATTATAAGTCATTTTACTGCAAACCTTTGGATAAAAGTCTTTTTTTTTTCATTTACGATAGTCTTGACATCAAATATTTCCTTTTTACTGGCTTAAAAGCCTAAGGAAGAAATAAGTATTTAAATATCTATATCAGTTTGCTACTTTGATTAAACTAGTTAAAAGCAGAAAAATAATCTTTCTTTTCCTGGACGAGATATTTTAATCCACTTAAATGTTTATATAAAGTGCTACTGAAATTCAAAAGCCGGAAAATGTAACCCATCATCTTTGAACGAAATATAACCGCCAATTTGATAGAATTGACTACATAGGGGAGCTTGTGGCACTGAAGAAAAAACAGGAAACTAAACGAATTTTGTCGATTAGAAACTAAAACAAAGCAAGAAAGATAAACGTAAAAAAAAAGCACTGCATGAGAAATTCTTCTGACACTATTCCAGCAGATTCTTATGGAAAATAACCTACTGAATCCAAATGTGACCACCGTTTTCTCCTGTAATCCACACCTTTTCGAGATAGCCTCCCCCCCTCCCCCCCCCCGCCTTTATTCGGTGTTCTACAGTTTCATAAGCTTTTGTTCTGATTAAGAGTGAAAAGGAACATTATATGAACAGTTTATATTGTTGATATGTTGACACACATTTTACATTTTGCTTTTTTTTATCTCCGCTATTGATGTTGCTTATAAAAATAAGATTTCATATAACGCTATTACTATTTTCCTATCTAATAATAGTTTCAGATTTTATTTACATACTGTTTTCTTATAAAAAAATTTACTTTTTTTTAAAAGTGAATCAACTTGACAGAACGTGGGTAAAGTTGATACACCAATTAGTTAACTATTACGCTGACGATATAAGCGTACAAAATGAAGTTCTTAGGAGCTGTTTTTAAAGAAGACTCTCAAAAAATGTTTGGAGTGTAACTAAACAAAAAATCTATGGAAAACAAGTATTGTTTGTATGTATTAAATTATTGCTCTGTTTTTATTTCTTTTTGGTACCATGCAACAAGAATGCAACGTTTTCCAACTTTTTTTTTTTTTTTTAATTTTTCTTTAATTTTTTTTTCTTAACGGAAAAATACTTTTGGATTTGGGGCGGATTCTCTGGTTGTACATCAACAACAGAAAAAAAAAACCTGAACTAAATTTTGTTTTTGATAATATTTTTATTTATTTAAGGGGAAATAAACCCAAAATTTTGCTAAAGATGATCATGTCTATTAAGTATCCATATCTCTAGTCCTTTGGATGTAATCAAACGGTAAGGTAGAATCCATGTCTATTGAACAAGGGGTGTAACATTATGATCTCGGATTTTTTTGATGTTAACATACATTGCTGTTTGTGAAAATTGCAACACCACTTAGGACTGACGCGAGTGAGCTGAAAACTGCAGGAAATGTAAAATAGAGCATGCAAATGATTAGAATTGCAGACCGGTAGCGCATGCGTGTGCTGAGCAGCGCCCTCTGAACGGCGGATCAAACCGAATATAAATAGACGGCTGTAGCGAGGCGTGTATGATTATCGGTGGTTATATGCTAGAGTAAAAGTTAACTGAATCTTTACTATGCCTCTTCGACGAAAGAAAGCGAAATTTGAGCGAATTTCGGAGTTTGAACGGGGCAGAATCGTTGGCCTTCGTGAAGCTGGATTGTCTTATCGTGCAGTAGTCACTCGTGTGCAGCTTAACAGCAGCACAATCATGCGTGTTTGGAAGCAGTGGACGGACGAGGGTCGTTCAGCTCGGAAATCCAGGAGTGGACCCCGAAATGTGACGTCAGCTTGCGATGACAGGGTGCGTATGGCGCTGACGAACCGCAAAGCTTCTTCTAGACAATTAGCTGCACAGTGGTCAACAGCTACAGCTGTTTCATTGTGTGCTTCATCAATTCGGAGACGTCTGCTGCAGCGTGGGCTGCGTGCAAGGATTCCTTTATACAGGATTCGTCTCACGCAAAACCATGAGCCGCCAGCGGCTACAATGGGCCAATGTGCATAGGAGCTGGCGTGCTGATTCGCACAAGGTCATCTTTTATGACGAATCCCGCTTTAATTTGTGGCACCATGATGGCTGAATTCGTGTCAGGCGCTATGCCGGTGAACGGCACATTCCGGAGCGCATTATCGAACGCCACAGTGGACGAACACCCGGAGTTATGGTTTGGGGTGCCACAGCATATAATGGATAATCACAATTGGTACGAATTGTGGGCATTTTGAACATTGCCCGATACATAAACGAAATTTTACAGACTCAAGCTATTCCTTTCCTGCAAGGATTGCCAGGGGCTGTATTCCAGCAGGATAATGCCAGTCCACATGTCGGCAGGACTGTCAAATCCTACCTTGATTCGCAGCAGGTACAGCTTCTTTTTTGGCTTGCATGTTCCCCGGATATGTCACCGATTGATCATGTGTGGGATTTCGTTGGGCGGCGTCTCGCTCGTGATCCTCGTCCTTTTGCTTCGACAGACAAACTTTGGTTGCGCATACAAACAATATGGAATACTTTTCCGCAGGCAGATATTACAACATTGTTTCACTCCATGCCGAGTCGTGTAGCAGCTCGTTGCGGCACGTGGTGGCCACACAAAATACTAATTTCTATCTCTTTTTATTGTTTGTTTGGTTTGGAATTGTAATCATTTATTTGTACCGTTACCACTCAACTGTGTATTAAATTTCATTCAACTATAATGCTTCCTTCATGGTGTTGCAATTTTCACAAACAGGAGTTTATGTTAAAATTCATAAAAAATTAAGAAATACGTTTTTTTTTTCTTTTTGCCCCGAACAATTCCTGGGCCGAGATACAAGCCGCCAGGTCCTGTCATAATTTCTTACTTTGGATTTTCGTCAAAAATTTTTAAGTCCATTATCTCAGGAACGGTAGCGCATGTTTTGTTGCGGTTTGTTTTATTTAAAAGAATATTTTTTCTTGTTTAAAAACATATGCAACATTTTCAAATATGTGCTTTAGTTTTTTTTTCTACAGTCTTTTGGAAAAAAAAAAGTTTAAAATATTTTTTCTTCTTCTCAAGAATGCAAAATTCAAATTTTTTATATTTTTTTATCGTTCATTAGTACCACTGAGAACTACGTTTCCTGAAAAGGAGAGCTTCCACTTTTTCGTTTAACAGTCTTTAAAGGCATTTGAAAAAATTAGGGTTTTTAAGGAACTCTTTACGTAATGGCAGACCTAAAAATTAAAAAAAAAAAAAATCACAACAATGGTCCAGAGAACACTTTTAATTAAGTTATATAGTGAAAGTATATAGCGAAAATAGACGGGAGTGGGGGAGTGGGTGAAAGGCGATCCCTCAAAAGTGATGGGACCTAAACGGTATTCATATCTAGACTCATGGATTATTTAATATAATGATCAGCAAGTATGGTGACAGGAGCGTTATTCTTATTATTATAATTATCATTATTATTATTCATGATATTTTGTAATTACATTCTAAATACGTATAGTGTAATTGTTCATTTTGCTACGCATCAGACATATTTTTTCTATGCTTCTTTGTCAAACTATAAATTTAACACTGAAAAAGTTTTAGCATTGAACGAAATTAAAAATTTACTTTTACAACCACAATTGCGTAAACAAATAAACGTTAGCTACATTTTGCATTTTGCCGCAAAATGAACAATCGCATTTGCCTTTTTGTAAAGATTAATTTAAGTGAATCTTATTTCCGTTTTTTAAAAATTATATTCACTTTTAGATATAAAAAAAGAAAAAGAAACCAGACAACGAACTTTAAACATTCCCTTAGCAAAAATAAAAAATAAATGTCATGCTGGACCTTTTTTAAGAAAAATATGTTGTTGAAAGTGTTCGAAGTTTTTCCTCTTCAGTATTTCAATATAAAATAATATTTTTCACTTTGTTGTTTTCATTTTTTATTTGTTTTTACCTCCTTACAAGCACGCTAGATGAAAGAAAAATTATATTTTTTTTCGCCACCAACACTAGCCTATATCTTTTTCCTTCTTCATTTTGACCAAGTTGATGATGTTTTTATTTTAAAATCATACTTTCTCATACAATGAAAGAAAAGTTGAAAAGAAAAAGAATATCTCGAAGTTATGTATTACATAAATGAGATTTGCTACGCATCCACTTTCGTAAGAAGAAAAGGAACATAAAAAAGATAATTGAAAGAGCGCATGAAATACATCTTTCATCATATTTTTCAGGTTTTAATTTGTTAAGCACATTATATATATATATATATATATATATATATATATATATATATATATATATATATATATATATATATAATGCATATAATTGGTTGTGAAATTCTTCGATTAATTGTGCTCCTCATTCAGTTGTATCATTCACAACTTTCAACATTTTAACGGTATTTCTTCCCTTTAAATAGCTTCCTTCATTTTGCCATGAATCATGGCGAAATGATTCATGGCAAACTCCTTTGGTGTTTGTAACTTATCATATCAAACAGTTTTACTGACTTGTAATTGATTTTATAAAGAGGAAAATCTTTACTAAGAAAGTATTCCAAATCATCTACTCTTATCTGAATTTTTTTTTATACAGTCATTAGACACGTCTTCCTTATCAGCAAGCATTTTTTGGAGTAGTCTTTTCCTATCTTTAAAGTTGATTCCTTCATGCAATACGGACAAAACTACTAGTTTATCCCTTAAATACCATAAGTGATTTATGAATTTTCCTATCGCTGCTTCTGCTGTATATTTGTCATCATTTGTACGCTGCTAGTTTTTTTAGACACTTATATCATATAAAGGAGCCTCGATTGGGTTGCTGCGAAAACCATATCTTTATACAGCATTTAACTGTAAAACAGCATTTAAGGGCTTTCTCTTCATGTAAGGTTGATTTAAATTATTTCCTAAATGTATAAATTTTCATACAATAAATTTCTTTTGCCACCCATCTGGCTCAGGGATAAGCTCCAAGCTGCCGAAAACATATCCCTGTAGAAGGGACTTCACCGTGAAATATTATTACTAGTTATGAGATTTCTCTGTAATCTTTCTCAATTCCACTTTTTACGAACAATAATATGTCTTCAACTTCGTCTTTTAGAATTTAAGTGGTATGTGTACTTGATTCAAATGTTATAAGTTCTGAATAATGGAGATCTTCCCAAAAACTTTTTTTAAGCGCTTAAATAATGGAATATCGGGTCTAGAACTGATAAAGGCAAGAACTTCTTTGAAAACCCACTCTGCAGTACGATTTCAACCTGTATTATTATTTTCTTTTATCTTCGGCGGCATTTTTTTCTGACTGGAATAGACTTCATGGGTTACTATATACTTCAAATATTACCAATGAGGTGACGCTAAAAGCAGAGTAAATATTTGACCATTTCACTTTACCCCACATTCCCCTACATAAAATGTCACGACAGAGTTGTAAGTATTGGAAGGAAAATTAAACACTCTTCCACATTTAATTTTTTTTTTCACAAAAGACGCATGATATAAAGTAAAGTCAGGCCAGATTGCAAAGAGAGTCTGTAATCTTAACTATCAAAATGATTTCCATTATAATTTTGTGATATTTGGACACATACTTTAGAAAACGTTTTTACTTTCCATGAAATTTAAAACGAAATGGGAGAAGATTACACTTTTTTTGAAATCCGTTATTCTAATATATTTTTCCAGTTAGTAAAATAAAAAGTTTAAACCAATTTCCAGAACTTACAATTCAATTCGTTAAGTTGAAGAATCATAACGAGTAGCTTAAAGTAATTAGTTGATGTTTTGATCGATTTTTTTTTCTATTTTCCATTCCTCAATAAGCTTTGACCTTGAAAGCATTTTGTATGTAGTGCTGCCCTCGCATTTCTAAAAATCGTCTATGGTTAGTATCTTTAGTTCTACTGGTTGATGTACCATTTTCTATAACTTAAATTAATAACGGAGGATGAAATTCATTTAATATGTCGATTCTGTATTTTCGCATATCCTTATTAATGTAGTGGATTTCAAATGCATACATGAACAATTTTAGAGTGATTGCTTAAAGGTAATTAAATGGTGTCTGAAGCAGAAGTAAAGCTCTTGGATAACAAAACCCTCTCAATTATTGTTATTTCCCCTGAGTGGAGGCAGTGTGATCTCTTTTTTTTTTTTTTTTTTTTACGTTGCTGACCATCATTAAATGTTGACCGTTTTGCAGTGTTTGTGAATGAATGTAGCGGCAGCATTGAAGGCATCAGGACCCATCATTCTGAAATTTGAAATGCTAGTCACATTTAAATCAAAGTTTTTTTACTTGCCGTTTCCATTAGAGTTACATCAACAATACCAACATTTTTGCCAGTTAATTAGCTCTTATCAGCGAATACACGATAACTATTAGTTGAAGCATAATGAGTTTTAAAAGCAAAAATAAATCTAAAAAATTTTAAAAATAGTCGTATTTCGTTCCTATTAACTAATTATAATTAATAGGAAACGAGAAACGATGTACCATGCTCGTCTTTTGTTTTTGTTAGTTATTGTGTGTACTATAGTCGATTCGTTACTCATTAGTAACTATAAAGTACCACTGTATTGGATTTGATGCACTATCACTTAAGGCAGGGTTTTTTAACGTTTTAAACGTTTAAGGGGTAATTAACCTTTCCAGCTCCTTCTTTGAGCACTGATATAAGCTCTTCACACTCCTCCCCCCCCCCCCCTCCATATTTGATCAATAATGGAATACAATCAAAATTTGAAACAAATGCCTGTTGGGATAGATTAAACTGGTTATCGAACTAAAATGCAGATTATTTCGTAAACAAAATTTAATACTACTACTCATAACTTTATTTGAACACATGAAATCAAAACTCTAAATATGAAGTAAGGATGTCATGTTTTGCAAGTCATTTTCTCAACATCTATAGTAGGATTACTGTTTAATATTGACAAGTTTTTAATATTTAATTTTAACTTGTGAAAAAGGTCACTTTTAATGTCCAACATTGCTTGTTAACTTGACTTAACGCTGAAAATACAGATTCATGGAAATATATGGGTAAAAACTGCTGTAAAAACTTCAAAATCGCAATCATGTCGAAAATATTTTCATGAGACCTCAAAATTGACTAAATTAGAGATAATTTTACTTTTTAACTTTCTTTTTGGAATACATTCAGGTCCCCTTGGGGGCGCAACCGCAGGTTAAGACACCGTGATTTAAGGTATATGTAGTATAAACATACTGAATATAACGAGGAAGCATCTTTTTTTTTTTTTTGTGTGTGTTACATTCATTTGTTTTTAATATTTTCTTCAGTTTCTGCACCTGTTCTGTTCCCTTTTTTTATGCTTCGAAAGTTCATGTATTTTTTTTCACAAAAATTCTTTAACATTGTTAAATGTCTTCAATGACAAAGGAGAAATAGTTTTTTGTGGAACTGAAGAATCTGTAAATGGAATGCAGCGCTGTTTTTATTATCCAAGATATTTATTTTTCTTTTACGCATCTAATCCTGACAAGAAATTTAAATGGTTGAAAAGAAAACAAAATAATTCTTCAAAACGATGAATAAACATGTTTCATAATAGCGTAAGAGCAAAATCAATTTACTCGTTCGATAAAACACTTTAGAACAAAAAAAATTCTGCCGTAAAACGTAGGCATACTAAAGAAAGATTTTAAAGCACGATGCATTTATACAGACGACTGAATAAAAAAAAGAATGATAAAAAGAAAAAACAGATATGTTATTTTCTTAAAACCGCCATTTTAAACTCGGAAAAAAAAATTCTCTTTACGTAGCGCCATCTATTGGGAAGCAAAAGCCAATCCTGTTATTATGCAAGAAAATAGCGAAAGTTATTCGCACAATGCTATGCATTCTTCCAAGTAAACGCTGCTCAATTCAAACGTAAAAAAAAAATGCATTTCGTGAGCTTTTTGAGAAAGACAAATATTTGAGACATTTGACAAGAAATTCGGAACAGCACGGTTCATTGATCGACTATAATTTAGCACAAATGATGCATGAAGGAAATAAAAAATGCACTTCACTAAGCCATTAGGAAATAATTTATTGCTTATTTATATTCTTCCATAAATATTCTAAATTGCTTTGTTGAGACATTCACATCGTCATACATGTGTTTCAAAAAAAAAAATAAAGAAATAAAAAATGATTAGCTAGAAAAATAAATTTATTTTGTTGTTAATTCAAACAAAAGTTCTATTATTAGGACTTGGAGGATTTATTTATGTATGATTATTTGCTTAAGCGTTTCAATAGACTAGATGTATCTATAACTAGCAGTACCTGCACGGCGATGCCCGTTTAAAGAAAATTCGTTGAATTAAAAAAAAAAAAAAAACAAAAAAAAAAAACACGCCCCCCCCCCCCCCTTCTGATGTGAAATGATCATTTTTCTTGAACTAAAATGCGGTCACACCTTTTCATAAAACCTATTAAAGTATCTTTGGAATTTAATTCTATTCGTCAAAACTCACAAAAAGGTTTAGTAGCTTTAAAATTCAAAATAATCCTCCCACTGCAGAATTCATCGCTTAGCGTGCCATGTAACCACGCTACCGTAAACCTGCCTTTTAGCAAGTGAAGCTCGTTTTTTTCTGCAATTTAAAATACGTTGCCAAAAAAACAATACTATAGTAAAAACGTTGTAAAGAACAAAAACAAATGAATCATACGAAAAATCAAATTATTTAAGATTAGTAGCTACCTTCAACTATAAGAATAAAAATAAACGTTAAAGAAATAATGAAAACAAAACCCAATAGAAAAATCCTACAAAATCAAATTATGTACCTGAAAAAAAAAGAAAGAAAAAAAAACGCATTTAAAAATAAGTTTTCAAGCAGCTCGGCATGATTCCGTCTAGTTATCGAGACTGTAAAACAGCGCCGCCCTCTAGTTGAGTTAATTTACCACGCCATCTATTAGAAGTTCATAGAACTAAGTTTACCCCGTCTCCTATTCAACACAAAAATATTTTTTTCAATTCGAACCAGTAGTTCCTGAGATCAGCGCGTTCAAACAAACTCTACAGCTACAGCTTTATTTTATTAGTGGAGATTAATTGCTTTTACCATTTAATACGAATGCAACAGTTTTTGATGATTTTTAAGTTTAAAAAATGTGATACTTCATGCTAAAATCAAGACATCTAAAATTTAGTTAAGGAAGAGTTTTTCAAATTTATAAAACCACCCCACAAACAATAATGCAGCTGGAAAAACTGATTCATTTTTTACCCGACTGCGCGTGCGTGACGCAAAGGAGGGTAATGTGTTTATCAGTCTATGTATGTATGACCGTTTCTATGTGGCGTTCTACAGGCTAAACGCCTTGGCCAATTTTGGTAATTCTTCCGTCAATCGATTTGTCTTAACCTTGGGAGTGTCACTAAACACATGACAGTAATCAAAATTCTCCATATCAACAACCAGTTGCCATTTTGTTAGTTCGGGATCGTGTCGCACGCAGTCGCTGTACCGCTCACTACCTGCGTGCGACACAGCGTGAGGCAAATGCAGATAGCTTTCACTGCCTGAATTTTTTGTTTACAAGTGTCTACTAATTGGGGCCTCAGTGGCGGAGTGGTCTAAGCGATTGCTTCTCACACTTGAGGCGGTGGGTTGAACTTCCACCCTCGCTCCGGATTTGTTTTTGTCGTGATTCAGGGGACTGAGTTTCGCTGCGTGTACTTTCGCGACAGGCTTTTTTAGTTTTGTGCGAAAGATTTGATTGACGATGTTTGTTAGCTCGCGTCATCAAGAGTTATACAGGCTGTTTATAGAGCTGTGCTGTGGTTGACTTAGTTCTCGCATTTTTGCTAAAGGTCAGGCACATGTAGCTTTAAGCTGAGTTAGGTCCCTAGAGGGACTAATTATCTGTAGTTCAAACCACCACAAGTTATTTAATAAACCTCACGATACAAACTCTTTCAATGAAATGACAAGATTGCGAGTCTTATAATCATAATGACTAAGTCAATAACAATTAACTAAAAAGTGTAAAATAAAAATAATTGTTAAATAAAAACATAAAACTCGACTGCGTAAAAACCAAAAAAGAAAAACTAAAAAGAAAAATTTATAAGCCCAGTAGTTTAGAATGCTATTAAGTACTACTGAATAACTGAACCATTGAAATAGTTTTATACTCGTACACAGATAAGACATATCATAAATTCAAAAACAGAATAGAAGGATCAACAGTCGGGGCCCATTCCTTTTTAAATCAAGGAACCCCGTAAAATTTGAATGGGCCCCGATTGTTGATCCTTCTATTCTGTTTTTGAATTTATGATATGTCGTACCTGTGTACGAGCATAAAACTATTTCAATGGTGCAGTTATTCAGTAGTACTTAACTCGCGAGAGCTCGCACGGGGTCGTAAACGACCCCAGCCATTTTTTGTTTCCATTTCTTGGAATTTCATGGACAGCTAAAGAAATCATTTTCTGAGTAGCTGGGATTGTGTCCTTGATTGATGTGTGGGTGTGCTTGGAATTTTCTTACCTCCTTTCAGTTCTTGTAAACAAGGGGGGTTTTGAGAGTGGGGTCTTTTTCGACCCCGCGCGAGTACTGACGTCAGTAAAATTCTCGAAACGGAAGAGGTGTTTGGAATTATTTCCAATGCAATGCATTCAATGAATTTAGAAAAAAGGTTGGGAAACGGAAGTAGTTTTCAGTAATCCTTCTTTTAGTCATGATTTTGAGTGCACACGCGTGCGGTTGACAATGATAATTTAGATTTGTCCTTTCTAATCCATATTTTTCAATTGTGTTTGTAATAATTATTACAAAGAAAGCATGCCGACTCCATATGAGCAAGAGATGGAGCGTCTCCGCAAATTATTAGCCGATGTGGAAAGTGATGAAGAGGTCATTCCAGACGATGAATGTTTTAGTGATCAAGAAAACTTCGGTGACCACGACAGTGAGTGCGAATTTTCAGGAATTGAAAGTTCTGCTGATCCCGATAGAGATGACACCTTTGTTGGAAGAGATGCAAAAACTATTTGGCATAAAACAAAATTTCGAGCTAATTTCCGTGTTCCAGCTCGAAATACAGTTACGCATCTTCCTGGGCCAAAAGGAAACGCCAAAAATGTCAGGGATGTCTTTGAGAGCTGGAGCGTTTTTATCGATGATAAAATGATTAATCAAATAGTAGAATGCACGAATATTTTTATACATGACATTTCAAAAAATTACTCAAGACTCAGGGATGCAAAATGCACATATTCGGTGGAAATTAAGGTTTTATTTGGCCTATTATATTTAGGAGGGCTTCACAAGTCTTCTCATCTAAATGTAAGGGACTTATGGGCTACTGACGGAACAGGAATCGAAATATTTCGTTGTGTAATGTCATACAACCGTTTCCTTTTTTTGATGAGATGTTTACGCTTTGATAATGTACATACCAGAGATTCAAAGAAACAAAACAATAAACTGGCTGCAATAAATGAAATATTTGAAGCTTTCGATGCAAACTGCAAAGAAAATTATACTTTAGGGGAATATGTGACCATTGACGAAAAACTGGAATCGTTTCGGGGTCGCTGTGCCTTTAGACAGTATATGCCAAACAAGCCCGCGAAATATGGAATAAAACTATTTGCAATAGTCGATGCAAGAACTTTTTATACTTCATCTATGGAAATCTACTGTGGTAAAAATAGCAACAAATCGAACAAGCCGATTGACGTTGTAAAAAGACTTGTAGAGCCACTGTACAATACAGGTAGAAACGTTACCACAGATAACTGGTACACTAGTTATCCTTTGGGCCAAAGATTTGATTTCTAAAAATCTTACAATAGTAGGAACATTGCGAAAAAATAAAAAAGAAATCCCTGTTGAATTCGTAAATAAGAAGAAACGTGAAATGCGTTCTTCATTATTTGGATTCCAAAAAGATTGCACAATCCTCTCATATGTTCCAAAGAAAGGAAAATGTGTTTTACTATTGTCAGCGATGCATAACGATGACACTATTGATGAGGATACAGCTGTGAAAAATAAACCAAAGATAATTACATTTTATAATATGACGAAGTGCGCAGTGGATGTTGTTGATCAAATGGCGGCATTCTACAGCACGGAAAGCATAACAAATCGATGGCCCATGGTAGTATTTTTTTGCATTCTGAATGTTGCTGCTATAAACGCACGGATTCATAAAAATCTTTCTTTATGCATTTCAAATAAAAAAATAATTATTGTAGAGTCTCTGTTGGTGGAGAAACATAAACAAATAAAATAAAATAAAGAATTCGTGCAAAAATTAAAAGGAAGAAAAAAAAAAGAAATACTGGGGTCGTTTTCGACCCCGCGCGAGTACTTGTGTGACGAATAACGGCGCGAGTTCTCGCGAGTTAATAGCATTCTAAACTACTGGGCTTATACATTTTTCTTGTTAGTTTTTTTTTTTTGGGTTTCTACCCAGTCAGGTTTTTTGTTTTTCTTTAATAATTATTTTTATTTGTCAAAAAAAGTACCCGTATTCATGGGGCTGAAAAAAATCTATTTTAGCTATTAGGAGGATTAATTTATGCATACTTTTTCACTTAAACGTTACAATAACTGATATTACGAACTATCTTGATATTACCGTTTAATACAAGCGCAGCGTATTTTTGCTTTTATACCCCCCCCCCCCCAAGTTTTACACAATTTATTACTTTATGCTTAAATAAACGCATCTTAGGTTTGGTCAATGAACAGTTATCGGCATGAAAAATTTGGAGGCACATGTACGACGAATTGGTGAAACCAGTGAAATAAATTCCATTGCTTTATAAGCCATCCATGCAACTTTTGGGGAATATATATGTACGGTTTCCTTTAAAAGCCAGCTAATCCTTTTTGACTGGCTCTAATGTATTCGGAGTAATTCAAGGAGTTTAACATTGTGTGAAAATGAAATAAATAAAACCCCTTTCGAGAAACCCTTTTTGGAACGAAGGGTGATCTGAGGTTGAAAAGTCATTTATGAAAGCTTTCTCAAACATAGTTCTACAGAATTATTTAGCACATATAAGTTGTACATGATATGTGTCATATGCGCTTCCAATGATTTTATTCTACGAATTATATCCTTTGTAATTCCAACAAATGATATGTTTTGAATTCAAACTTTTCCGGATGTAATGTACCACTGATAGTGCAGTTTTGGAAGTTTGCAATTGATGGAATATTTTCCCTGTAACCTTCGTCTATTACAAGTAGAACAATATCTTTCCTGTCTGAACTCACTTCTTTTTTTCTGGTCGTAAAGACATTTTGAAACGTGGAAACATAATTATTATATTTAGCATATTTCAAAGAAACAATTTAAAAAATAATAATAGTTTAAATAGAATAAGTAAGAAATGGAAATATTTATGTGATGTTATATAACTATGAAAGTCATAATTAATAGAAAGCCATATTCAAACTTATTTTATCATCATTTGCATCACCAGGCTAGTTATTTTAAACTCAATACTATGCATTATTTCCCCACTTTAAATTTAAAATTGCCATGGAAACAGTGAGCCACGAGTTAATGGTTTCTCACTATTCCTATTTCACTCCTGCCTCATTGCAAGATATAAACTCAATAGCTGACAATCACTGCCAAAAAATGTAACATGATTATTTTACTGCTAAATGAACGTTAGTTAATAGGCAAATGTAAGAAAAATTATCTAGCAGTTTAGAAACAGCGCAGCGAGCAATGCAGATATTTGACTTGGATGGGTTTAAACTATTACATGCTTATTTTCTTACATGATATTTGAAATTACTTTTTTTCTATAATACCTTCAGTTTATCGACTTTACTTTTAAAACATTTTACTAGGCTGGACATATTAAAACAGAAAATAAATTGCTGTTGTATCAATGTTTTTCCTGTCTCATTGTCCCCAACCTTCCCCTACTCTACTGTGACCGTCAGTAATAATATTTTTAACTTAAAAAATGAATATAATAATGATTTATGCTGCGTGACCAAATCGTTATTCTTATATCGTTATAAATACAGTTCCTTCGCCTGTTCTTTATAACAACGTTCGCAATCTATAGAAGCACTCCTCTTTCTGGTATTTTTAATTTGCAATACAAGAGCATCTTCCATTTCCATAATGTTAGCATTTTGCTTATGCTCTACTCGGCGAACTTTTACAGATTTCCTTTTGTTGACTTTGAATTGCATGGATGGAAGATTCACTATTACTTTATTGTCATTCTACCTCCGACGCATTTTTCAGACGTTTTAAGCACTTTGAGAATTTTGAGCTTTTCTTCAATCGTTAACAACGTTCTTTTTTTTTCTTCTCAAACTTTATATGAAACAGCTCGCTTAGGTGCCATTACATTTCATGAACTTTCACATTTAGAATGAAAAACAAAAAGAAAGAAAAATGCGAAGTAGTTATTTGTAAACATTAACAAAGCGATGTTTCAGACAAGTACGGTGCTGGAACTAGTAGTACGGTTTAGGTAGGCATGAAAGTCTATTCAAGAAACCAATGTTTTTAGTTGCCAATAACGAAGCCGATGCTTACATATCGCGATTCTCTTCCGAAAATTTTCATGTTGCGAACGAGAAATTAACTTTAACTCAAAAAGTCGTTACTCCTGAAAAACTCGCGTTATTATCATTTCGCGTAAGTCGAATCGCGTTGAAACGACTATATAGCCATATTTTTACTCAGAGTTCCTAATGTTGTATAGCGATAAATGTTTCACCATTTCAAATGTAAATGTTTCGATAATGTGTTAGCGATAATGTTTTCTGGCTGTTCTGAAATTCATGTGCACAATTTCAGTAAACATGAGCGTTTAATGACACTGGGTTGTTGTCAATGTTATTTTTTTTTACTTTTTCCCCATTTCTAAAAGTTCAATCGTGGTCATTTTACCATTTAACATCTATAAGATTTCTAACGAACTTTATACATCATTTTTGCGGAGCTTATTAATCCGACATTATTTGTGCAATATAAGAGGGTAAGAGAGATTAAATACAACTCCAGTTGTCCAACTTTTGTAATTCTTCAGAAGCATTACATGCAGCACTGAAGAATTTCTTCTTAACAATGGTTGAAGTCTACTCTAATCCCTGAACATAACAACCAAAAGGTGAAAGATTAAATCGACCCACATTCCAAATACTTATCCTTGGACGTCATTCATACTCAAAGACCCCAAAAGGTTTACGAATAAATAAAAAATAAAAACTTTAATCATGAACTAAAGACTGAAAAAAAAAAGCCAAAAAACTGTTCTCAAGAGATAAGAAAGTCCTTCCTTTTAAGAAGATGAATAAGAAAGTGTCCGTCTAGCAAACGATGATTTTTCGAAGCAAGGACTTAGACCTTTCTACTGGGACATAAAAGATTAAGGTCTCCGATCAAGCAGACGAAGACTGATAGGGGAATGGTTCTTTTGGAGCCGGGAACAAAAACAAAAGATTTTTGTCTCCTTTTTTTGTTCTAAGCTTCCTCACGAGTCATTTTCCCCCATGGCTAGCATTTTTACTGAAACTGAGCTTATTGCCTTGTTGAAGAATTTTATTTTTTGGGTATCATGCATTACGGATGTAGGCACAAGTGAAAGTGCCTTTATCGACAAATGTGATTTTACTCCAGCAACCAAGGCCTTAAAATAGAAAAATATTTTAAAAAAATGGCCTTTTACTTCGAAAACTTTTACTGACCATTTTTTTCCCTTAAAGTATTCAGACTAAACTTTTTTTTTTAATTGTTATTCTGATCAAATTATTAATAATGAGAAATTATTCAAAAACGGTATTTTTAAAGAAAAAAGATCCAAAACTTTAGCCCTTCACCAGAAATTTTGTATGCTGATATTATACCTTAATTATTGTCCGTAAGCAGCAGTTATTGTGCTGTGCTAGCAAAAAATAATAATGACTCAATGCAGCGCGTTGACCAGACAAGTTTGTAAGGGGGGAGCACATTTACTACATAAGCTGAGCAGTAGAAATGTTTTTCTATGTTCGCTTTGAAAAGATGAATTTACGCACATATTTTTTTTAATAGTGGCATTCACAGCATTTAATTCTCTATTATATGTTCTTAATCGAATCTACCCTTAATTTACTTAAAATATTGTTTGCTTTTAGCCGGTAACGTTGCTGAAGCCGAAACTTGTTCTAGAGCACATAGAAATTTCAAGATCATTATAGATAAGTAGTGTTAGAAACGAATATGAATTTCTTGAAAAATATGTAAGTATAAAAAGTTTTACGGAAAGATATACTCCAGTTAACAAAAGCCAAAACTTGAATTACCGATAAAAAAATGGTTACCGGACCGTTTGTTTAATGAATGCATTAGTAATTTTAACATCCATGAAATCAGAATTAATCAGCATGCTTGAATGAGGTTTATCACTAAGTTAACCTTTGACGGACAATTTAGTATTATTATTTTAAAATCTCGGATACGAAAAAAAAAAAAAAATGTCCGTCAGCGGTGCTACAAAGACGAAAATACTGCAATAAGCAAACCGAAAAACTAAAAAGTATTGGGTACTTTGTAATGTTATAAAAAAGACTACAATCTTTAAGGTTGGTTTTAACTTTTAATTATGTTTTAAAATTAAACCTTCGCAAAGCCTAAATCTAACTCGCGGTTGAGGAAAAACAATTTCATGATAAACGTCAGCAAAATTTTACTCTATGGCATGGGTATTATGGTAAAACGAGTAGAGATTGCGCACCAGGGGATTCGGGGAAAATAATTGAGTAAGCACGCAGACTTAATCTATTTAAACAGGAGCAGTATTTGAGCGCACAGATAAAAGTGTATGCTGGTGGTTCAGAGCATCTACGATAAATACCGCTACTTTGCATTGTTTAACGAAACTAATCACCTGAATTTTAGTACATTTTTCTTTGAATATTATGGAATGGTAATAAAGTAAAATGATTTGCATTCAAGTCGTTTCTCGTGAAGCTACTTCCCTAAACGCACTTAGTTAGCACCAGTAGTTCTTCATAGCAGCGATCTTATTAAAATAAAAGATAGCGCAATACATCCATCCAAAATATAGGTGTTCGCACATCTGCTTAAAAACAGATGGCGTAGGGGAGATGACGCGGCTTATTGGTTACTTTGTATTGCAAAATGAAAGTGAACATTTTAAGTTTAAAGAGTTTCGAAGTAATTCAACGTAATTTTCTAAATTTTCCGTTGTCTCAGTGTTGAAAAGTTCCCTGTTTCGTAACTTTTTTTTCTTAAACTACAATTTTTGTGTCATTTCTAAAAAATAAGCATTTTCTGATTCATCATCTGAAGGTTAAAATATTATCTATTCCTACTATTATTATGCTTTTATACAAAAACCTTACAATATTTTCATTTTAAATGTATTTATTGTTGTTAACAATTTAATTGTAGTTATTGTTAACACCAATATCTGCTACCAGTGTGCGCAATCTCTCTGGCCCCATGAGGACAGCTTGCGAAAAAACGACTAATTCTTTTTTTCTTTTTTTCTTTTTTATTTATTTATTTATTTTTTAAATAACTGCAGCATTACATTAAAGATTAACAGCAAAATAACAATGGAAATGCATCGTCTACAAATGATACGACAATTATCTATAAATAGTTTAGCAAAACATTGGTAACTAGATTGTTGTCCACTATTCTGTTGAATTGTTCACAAACTCTCCTAGGTTAACAATTTGCTGTTTTTTTATTTTATTTTTTTTTTAATTACATGACGTGGCATTTCTCGACAATTAGACGAAAAAAAAATCATTTAAACAAAATATAATTCAGTGTTATTCTGATTTCCAACAACAGCAGCTGAGGAGCAAACGTGAAACGAAATAAAATCGAAATCAAAACAATTTTACAAAAATGTCTCTTTGAAATATTCAACAACAGCTTTTTAGAGCTGTGCGTCTAAACATATACACACTTTTTCCCGGCTCTTAAATATATACAATGTGAAAGTTCTAGCTAGGACGTGACTATGAAATGGACATAAAAGAAAGACCTGAATGACTCATGAAGGGTGGGATTTTAGAAATGGTTCAAAATGTGCATTGCGAATGAAAAGTATACGACGCTTTTCCACTTTCGCCGATTTAGTTATTCAGTTGCTAGAAGTTTTGAGCTTGAGTAAAAGCTGATATTCACATGCAAATGAAAAGGGTGGAAAATAAGTGGCTGCGCTGAACATAATCGCATAAGCTTTTCTCTCAAGTAAAAAAGAGGGGAGGGAGGGATTAAAAGTATTTTTAGAACAATACGGATTAAGATATTTTTTATACATTTGCAGGTTTTTTAGTAATGAACAAATGCAAGATTTGAAGATTAATAATCAATGTTTGGGAAGTAGCAGTAACAAAGAATGTAGACAACCGAGAAGATTATGCAATTATTTAATTGTTCAATGACATTGTTTAGCTTGAATTCTTCAACGTGAAACGAATCCTTCTTATACAGTTTATTCACATCATCACACGCTAATCACTGATGCAAATTGACCACTTCAGGTAATAATAAATTACTTTTAAATAAAAAAAAACGCCTTCAAAAAACACCTAGGAACTAAAAAGCAAAAAATAACAGATTATACTTACATACTATTTCCTACCAAAACCTAGAAATGAAATTTGTTATACAATTCCAGTACAAAAATCAACTAAACTACTTAAACATCCAATTACAAAACAAACACTTATTTTAATTATTATACGATGAATTATTTTAAATACCTAACTAATTATATACGATATCTTAATTTTTAATAACCTTTTGAAGTCGGGTCTCCTATAATTACTTTCTAACGTAACTGACAACCCACTGAATCCTGAATTAAACACTAATTTATCTAAACACGAAATTAGTCTTTAAAACTAAATCTACTCAGTTACGTTAGGTAGAAGTTTATAGGAGGCCACGACTTCAAAAGGTTATTAAAAATTAAGAGATCGTATATAATTAGTTAAGTATTTAAAATGATTCATAGTATAATAATTAAAATAAGTGTTTGTTTTATAATTGGATGTTTAAGTAGTTTAGTTGATTTTCGTACTGGAATTTTAAAATAAATTTCATTTCTAGGTTTTGTAGGAAATAGTATGTAAGTGTAATCGGTTATTTTTTGCTTTTTAGTTCCTAGGTGTTTTTGAAGGGTTTTTTTTTTTTTATTTTAAAAGTAATTCATTTTTTGCTTTTTAGTGGTGTAAATATAAAATAAGTTCGTAGAATAGAGTATGTGATACATGACGTTGATTCTTTTCTTACGTGCATCTCGAGTAAACAAGCGTTATGCACATGAGTCTAAAAACAACTAAAATGAGCACGATAGAGAAAGAAAGACTACAGCGTCTTGGAAACTTCCGACGACTGTGAAGAAAGGCTTTTTTAAATGCGCAACTAATGTACAATTTTTTTTTATCTTCATCATTAGTTAGATTTAATAATAATAATAAAAAAATAAAAACAGAAATCACTTTAAGTTTGAAATTGTAAAATGTAAGTTTTAAAATTGTAACATTGTAAATTATATTTCACAACAATACGTATCACACAACCCTCGATAAAACTGTCATAGATTTAGGAAAAGAGATCTTTGAGAAAGGACGAGTACGTAGCTCTCAGCAGAGTGAAGACTTTAAGTAATAGCTCGATCTGATTCAGAATCCTTTAAACTTTTAACGAAACCTCACAATGAACGAGCATTAGCAAAATGCAACAATTGATGCATCTCATTTCTGATGGAAAGTAGACTGTGGATTCAGTATTTAGTTAGAACCATTTAAATGTTTACGGTTTCCCAAACTAAAAATAAACTGTAAATTGCAAGTCATAAAACTAAACTATAAATTGTAACATTGTAAATTGTAAAATTGCAATTTAGTTTTCACAATAATACGTGTCATGTAACTCGTGGTAAAAGTCGCATGGTTCTTCACATGCCCCCATTTTAGATGAAGATAAAAAAAAATCCACTAGAATGAATTTTATGTTTGGTTCAGAGAATCCTTGATTCGAAATTTTCATTATGATTACTCTTAATAATAATGTTTTTAAGTACTTTCTTTCCCTATGGGTAAAGAAAACACATACCTTTGTTTTATGGCTTTTTTTTCAACAATGGTTTTTATACTTAATCGTTTGTGAGAGAAATTACATGAAATTTATTGTTTTTTACCCATAACATTTTTCTTAAGAACAAATAGGGTAAATCAACGATTTGGAACCTTAGAGTAAAGTTTGACCACCCCCTATCCACTAAACAAATCATAAAAACCGATTCACTAAGTGAGACGATATACAAAATTAAGTAGAAATCGCTTTAAATCTGAGTTTGATATTTGAAGAGTTCCCTCAATTTCATCAAACCCGAACTTGATTACCATTAGACCGCCTATGAAGTATACCGTTTCAAAAAAAAACTTTCCTAATTGGTACAGGCAGCGGCGTGCACTGAAATTTTGGGGCCCATCACAAATCACTTTTCCGGGCCCTTCTCCGTATTGTTTACCTCTATAGTTCACCCCTAGTTTTAAAAATATTGGGCCCCCTTTATTCTTAGGCCCGGGCCAACAGATGTTCTTTCTCCCCCCCCCCTATGTGCTCGCCCTTGGGTGCAAGTGTCTCGAGTATTTATGTTACATTTTACGAAGAAAAAACAAATCCGACGTGTTCAAAACCTCCTCCTTTTTTTAAAGCCTGCTAATTAGTATAACCCTAATTTCAAATTAAACTGGCGCCATTGTGAAGTATTAAATCTAGAATACTGGTCAAACTTGAGAAATCAGACACAAGTTATAACATATTATTAAAGAATATAAATTAAATCATCGGGGGAGTGTCGTTCAATATTCAATTCCCCTTGAATTGAACACTAAATATGTTTAAAAACAAATGTTTTCAAAAAAAAAAAAAATTTTAGTGACTAAAAAAAGGTATTTTAGTTTAAAATAATATTAAGGTAATTGATTCAGCTATTGAAGTAGCAAAATGTATTCAATTTACTGTTCTGCTATGTTGTTAAACATTAGTAACACTTATAAGTAAAACTTACCAGGCGGCGAAAAATAATCATCCATATGCCGCGAGAATTCTTTTTCAAGACGAAGGTAAAACCTTTGCTGTGAAAATGCACCGGTCACGGAAACGCCACGTGACCTGTGACGTAAACTGGATTACGTATCCACAATGTGTGAAATTCAAAGTTTCTTGGATTTCTCCGAGACCCCTTATCAGATCCAGACCAAATTACTATGGGACCATCTGGGAAGTATACCATTTCAAACAAAAAAATAATTTTTGAAATCGGTCCAGTAGTCTTGGAATAATACGAAAACATACATAAAAAGCCGCAATACGAAATCATAACCTCCTTTTTTGAAGTCGGTTAAAAATCTTTGAGATCATTTACAATAAATAAGATATCATTTTGAAATGTCTATTTCGAAGAGTGCAAAAACCAAACATGTTTGTAAATTGATTTAAAAAAATCTTCTCACTAATTAACTCCAGGTTAGGCAGTTTTCTACGACTTTCTTAGTATAAAAAATAAGTGCATTTTGTTAATGACTTTTCGAGCTGCATAAGCTTTGGGCAGTTGGTGCTGAGCGACAGGACTAAAATCATCTGTCACCCGTGTCAAAGAAAAAAACTCCCGGAATGATAAGATCGAGTTTCAGTATAGCAGCAGTCATTTATTTCTTCGTGAAAGTGACTTTTTTTCAACATCTTTTTTTTCTTATATATTTTCAAATCATAGATGAGAGGATTAAGCATAAATGGAAACACATTTGTATGCAGTCATGAAACGCAGCCGCGTTTAAAAAAAGAAAAAAAATGAAAATTTCGCAAAAGGGCATTTTTCTAATGCTTTCTCCGTAATTGAATCACGTAGAAACCGTAGTAAAGGTAGCAGTTATCAATTTAAACTTTCGTGATGCAAGGATGTATGTCGGTACACACACATACATGCAAAAATGTTAGATCCGAGAGTTACAGAAAATCTTAATTGCTTTGGGGAATTTAAAGAGAGACATTAAAATTCAGTTTTTCTCTTCTCGGGTAAAGTGTAAGATTAATTGCAAAAAAAAAATAAAATTATGAATCAGCAATTAAGGTATCAATTTTTCTTTCGTTTAAAAGTTCAACTGTTTTTGAAACTAAATACGGAGAGCGTGAAAGTAAAATTCGAAGATTCTTATATACTTAAATCCTTTTATAAACGTTGTTTTTGCTCTTGAGGAAAAAAAGGTATTTTAAATATTTAGAGGCTTAAAGTTCCATATTTTTAAAGGAGGAAAAAAATGATTTTAGCTTTTAAGTTTTTCCTAGTTTTGAAAGCACGAATAAAGAGATTTTTTTTTGTCAATAATTTCATTTTATGAGATCATGAAGCACGTTCTACTTTATGTTTTCTAGATTTTTATCGACACATTTCATTTTATATATACCGAGTGTGTGATCTCTCTACAAAACAAATTATGTCTGTATGTTTGCTTGTGCTTTGTGTAAAGCCTGTTATACTATGCGACCTATTTTCATAAAATAGTTCACAAAATAGGGATGTGCACTTAGAACCGTTTTTCAAAATATTACTGCTGTTTTATTTTTTTTTTAATTGCTTGCCAGTTTTATTGCTAAATCAGCTTTTGCTGATACATTTTTAAATATACACACCAAAAAGCACACGCACATAAGAACATAAGAAAATTTTTTTTAAAGGTTCTAATGCTAGTTTTCTTTTTTTCTTTCTCTCTTTTTTTTTTTTTTTTTTTTTTTTTTTTTAATGCGTGATGAACATTTTCAGTTGTTCTCAGTAAATGAAAAAAAAAAAAGCTTTAATTGTTAGCACAAAAACCAATTTGACGCCAAATTTTAACCGAGAGCTAACATGAAAGGTACAGCCAAACAAATATCACGAATGAAAATGGAATGAAGCAGAAAAATGATTTAAGAAATTTACAGCAGCTGTTGATATAATTTTGTTTTCCTTTCATGGTTATGCCTCGCTTTTTTTTTTTTTTTTTGTCTCTCTGTGTGTGTTAACGTTAGCAAAGTAATTTATTTTAAGCAATTCTTGTCGGGTTTTTTTCTCATCAATTATGTATCATTTAAAGTTTGATTTTTCTACAGCACAAGATTTTTTTTTCAAGCTAGAACTATAATTTACACCCCCACATATCCTTTTTTTCTTGAGAAAATTTTGACGAAGAACCGACGAAGGACAGTTTTTTACTTCTTACCATGAGCAGAAACAGTTTTCGTGCATCTGAGTTAAATATTAAGCACGAGATTGAATTTTCTGGAACATTTAAAATTCTTCCAGAGGAAGTGATTTCTTACAAATTAAAAAACCTGTACAGGGTATCTCAGTCGTTTTTTGTAGAACTCCTAAGAGGGGTTGGATGCATCCTGACAACTCGAAATCATTTCTTAATGTGGGGTTGTATAAAAGGCCTCGACTCGAGAAATTTGAATTATGCTAGGAGTATTCCAAACTGTTTGGAGTTCCATGTGCAGAAGATGTGAGGTATGCATTGTAGTCGGCTGAAAAAGCTTCGAACATTTACTTGGACTCATGTACCTTTTACTTTTTTACTTGTATTATGAAAAAGATTTTTCCCATGCGGTCTCTTTTGTTTATGGTGCTTCTGTGCATATCACAGATTTAGGAAAGCATTTCCGATCCCGAATTGGGGCATGATTTTAAGTCATCAAGATACACCCTACCCCTATTAGGAATACTGAAACGTTTAACTGAGATACCTACATCATCTTACGCTAGAGGGAACGCTAAAAGGAAGGGGAAAAGGTTACAGCGGCAATCAAACCCGATTTTCGAAACCATATTCCACTTTTTTAGAAGTTATCAAGTAAATAATATTAAAAGCTAATTTTATAGTTTAATTTAAAAAAAAAAAAATATTTTTTTCAGGGGCTACACCCCCTAACCCCTACACTTCTTTTGACCCCCAATTTTTTGGTGCACCAGACGCCGATGTGCCCTTGTAAAGGAAAATGGCTTACTCATACACATACTAATAGCACTTAAACGGAGTTTTGTCTATTCATAGTTACAATACATTTAGAGCATAAAAACTATTTTAGCATAAGGAGATTAAAAGTTTCGATATCGATATCATGTGCTTAGCTCAAAGTAGCGATGGCACAGCAAAAAGTGCTCATTGAGTTGGACTTCATGATATATAGTGGGGTCATTCCATGCAGTTCTTCAGGCATACATGCTTCACCTAAGCAGAAACAGTTTTTATAAATTTTACGTTAACGAAAAATAAAAGGATAACAACTCCTTCATCTATTAATTTAGGTAGAGATGCATTGCAAAATCTATCATGAACCCAAGTTAAAGTTTTTATCGCAATAAAACTAAATTGAAGCTTTGGCGCATATTACCTTGACAGTCAGACATTTCGCCTCACAACATCGGGTAAAATGCCCTACTTAGGGTAATATCACCAAACTTCTTATAAGCTTAAATTTACGCTTAAACAAGACGCTTAATGTATTTTATTTATGTGTAACAATGTTTGTGACTCATAATAATTTTAGAAATCAGAAAAAGATAACTATTTTGTTACTTACCACATATTTCAGCACTTTCAAAATTCTTTTACTTAATTATTGATTTTTCGATTTACTATGCATTTGTGGTAATCACGAGTCATAACAAATTCAAACTTCATTAGGACACAACAAATTACATAATACAGTTAACTGTTGATAAAATATCAGCTTAAAGACACCTTTTTAGAAACAAATTTAAAAAATACCATTTTTTAAAAATAAAACTAAACGCAAATAGCGACGCTACAAAGGAAAATGGAAATAATACTACTTTTTTTTTTCTTCTTCTGCAAAGTTTTTTAATCTGTGCCATACAGAAATACACCGAAGTACGATACCAGAGTTTCAAGGTTTCTTATTTTTTTAATCTCATGGCCAAGAAAAAATTTATTCCACCAATGTTTGGGCGATTTTATTTTGCTTTTGCACACAAATAATACTAATTTAAAAATATTTGTTGCGCAAGAATGCCAAATACTTGACTCAATCCCGTATTCTTAATCGTATCAATTTATTCCAAGGTAATCGTTATAATTAACGATAACACTGATCAACAAGGTTTCTGTTCCTCAGTAAGTAGGTTGTGACTTATACACTTTAGGGGATGTTATAAAAGAATATAACAATAAAAATCTTCCATCACCGACAGAATTAAAAAAAAAAAAAAAAAAAAAAAATCTTTGAAATCTCAATTTAATGACTATTATTCAATACATGAATAATATTTTTGTCATTTACTATTTTATAAACAATTAAAAAGCTTAAAACTAGTAAAAAACAAAAAAAATTATGTACTGTTTGAAACGTTGTAGAGAATGGAAGAGATTTTTGATGAAAAAAAAAATGATACTCGTAAAAAATTTCCTAAATTTCTTACTTTATGTAGCTGTAAACGCATTAACTGCGGATGCTCTATTATTGGCACTATCACAAACTTAAATAAGATATAATATTCTAATAAGATTCCAACAGTAATCCCGAGCATGTTAGGAGTAAACCGTTCTTGATATTCCGCTTCAAGTGCATAAATATCCCGGAGGGGATATTTCTGCAGCTGAAGCATGAAGCATTGAACTTCCCATGCTCGTTGCTCACAGCTCCCATACTTTCAGGGGAAACATTTTCAGCGACATTGAATTTGTTGTAATTTTTTAGCATGTCTTTAATTATTTTTTTATAGTTAAGACTTTTATTATTTCCAAAGAACTGTGGGAAACATTTTTGAAATCAATCGTTCTGTTTTTCCTAAATCACTTAAATTGGCTTCAAAATTTTGGTCCATCATAAGCCGTCTTATCTGCGGGTCGATGAAAATAACCTTCTTGATTTTTGCATAAACGAGTGATGTGAACTGCTCCTGCAAATATTGAAATCCACACCCTTTTTTACCCATTGCTTTAACGAAATTCTTCATCAATCCCAACTTTATGCGTAAGATTAGAGGAACGTTTTGCATATTTTCTTTTCACCTGTGATACATTGTTTGCGCTCTATCCATTTCTTTTTCATATAATGTTCATGTATTATTAAATTTGATTAAAATAATTGACGTTAAAAATTAAAACAACAAAAGTGTCCCAAGGTACAACGCTCTCCCCTATAACAGTTTGGGAGTACAGAATATTGGCACATACTATCTACCAAATTTCATCGAAATCAAAAACGGCTCATTTCTTTTATTTAATATGGAATGACTCAATGGTTAAAAAAATTTCATTCTGCACCTGTTCTGAAGGCTTGACTTCAATTCATCTATAATTACAAGAAACATAAGGGGTACAGCATGTATCCAGTATACGGCGAGTCTCCTGAACTTACCCTACATGTAAAATATTAAGTACCGCTTTTGTAAATAATTTATTTAAGTTGGTGAAAATATAAAGTTTAGTTATAACACTTATATGGATACGCTTGGAATAAAAGTACATTACAGCCGAACGATTGCATTAACATTTTAAGTAAAAATATCAGACAGTTTTTATAATAATTAAATGAATGTAATACGTTGATTCATTTCGTGTTTGAGATGTTTCATGGGATAAATGGTAAAAACCATTACATAAATTATTAAATTCACACATTGAATATCCATAAATTACCTGCACATGTACATCCTACATGATTAGACACGCGTAGTAACAGAAAAGTTTAGAAAGGTTATTACAACAGTGAGTGGAATGTTTTTAAAGCGGAATATTGTCTCCTCCGCCTACTAGAAATAGGATGCTTTTAAAATTGCTTCTTTTCCTCACATATTGCTCAAACATTTCATCCGTTGGAGATTGCAAATGACCCTTTTCAGCTTTGCTCTAAAATGTACTATATTTTTCGATGTTTTCAAAAAAATTTCACACCCACTCGACACATCTTTTCTCACCATGACAGTTTAAGGACAGGGAATAAGTGCATTTGTTTCTCCCTGTGACTTTTCTTTTCATACAATCCATTGGAGATCTTCCCCGCCCCATCTTGTCAGTGGGCGTGACAGCCCAGAGAATTACGGAAGGGGGGAAGAGGAAAAAATCCTCCCGCAAGAGTATCCTTCGAAAACCCATCTATCAGTATCTTTCTCGGACTGGTTTTATTGTTGGAGAAAATGAGAGAGTCGAACCATGGCAAATGGATGTCGTGTTTTACTTATGTGGAAAACAAGAACACTTTTTTTTTTGGAATTAAATAAATAAATTTCAAAGAGTGGTAAATGAATGCCGTGTTTTACTTACTCGACTTCAAAAAAAAAAAAAAGAAAAAAAAGCTACGTTTCCGTGAATTAACAAATCGCATTTCGATGAATGGCAAAAGTATTGCGCGCCTTTCTTATTTTTCAGAAAAATGAATTCTGAAATTTTTAAAATTTAATGTGCAAACTTGGAGGATAATAGATAATTTGTTTGCACATGAGCGACATAAAACTCATTGGTTTCATTTTAATTAAATAATCTAACGATTTTTTTTCTTTTTTGATTAAATTTTAAGAAAAAATGTTTCAAAAGATTTCAAGAGCAATCCGTCTTACTCTCTCTTGCTATATATGTGTTTGAAACAAAAAAAGGAAAAAGCTGCCAAACATCCTCCCCCCTATTTTTTCTGACCTCGCGACAGCCTTGTTAAAAGAAAATGCCTTCATTCACATTCACTTCAATGAAAGTTGCAGACTCTAAAACTACAAAAGATTTTTTATGACTTGAGCTCCAACCAAATCCTGCATTCACCACTGCTAGGACGCAAGAATTTTGAAAGTGTCGAAATGTACGTTCACATTACACAGTGACCATATTTTTTCAATTTCTACAATCATTGTATGTTACCCCCATGAAGCAAAAATAGACTATCTCAAGCACATTGAGTTATGTAAAATATGCACACACGCACAAACACACATTATTGTGGGGAACACATAGGGTGTTGCATTTTGTTTAGTTGGTGAAAAAGGGGTTGCGACGTGAACAAGTTTGGGAGCCACTGATATACAGAGAAATCTCGAGCATCACTTTAGACTGATTAAAGTATTTTTTATCGCGACTGTTTTTTTTTTTGGATGAGCTTGCTGAGCTGTTGATCAGCTAATAGTCACCTGCTTTTTATCCTCGTGAGTTACGTCTACTGAGTTTTGCAAAAATGCTATTTTGAATGTAAGCGGTAGGAATATATATTACACAGCGAGTGAAGGCTCTCTTGAATCTAGGAAAAATACCACTCCTCATTTCTTTTGATAGTTCCTGAGACCATTGTCATGATTTCCGATCTAAATGTAAATTAGGAATGTCATGGTGCAAAGCAGCTCTGTCAGGTAGAAATGTGTACCAAAAATACTTTATAACTCTAAAAAGTTAATAAACGGGTTGTTCTTCATTCTATGTCTCCATAAACTCGTTCAAACAACAATGAACGTACAAGGAAACACATTTAAAAAATACAGCTTATTTGATGAATTGTTTACTGGGTGTTCCGTTTTAATCTGCAATACCTTTATTTTCGCAACCGTTATTCCTAGATGTATACTTTAAATTGCAAAAATGTTCAAAATCAGATGCAGAGTTAAGATATTGAAAGTTTGAAGTAAAAATAAAAGTAAGTCAAAAAATATAAAATTTAACTTTTTATACGGACTCCAGGTACTCTAACTTATATTTTGGGAAATATTCTCCATTGAAAAATAATTCCAACACAATAAGTTTGAAATTAGTACGACCACTATTAACCGAGACTTACACCACTTTTCACTCGCCGTCAAAAACACCTTTTGGGGGAAAATATAGCGGTTAACAAGTGATTAAAAATATATGTGTGCATAGAGTGTTTTTTTTTATTTATTTTTTTTTTCAAATTGTTCGAGGTTTTATAGTGTGTTTTTTCGCATCACGGCATAACATTTTGCATGAATTTTTGAATCGCAATGAAAAATATAAATACCTTGCCTTTCTTACTTTGACGACCTGTCATTCTTTTGAAAGGGTGATAAGTTCCACTTTCATATTTTGTATGGTCTCTTAAAACTTTGAACTGGAATATCTCCTTAAGTTTTGGTTGCATAAATGCAAAAGTTTTTTGTGTCAACAATAGTTTTCAATGGATATTATTGCTCGAATTATTAATTAGGGGACCTAGGGTAGGTATAAAAAGTTAAATTTAGTATTTTTGCTTTAAGCTTTCAATATCTTAATTTTGCATCTGGTTTTGAAGATTTTTGCAATTAGAAGTATACATCTAAGGCTAACGGTTGCGAAAATAAAAGTCTTGCAGGTTAAAACGGAACACCCTGTATAATGGAAGCGTATTCCTGCAAAAGTAGGCATTTCCGATTCCAATTTTTCTGCAACCCTAAATGGTTTAAACAAAACAGAAAAAGTTATTGTTACTCATATTTTTTTTTCTAGCGACAAATAAGCAGGTTCTTACTATATTTTATTTATTTGTTTGTTTTTTGGAGATACCTGCTTTTGAAATCAGGTTCAAATTATGCTTCAAGTATTTCAAGTAGCTCCAAATAAATGTTTTTTTTTTTCCTCGATATTTTGAAAACCCTAAAAAAAAAAAGTCTAAACTCTACGCATTTTTGGCAAAGACATTGTGCCTCTCATTAAATCCATCAACTTCACTACCCATCGCCGTAAATTGAAATTGTTTGTTAAGCAAATTTTGCTTCAAACACTAAAAAATTAAAAAAAAAAAAGACACACACAACTATTAGCAGAAGTTTTAACGCAATTTCGACAGATGAGAAAATATCTAACAAGCATCATATATAGCTATAAGCCTGGAAATTTCAACAAAATTATAATTTCAACCAAAACTTAGTACAATTCATGAGTATTCGATGATATAAGAATGAGACTCAAAATGCATCGGCATATCTAGAGAATACTCTACTCTGTAAAATGGTTCAATTCATCATGCATACAAGAAGTCATGCATACAAGACGAAATGTTCGAAAATAAGAAAGAAAAGAATATCGTACTTCTATCTGTGAGGCAAAAATCGCAACATTTCGAACAGATTGAAGAAAAACGTTTGAAGGCCATGCGGTACTTAAAGTGTTCCCAACCGATATACATATCAATGCATTTCCGCAAACTCGAAGTTTAAAAGCGTCCCCGAAAGCGCAGCTAACAATGCTCAGTGCAGCATATATAAATAAATATACCGAGTCCAATTTGGTGTTCTCTAGATAATATCGAACCTCCCTGAAGGACTAGCTCTCTTTCCTACACAACCGTTTTTCGAATTCATGACTGGACAAACCCTGATTCGACCACTGGTGGCCATCTTTGGTCAGATTTATATCCCGGAATTCGCCCACATTTTCAACTTCCTTAGATGAGAATCCGATACAGGTTGGTTATATTAAATCATTGTGTATTAAAGACTAATAGCTCCTGCTTCAAATTCACAAAGAGTTAACTTTTACAGCTCATTTCTTAATTCCAAAGCACATTTTTCTATTAATGAAAGTTCATCCCTGGAAGTACTAAGGACGACATTTAACGTATATCAGCAAAATGTATAAAAATGTTTTTAAAATTCAATTCAATTCAATTCGAATTATTTTATTTTAATCAGGGTATTTTTTACATACATGCATTTCACATATAAAATAAAAGAAAAAGAAATTACAAACAGAAATATATTTCATCCTGTCTATTTGAAAATCTCTGATTGAGTAGGTGGGAGTAAAGGCTATAACAATAGCCTGACTAGCTCCCACCATTCAGAAAAGTATTTAATTTAGGGCCAGTTTCTAACAAAAGATAGTAATAACAAATATAAATGCATAATCATATAAAGAACACATTAACACAACACAAGTAATGCAATAATGTATGTCCATTTTTACGACAAAATCAAGGTACACTGTAAAAAAATTCCGAAACGTTACTGAGTATTTCCGTGTAACGTTTCGGGATTTCTACGGTTTTTATTCACTTCCCGGGACAGTCAAGTATCCGTGTCAAAAAGTTTCCTGATTTGCTAAAAGTCGAGTGAATGCAGACTTCTAACCGTTATAAAAACATTTTTAGCTCCAAGTTTTGAGATTAAATGAGCGTATTTATAAAGTGTACCCGCTTCAGTTCGATTGCGGCCCGTCCAGACTGATAAGGCGTCCAAAGGGTGCAAATCAGTCTATGGACTATGTAGCTTTGCAAGAATTGCAGGCGAGTAAAATTCTTGATACTTACTTGCAATTCTGTCTTAGCTTTGGCTATGTTTTAAATACTGCTTTTGGAGCTTTCCTCGAAAAGCAGTAAGGTGCCAAACTATTGTAGTATACCCACCTAAGTTTACTGTAAGATTACAGAGATACGACTGGCTTTAAACGGGTTCTGAGTATTTTAGGGAGCTTCCAGGATAATTTCAGTAAGGTTACTGAATTTTAGCGGAAAACGTTCCTGGTTTTTGTCAGATATGTTACTGGAAAAAACTGGGCGCATCATAGCTGCCCATTATTTTCCAGTAACGTTTCTGAATCGTTTTAACAGTGTATACTATTACAAATAAGCTACTTTATCCTACATTAACTGCAGTAGAGTTGAGTATGAAATTTTTTAGCCTTTTCTTAAACAAATTTCGATTATTAATGGTTTTTAAACAATTGGGTAAGGTGTTCCACAATCTTGGTCCGTAAGAGATAATGCCATTAAGTAATAGATTTTTTTTTTTTTTTTGCGTTAATAGGTACATTATTTTCACGGTTTCTAGAAGGGTAATTGTGAACTATTTCACGGATTGTTACTATTTCCAAATTCAAACCATTTATTACTAAATCATGCATAAAAATACCAACATTATACTTATAAATTTGTTCTACTGTCTTTTAAAAGCTTCTACTACTGTTACCCACAATATTATCTTTATTAATTGTTCTGCAAAATCTTTTTAATAAAATATTTATTCTATTTAGATTATTTTTAGTTAAAAATGCCCTTATGTTCCTTGATGCATTCAAATCTTTCGGATTCACAAAGAAAGCTTTACCCAGACCTAAATCACAAACTATAAAAAGGGAGAGTCGGAAGGAAAGGAGCAGCGGGAGGAATAGGGCATCTGGATCTATGTCTAGATTAAAAAAAATACGAGTCATTTCTAGTGTTTCTATTTAGTATATTATTTAGCACTATTGACTCGTGCATGGTTTGCGTTGTTACTATAGAATACTGTACGCGTATAGGTACTGTTTGCGGTTAGAACAGCAAACATTATTTTAATTCCTTAGAATAAGAACAGGTTCTTACTTTTTCGATTACTCTCGCAGCTGTGTTTTTTGGGAACTAAAAATTCTGTAATATGACAAGCTCAAAGATATGGTGCTTGAAAACTAACAGTCATATTCAGCCGAAATGCAGCGCGGTTTATGTGAGAAATATTTCAAATAACGACCTGCAGTGGTAGGAATGTGACATGTTCCATTCCATCCGAATTGTGGTTGTTCCCTTCTGTCCTTTTATTACGTTTCTGTTCAGGTAAACACGTTAAGGATTGAACTTGTTACTTTCTCAATGCTTTCATTCAAATTTATTTTCGGGGGTATTGCAACGGATTAACAAGTAGATTATTTTAAATTTATGAAATGTATAAGATGATATATGATATTATGTTGTCTAAACTATTTTTTTTTTTAATAATGTAAGGTTATAATGTACAACAATATACAAGTAGGAATTCTATTTACCGAAACAGAGGTTACATAATAAAAGCTCTCTCTTATACAAGAGCTTAATAAGAAACGCTAGTGCAGTTTACCATACAGTACCATTTCTCGTTAAATAGGTAATTTTCAGCAAATCCATATTTATCACTTATTTTAATCAACGACTAATGTACTGCATTTATAAATCATAATTGTCTAAGTAATATAATAGATATTATATTATAGAAAATTAATAATTGTGAACTTTTTTCGCTGGATGATTCCCCAAAATCCTCACAATATAGTGTCTAGGGAGAAAAACACAGGAACTGCTTGATCTACAAAGTTTTTTTATTAGTTAGAAATAATTTTTCAAAATTATTTTCAGTCATATGAAAATAATTAAATATTTTGTCTTCTCCTAAGAAAGACTTTAAATAGCCAGAAAGTCACTCTTGTGGCCTGTCTGAATATTTTCTCAAATGTATTTAAACTGTTTAAAAATTATATCAACAGTCCCAGAAATAAAATTTCGAACACTAAATTAAGCATATTTAAAGGTTTAAAATAATATTATTTTAATATATTAATTACTTAAATAATTAAGGTTCACCCTCTCAATGTCTGTTCTAAGTTTTTCATGCTGTTCTCCTGACCTAGGAATGAGTTCAATTGAGGGCTCTCTGAGGAGAATGGTTATTTATGTTCGCCAAGTTATGGATATATACTAATATGAAGTATTCAGTATGTGAGACAAAAGTAAAAGTCACTTTCCACAGGAAAATTACTTTAATGTAGAGGAGAAAAATGAAATCATAAAGAAACCATCTACAATCAGAAATATTTGGTCATAAAATAAAAGCCCCGTACTACTTTTCTTTCAGATTTGAATAATCAGAAAACAATAATAGTTAACTGAAATCATCACAAAAAATTACCGAGTCTTTCCTCACGTGCATCTCACACTTCCTTCAAGTGAGGAAGGACACAAGGAGACGGACATAAATTCTACAGTGTATTAAAATGTAAGTTTAAAATCAAATATTTTGTCGTTTGTATGTTTTTTTATATGGCTAAAATAACATACTATTTGATTTTTACATAATGCACTCTTGATTATTCTAGGAAATTATAAAAAAATATGACCTCAAGGTGTCCTGTTTGGGACGCAATTGAGGACTTAGGTGTATGAAGGGGACAGCTGCACACCTTTAAAACTTTCAGGGGGAAAAATGCATTAAAAATATTTTTTCGTTATAATTGAATATCATGGTAGAATTTACTGCTCTGAATCCAATTTTAATGACATTTCAAAAAAATAGAATGATACTGTGTGTAATTAAGTCCGATTTCTGGTGTTTCATTCTTGGTCCAATTACACAACCATCCAATTACACAACATCAAAAATCAAATTATTTTGGCTCGCTAAGCACGAAAATCATCATGAAAAGGGAAGATTAGCTCTTGTTTTCAGGATACAAAGCCAGCTAGAGTAATGACATCTCAAAGATACATACACTATTTCCCGACAGATAAAAGCACCTCATATGGGACAGACATCGTTTAAACTTCAATCCTCTGCTGATATAGAAAATCTCACTACATAAAACACAAATGTACAAGAAATCAAAATTCCGGGGAGAGAAATGCCCAAAATGAGCCTCTAGTAGATCCACCCATTTCTGCTTTACTTATTCTGCTGGGAATAACGAAGAACTTTGTTTAAGCAATGAACGAAGATGGTTTTAAAATACCTTAGAGGGAAATTCCTAAAATATATTGAAGCTAATGTCAAGGAGATAATTTTTACTGGCCCTTAAAATATGCACAATTTTTAAGATCATTGTTTCTGATAAAAACTTTTAAGGGGAAACCGAAACCTTTAAGAGTGTGTTACAACCATTTCCAAACTGAAGAGAAGACGAGAACTAAGTTGTTCAAAAAACTTGTACAGAAGTTCTGTGACTAATGATGCAACATAATGGTACGATCCAAAATTAATGAGTCTCACGTTATACTGACGCATGCATCTCGCTCCGCTTGGCAGCGACGGTGATGGAGGTTGTTGGCTTTACATCGCAACGCAGGTATGTTGCCTTTCAGCTTTCGGAGCGATACCATCAGCTGTAACAGGTAACCTCTATACGGTGGTGCGTGACACGGCGATATGGAAATTTCGTCAGAGCAACTTGAAGAGATCAAATTCTGCTACCGGTTTCCTTCCCAAACGTTCACAATGCGTTCACAACACAACGCAACACACAATGCAAACGTTCACAGGCGTTTGGGACTGACTGTCTGTCCTATTTGCAAGTAGAAAAGTGGCACAAGGCCTTGCGTAAGGCCGGGAAGTGGTGACTGACGAACCCCAGTCTGTGGACGCCCGTCCTCGATCCGTACTGACGTGAATGTATAACAAACGTGTGAGTTTTTGAACACGGACTGGTGTTTCAGTCTCTACCAAGTAGCAAAAGCCCTGGACAACGGTGCAACGCACTGTTACGGAGAAGTTGCGCATGTGGAAAGTCTGCGCGAAACTTATGCTGAGAGCTTTGACTGAAGAAGGGCCGAGTCAACGCTCCGGTGGTGCCCTAGCCTTTCTACAGTCCGGGCTTTTGGCCTCCTGACTTCTTGTTTCCACTATTGAAATCAGCGCTGAAAAGGAAACGTTCCGACTTCATCGAGGATATCCAAGAACATGTCAAGGCAACCCTTGCAGATATCCCGGAACAGTACGTCAGGGATGCCTTTGAGTAACGGAAAAGCCGCCCACAGAATTTCATTGTTGTATTGGTGCCTATTTTTAAAACTATTAGTCAGTTTCACCGATCAGCTCCATAAAACTGTCTTTTTAAACGAAGGCTCATTGCTTTTGGATCGAACCGTGTATATCTTTAAAACTCCATTTTCATCACTTCCTCCACTTCTTCCAAGAAATTTGGCCTGTAAACTGCGGAGCTGTGAGCAACGATCATGGGCGAAAGTTTCACGAAGATATCTCTCCAACGGAACGCATGTATCAGGGTACTTGAGCTGAGCCAATGCTCGCCAAATACTGCAAAACTATTACAAGAGATGATCCTTCTTTGACGTACAAGAAGCAATCGAAAATGAAGCGTTTACAGCAATGGGCTAAAAGCAACCGCTGCTTATTTTTTCAATAAACATGGTTCAAAAAAACAGCAACAATTTAATTATATTTATTGCACAAGAGTTTTTTTTTTTTTTTCTTTTCAAATTTACCTTCGAATCAATGGGTGGTTATTGTGCTTCTTTCTCCAATGGTCTTATGTGTATCTTGGAAACAAAAGCTAATTTAAAAAAAATAATTTATGTATTTGTTTTTTCGACCCATAGTAAAAATTATTTATAACAACAAGGGTGTTAAAATATAGTACAGAAAACAAGGGTTCAGACAAAATTTTATTTTTTGTCGCCAAGTGCTATTTGAAGTAATTCAATGCATTTTTTTTTTTGGAAATAGCAATTCAAATATTAATTTGTCCTAAAAAGAAAACCCTTCAAGTCTTGTGAGAAACAAAATTAGTTTTAAAATAATTGAGTTATTGAAGAGATATAATGTTCCTCTCCTGAAAAAAAAACTTGTTTTAGCACCTTCCCTTTATTACTACTAAAGTGTAGCAAGGACAAGTCTCATTCTTGTACAGAATGAAATATTACATTTTTCTTTGTATTTTTTAATGTAAAACACAAAACCAGAAAAAGTAGAGCTGCTCCTTTCTTGCCGCGATGAATATTATAATTCTCGATATGGTATCCACAATCTGTAGCATTTTAAATTTTACCTATTGTAAAAGTCTGTATAGACAAAAATGTTGGCCCGCTTCAAAAAAAAAAAAAAAAAAAAAAAAAAAATGCAGTCTTCAACAGATGGCAAAAACTTAAGATTCTAAAAATTATTAAAATCTAAGGAGACATGAATTAAATAATACTGATTAGAGGAAAAATAAGCTGTTTAGTATGCCTAATAGGGTAAACGTCAGCAAAAGAGAGAAACACTACAGTAAACATATAAAACTTTGTGGAAAATTTAGATGCACGTTGTGACAAAAAATTCAGAAGACCCGAATGCAATAGCCAAATGCAAAATTGATTCATTGCGGCAGAAAGGCTTCAATTTGACTTTAATTAAACTTATGAAAGAAAGAATAAAGAATATTAACCGTGCAAACTAAAAAACTTACATGGCATTAGCTTTCCTGTTATTAAAATTAACGGCAAATATCTGTATTTTTACGACATAAACAAGTATCCAATTGGTGCCTTATAGAATTGTTTTTTCATCTCCATTCACAAGTATTTTCCTATGCATTCATTTCATACAATATACTTTGAATCAATTATCAATTTTTTCTGTCTTTGTGTTTTTTTCCTTTTTGCTTATACATATAAAAAAATTGAAGCAGTCTTAAGCAACCCACTTTGTTTAATGAAATGGTATACTGCAAATTCTCGAATACAAATCCGTTGCTTATGTATGATTCGCGCCAGTAGTGACCGAATATACGACGTTCTTGTTGCGTGCTGAGCATTTTTTCACATTAAGGAACTCTTTCTAGCCGAGAAATATCTGTTTTTAGTAGTTTTGAGGCCATTTGCATGTACGTCAATTTCTCGTTTCATTCAAGGTTATACGAGGGGGTTTCGAAACGTGAAGTAACAATCCCATTCAGAACAAATTCTTTTCCAGGAATTAAAAAAAAATATGTAATGTAACGAAGGAAAGGTACAGATTACTTATGTGCATAGTCGCTATACTTTAAGCGAAATTTGTTCCAGCGGCACTCTAAACCATCGAAACCGACATGGAAAAAATCATTGTCAAGAATATGAAACCACATTAAGACGGCTTCAGTTCGAAGTGTTTCCTTCAAGGTGCAAAAAGATGGAAATTACGTGGAGCGAGGTCGGAACTGTAAGAAGCGGTGAATCAATACCTTCCAACGCAAACACTTTGGCACGCTTCTTATTTTAACGACAGACCATGTTTCAGTCATCGCAGCCATCTTTTAACTGACATTTTGTCCTTCTAGAGGAAACCTAGCTCCATCACCGGCAGCGTTTAAAAGATCTTCGTTACCTTCATCATGATTTTTATTAATACGTAGAATATTCAGAATCACCAGAGCTCTTGTTATCTTACTTTTTGACACATCTTTATTTACTTAAAAAAACACGGAAAGACGGTAGTTATTCTGAGCTTCCGCTCTATTTGGCACCAAAACAGATTTTTTAGCTGTACCCTTTTCTAGTTTTTTTTAATTTATATTTTAATGATTTGGGTAACTCTTCATTTATGAACACCATGAAGAATATAAATAAACCGAATTAATTACTATCTGTCGCTATCGGAATTTGGACGAGTTTTTGTTACAGACACATAGTGATGGCTTCACAGCGACAGCAATGAACGAAACATACGTAGTTGTCGTCCGTGTTGCTATAACTATTCTTAACACCAACGTCAACAAACTTAATGTTGTGTTTTTCGTAACATTGCTATCAACAAATCGTGTTCGTCTATTTGATATTATGTTTCAATGATGGAATCATTGACAACCAATCGAACAACATGCGAACTTTTTAAAGTGATTATGTAGATGAAAATATTGGGCAAAATGTCTCTGAGAAAGACATTGTAGACTCCTTTGGCGACGGTATATTTTTATTCTGACAGTGAGAGGCTTATTTTCGTGTTTTAGTTTTTAAATCATTACTTTGAAAGATGAATATTAAGATTGAAGACTTTTTAACCCTTTGAGGAACAGTGGCTTTGGTAGAGGCCACCATCCCTCTCCTCCTCTAATTGTCAAAAGCCACTGTGGCAGTTTGCGGAAAAAAACCATACTGGCTTCACACGAAATCATCGTACCTCAAAGACTTAAATGACCGTTATGGCAAACGTAATAAAAAATAAATAAATAATAATGATTAATTACAATAGAATGATTTTGCAAGTTTATTTTCTAGCTATTCGTTTTGGATACATATAAAAATGAGACCGTTTAGTAAAAGTGGGAAGGGTATGTCTTATCTATCGAGTGATTATTTTTTAATTTCCAGTCAAAGTGTTGACACAAAATGGCGGCCCAGCCGAATGTGGCAGAGAAAGCTATTGGTAACCGCCAGCTGCAGCAGAAACGGCGAAGGGGGAAGGGGAAAAAAAGGACAGAAAACTTTTAGCGTTCGCTCTTCGTATTCACTTGGCCATCGCATTACCAAAGAAAGTGAAGGCAAGGTGTGGGGGCGGGATAGAATGTTGAAGAGACTGTAAGGGGCTTAAGGGGGTTAGGTGTGAGAGGGAGAGTGAGAAAAGACATCGGAATCAGCAGCGAAAAGGTTTTCAGATGTAAGAAAGTCGATGTTTCTTCATCGATTTCTTATGTGGAATGGATGGTTGAGTTGTGAGGGTGGTGTTGATAAAGAGCTTCCTGAAAGCAAGAAATTTGTCATTCTTAACGTACTTCTAACTACTTTTCTTTAGTTTCAAATCATTGGACCATTGGAGGAATTTCTATTTATGAGAGTAACGATTTACACGCCTTTGTTCCTCATGTATGAGTCAACATACTTCCCCGCGAATTATGCCAATGAATTAAGAATCCCATTTCAGAAGAGAATGTTGGATTCTTTTCTCTTACACTTGCGACATTACCAATTAATTTTAAACACTACTGCTTCAGAAAGTTTTCATTTTTCACTATCATATTTATTTCTTGAGATTAAATGGTTTTAAATTTTAAGTGCTTTACCCACCCGCTTCAGCTAAATTATATATACTATGTATACGAAGGGGGACCCAAATATAACCGGATTTTTGTTCTGAAATATTTATCTGTTTATTCACAAAATTTCTTTAGTCTCATTCAAATTATTCACCATCAGATGCAAACACTTGTTAATTCTTTTTTTCGACTGTTCGAATTTCCTCTGGAACTCTTTAACTTTGATCATACCCAGTGCCCTTTGAGAAGCAGTTATTACAGCCTCGCATCATCAAAACGTTTCCCTTTTAGATTTTTCTTCATCCTTGGGAACAGAAAAAAATCACAGGGGGCTAGGTCTGGCGAACACGAGGCTTGAGGTACGACTGGCCTGAGAAGTCAAGTAGCATTTAATAGTGAAGGCTGAGTGTGCAGAACCGTTATCATGGTGAAGGAACCATTCTTCTGATCGCCTGCATTAGCTCCTACTCACACCTGTTTCTTCTGAAATTTTGTCAATCGTTTAACGACGATTCTCGCTTATTTTTTCAACGTTTTCATCATTTCAAGACGTTGAAGGGCACCCAAAATGAGCATGATCTTCAACACTCATGCCACCACTTTTAAAGCGCCCAAACCACTCGAAAACTTGTGTACGGCTCATAGCATCGTTTTTGAAACCTTGTTGAAGCATTTTGTAAGCTATTCCGTTGCTGACTTTGCAAGCAGGAAGCAAAATTTCAAGCTAGAACACCAGCGTGACAAACATTCCGAGATACGAGCTTCCGAAGCTTCAAAAGAAGGCAGAACTGCTCTTATGGCTGAAAGATCTGCCAAAAATGTAGCTTTTGAGGTATAACAAGAAACAATGTATAAGGCAGAGATGGCTGTTGAAAAAAAACATAAGTATAACATACCATTAAACCTCTCAAGACTGCCCGAAATGCCACTGCATACTTTTAACGCGTTTTTCTCGAAACTATTTTTTTCAATAACGTTGACAAGATATCTCAAACTCTAGTGCACCGATTTCATTAAAATGTGGCCCAGATTTTCTTAGTACTATCAAAATTGTCTGCACTTAATGTTTTCTGTATTTTTTTTTCTTTTTTTTTTTACTATTTTTAAAAAATTACCAAAGTTAAACTAAATAGTAAAAAATTACCTTTATATTTTCAAAAAGACGCCATTTTGAGCGTTTTTTTTTTCCAAATCGACTACGTCCAGATAATTCTAAATCTTTGTTTACTAAGAATCAATCTTAATTTCATGTTTCAGATCACCAGGAGGATTAGAATCTAATCAACCAGCGGACACCCCCTTTTTTTCTGAGTCCCCACTTTGCCGGCCTCTATTGATTTCAATTTTGGATTTTTTCCCTCACTATTATACATTTTTATACTTCTCAAGTATAAATAAAAAACTGATAAAAAATTGATAGAAAAAATGATTACATTTTATTATTATTATTATTATTATACCCGCAAAATTGCCTCAAAATCGAGCCTCTAGAGTAGAATACCCCCTTAACCTTTTAAACGCCGTAATACAAATTTTTATTTTTTTCTGTTAATTTTTTGCATAGATGTCTCAATTTACCTCTAGTATAGCTAACCTAAACATGTTTTGGCAAAAAAAAAAAATCTAAATAGGGTTTTTAGGATATTCCCATTTGGGATCATCGGCGTTTTTAATGAAGTAAACGGGAGCATTGATCTCGAAACTTTATTACTTAGAAATGGATGAAAAAATATGAATATTTTTGTTTATTTTACATACCATTATACTTTTCTCTTCTGAATGACACTTTTTCTTACTTATTGTCCATGGTATTAGGGGAAGCAAGTTGAATGAAGTCGCTTTTCACATTCGATGCACCGCTTTCGCACGTTCTTCTGAAAAACCGCACAACGTCCCTGAGTGCAGGGGACAAGATAATGGTTATCTGTTTTTCTATTCAGAACATGAAGATGTGATTTAGGTCCAGGTCTGCTTAACACCTTCATCTGAGAGTTTAGCAAAGCCATTGTGATGTTGCGGCGGAAATGGAGGTGCGACAACTCGCTTTTCGTGCCTTTGTGGATTTCACAGTGTATCAACCAGCTCGCTACTACTCCCATATTAAAAGCATTGGAAAATAAGTTCCACCACCATTTTTTGCTCCTAAGCTGTGGACAGTAACTTCCTAAGAGTGTCTCTAATAGATCAATGCCGCCAATTCCTACATTGTATCTCTGAATCAGAGCCGGCTGAAGTATCTCAACTCTTTTCTTTTCTATTCTTGGGTTTCTCTTTGCTTTAGAAATTGGCTCATAGTAGCATAGTTTCAAGCAACCGTTACGACAGAGCTATCATTCCAGTGGCGGACAAGAAGCGTTCCATTGCGACTTGGTTGATCGAAGAGGACACTCTCCAGTTCTATTTTTTCGAATAGTTCCAACTGCTCTTATCTTGAGAGACGTCAGTTGATTCACCAAATTGTATGATGTGAAAAAATTGTCAAAAAATATCTCGTGCTGTTCAGGATGTTCCACAACAAATAACATGTCCATGACGACTCTTGATCCAAGTGGAGCTTCTGCCTTAGCACCATTCTGTTTTCCTGGATAAAGTTTCATCTTGTATGGATAGCCATTTGATGAGCATATCATCCACATCTTATACCCAAATCTGATTGATTTTCCTCGTATTAACATATTACAAGAATGATGTCCGTTATACGGTACCATTGACTCATCAATGCTGAGCTTATCATGTTTTGAGATATTTAAGCTCAAAAGTCACGCTGAATGACCTTGAAACTTAAACCTGTCGCAAGAAAGTCATGTTTTATATTAATGGAAAGCACTATTCTTTATCTTTACAATGGTTTTTGAATGTTTATTCTACTATAAATAGGAGAGAAGTTACAGTCATTTGAATGTCACAACTTTTCGTTTATTTATTTATTTATTTATTTATTTTTTGTACTTTTTCAGTTTTTTAACAGCCCTGTATTTCGCAAAATTTTAAATTAGAATTCTAAAAATTGGCAGAATAACGTATCTTGACATATGTGTCCCCCCACACCAATTTTCGTTAAAATCAGAGATGGTGAGGTCAAAAAGTGAGTGATCTGACATGGAGTTGCGCTATTGCGTATGATACCACTTCCTCTAGGTCGTAATTATGGCAGTATGACGCACGAACGATTCTTGAAGAATGTGCTGCAGCCGGTGGCAATCCCTTACCTTCAGGGTGTGCAACACCCGCCCAAAAGATACTCGCATCTACCGACATGCTTTCCAAGGTTGAAGGAAAATAGTGTACCCTTTTACAGTTTTCCTGGATATGCCGTATATAAAATCAAAAATCACTTGCAGTGTCACTCTTGTGTTAAATTTTTAGCCTCAAACAAATCAGTTTCGTTTGATGTGGCAGAAGAAATGACAAAAAATTATGTGCTTGACATTGACAGGGGGCGATTAACTTACTCAATCCAGAAATTGAGAAAACTTGCAATTTTTTCATAAAATGTTTCAGTTTATTTTGAGAGACCAAGAAGAATTTTTGTTTTTGAGAAGTGTGAAAGGTGTTTTAAAAAGTGCAGTTATGCCTTTTAAATATACTTTTGAACAATTACACAAAGATTAACAAGTATCCAAATGTAAACGGATGAACGAAATGTAAGTACACGGTTGTAAAGTCTAGTGCTGCAGAATAATATTTTTTGATATTAACTTATCAGGTAGGGGGGGAAAAATCTACTTACATTAATGAGAGAAGAACAATCATTTATGCACTTGATAAAGTCTCATCGAATTCATTAGAGGGGGGGGGGGCGAGACCAACCATATATTCCCGTGGAAACCCTCGGGAACATTTTTTTCTTTTTTTAAGTAGAAAAACATGACTCTGGCAAATATGAGTATAATTAAAATACGCAATTCGAAATGGAAAAATGGACTAAAAAATGTAGGTTTTATATTCAAAATAACACGTTAAAGTTTTTATTTATTTCTAGGAACATAAAGTTTACAAGAACAACAATTGCAAATTATTAAACTGAAGAAATTATTCATAGAACAACGAAACTTTACTAAAACGTCGCTCAACGAAACGTACAATTCCATTGCTTAACAAATCGCCCGTTTTGCGAGGACCTCGCCCACAAGATTCGCCCCCCCCCCCCCCGCCCCCATTCTCTCTAAGATTCGCGGCGGTCCCGGTCAACGCCGTTCTCGTTCTGAAATCTGAATATCGGTTCGAAAGAAAGATCACTAAATGTTATTTGCTGTCTCGATCTTTCTACTAAATTTCATCCCTTCCGCAACACTCCTTCTTGGTGTTGTATTTTCAATGTCGAGCACTGAAATTCCATTTCGTTTAAAACAAATTTAAGATAATGCTAATGGTTGAAAGTTTTTAGTTTCACCACAAGTATAAAATGGGTTGCTTCTTAAAATTGAATGCCTTTTTGTTTGCATAAAATAAAAGATTTTTTTTTTGATGGACGGATGTCACCACAAATTACCGCCCAGTATGATACCCGCGAGGAACTCCACTGTGTATGTGTGTATTCTTTCTATCAATTAAGATATCAATATTATGGAAACATTTTTCACACTACGTTTAAAATTTACTTAAGGGGCATTCTAAGGTATTTTTGACATTATGTAGAGTCCGTAACGTGACCTTTTTTTGCCATAACTTTTTAACTTACCGTTTGATTTACAAATCATTTTAATTTGAGCTGGTGTGTTGGTAGGAAAAGATCAAAATAAAATAATATGCTAATCAAACAGTAAATTAAAAAGTTATGGCAAAAAAGGTCACGTTACGAACTCTACATAAATGTCAAAAATACCTTGGAATGCCCCTTAAACAAATGATCAAATGTATCACGAAAACGTAAAGTAAGTATTTTTTTGCGAAATGCACAACATTAGGCCAGTAGACAAAAAATCTCAATCATATGACACCTGCTTATTCCCAAAGAAAATGAAGCTGAACAGGAAAGCGTAAGATGCTGGTTTCTATAAGAATTCAGGAAATTAGGTAAAACGATTAGAGTAAACGTTTGATTAAATGCTGTAGTTTGTAATACATAATTAGAATTCCATTAGTTATTGAGGGAAAATTCTTAAATATCGCAGTTACTGAACTTCATTGTTTCCCTTAACTGGAAAAAAAATGATAAACGACGGTCCTTTTTTTATTTTATTTTATTTTTCAAAGGACCGCTTGAACTAACTTTGAGGATGGAAATTATGTAATAATATGTTCTATTTTCTTTTGACATAAAATTACAAATTAAATAGTATGAATTGCTAAGCAAAAAAAAAAATGCATTTTTTTTTTCGTGATTCATTATGAAAAATTCTTTGATGGAGATGGTTACATGCTCTTTTGCACATTATTAAACGTTCCAAAAGAAGATTATTCTCTTTTGAGTTTGTGTCACAAGTTTTTAAAAAAAATGCTATCCTTGTTCTCTTAAGGATGAGATAAAAAATTACAAACCAACAACAAAAAAAAAATGCATTACAATAACCATTGTGCATTGTTATAACTTGACGAAAAATACGTCATTACATGTCTATGAATCAGAAATTAGTTATAACTTATTTCAACTATCCAAAGTATCTGTAATTGATATTATGTGCCATTAAATATTTGAGAAAACATTTTACAAGCCGGAATTTACACGTCATATGGTATTCCCTCAATTCCTGACACCTTTTTTAACGGCAATTTAAGGTAAAAACCTATTTTTAAATAATGAGTGACAAGAATTAACTTGGACATACATGATAGGTACATTATAATTTTATTGCTAATGAAAATATTACGATAGAACTCCAAAGTAAGTATGAATACATTATTTTGTCTAATATATTTACAAATTTTCTAAGTGGCTACCTTTATCCTTAATACAGAGCTTTAGACATGTCACAATTTTTTTGGCTGTAGGCCACAGCTCACTTACTGATATTTTATCCCATTCCCTGCATAAGAAATTCTTTAGGGATGCCAACGCTTTATGAAGTTTAGCACACACTCTTGTCACCAGAATGAACCAAACAAAATAAACCATTGGGTTCAAGTTTGGGGTTCACGGTGGCCCATCTTAATCTCCAATGAAGTCCGGAAAAAGTGTGTTCCACCAATCTTGAGTGCTTTTAACTCTGTATGCAGGTGCAAAATCCTCTTTAAAGGTTCGTCTTTTGTTCACAAAAAACTTTTGCGACCAAGGTGCGACACCATGTTCCAAAATAAGTTTGCAATTTTTTACTTGATTAATCTTTACCCTTTGATCAACAAAAACAAGTGTTGTTTTCCCCCTAGCACACATCTCACCTCAAACCATTACAGATTGGGGTCATTGACGCCATTCAACAATGCAAGAAGGTCATGTAGAAGGGTATGTGCTAAACCTCAAAAAATTTTGGCATCTAAGAAATCCATATGCAAGGAATGGAGTAAAATATCAGTAAGTGAGTTGCGGCCCATAGCCGAAAATTTTATAGCATCTTTTAAGCTCTGTATTGAGGCTAAAGGTAGTCACTTTGAAAAAATGTAAATATATTAGACGAAATAATATGTTGATATTTATATTGAAGTTTAGTCGTAATATTTTTAGTGGTATAAAAGTATAATGTATCATGTGTGTCCAAGTTATTCCTTGTCATCCTGTAAAATAAGTTCGGTTTTTGTACAATCTTTAGAAGTTGTATTATTGAATGTGATGAAATAGATTTTACAGCATCAAAACTAGCATAATAAAGATAATCTAAGGAAAAAATGGCTCTGAGCTTCATGTATCCAGATGCATTTCGAAAAGAACCTTTAAAAAATCTCTTTCCAAGATCTCGTAGAGTTTAAGCACAGAAGTTTCTGTTATGAAGCGGTAAAAGGTTTAACATATGTATTTCTTTTCCATAGTGAGCACATTCCTCTTGCATCTCATCCACATGAATCAATGAAATTTTTCTTTGGCGAATGCTCCACCTTTTTCATAGAACGCGTATCCCATTGTATTACTTTGTAAGGGAGACTGGCAAGGGCTGTAAACAAAAGTGATACTTTTTTTTGTAGGAACACTTCTTTTATAGTCGCTATTTACTCAGCAATAACTGGGAGAGTTTTCACAACAATCATCCACACTGGAAAGCATGACGTTTTTCAAGATCCTCCTGATATTTTCGACAATTGTAAAAATTAACCCGCAGATGTCGTTCGTAATAAGTAAACGTTACCAGCAACTTATCTCGGTAATATTGGACTTGCTGGCATTGTACAGATCCGAGTACAGAATGTATTGCGAAGAAATATTGGTTTTTTGAAAGCTAATACGAAAAGAAAGAACACTGACCATTCACAGAACATATTCGAAACACGCTTGGAAGACTGTGATTCAGAAAGAGTTTACCATTTGAATGGATGTGCACTAAAGTGTATTCCGAATGTGCTGCGTTAAAAAAAAAAAAATGTATAGCGAGATATGCTTCAAGTGTATCCCGCTGCGGCATTTGAAATTTAAACTTATGAACACATTTCAGAACTAATCGGGAACGCATTAGGCCACACTTGTGAAATCATTGCTTTCTTTCGTAGAAATATAGGTTTTTCAACTTTCTTTAAATACCAGTCAATAAATATAATCTCTCAGCATAATACAACTAGCACTTTTGTTGCAGGGAATTGCTTTCGGTTGGTGTCACCAATGCCGTCCAATAGGATGACTTTCTCTGTTCAAAGACCGCTTATTTCCCGATGGCAGTTGACAGCTGCGTGCCACGTGAGATGTCAGTAAAATTTACAACAAAAACTACTGGTATAATCAAAGGAATATTCATTAAATGCATGATGCAAAAAGTTGCCTTGAATACTGTGCAACAAAGAGTTCTGAAGTAAGGGACACATGACACTATTCAAAAAATGTACCTAAATGCAATACCAAAAGTTTTTTAAAATATGCCAAACGATGTAAGTGTCCTGAAAAATGTTTTTAAAATTGTTTCAAAAACTGTTCCAAAAAGTGCGCTTTAAACTGTTCAAAGAAAGGGGACAAGTGTATGTGCTAAACACGTGTCTGAAAATAAACAGCGCAGGAAATTTGAAATTTATGTTATTTTAATGAAATTATTTAAGTTTGTGAGGTAAAGATTTTTGTTCTTTTGTTGGACAATGTTCCGAAAGGGATTAATGCTTTAAAAAAAACTTTAAATAAATGGCAGGCAAACTAAAAACTCACATTTTGAACCCATTCCATGATAAATACTCACTATATGCACCTTCTAAGGGATAACGATTTATCGTATACTTTACTCCATGTATCACTCAGTTTTGAAGTAATTCTTACTTGATTTCGTACATGAAATAAAAGCACATACATAACTAAACATTGCTTTTACGTCAAAGTCCTTAATGGAAGTGCAGCAGGTTTCTAGCATAAATGCAATTGCAGAACGATGCGAACTGAATCAAAAGCCGGTAATCTAAGGATCATTTTTTCTTATTTCATTATTTAGTACTTTTAAAAGTACTGTTGAAGCAATGTTACACACTGTTTTTAGAAATTGCCTGCTTCGTGTCATACTCCAAAGCATGTTTCTTTTATTTTCTGTAAATGACCCACATAAATACCACACAGGGTCCTGTTTATAGTGGAAAGGATTGCACAAGAAGTAAAAACTATGGCAATAAACATGTAATCAAAAATATCGCTAAAGATAAAAAAAACCGTCTAATACTATGTTTTTTCCTAGAAATGCGCCTTTCATATAAAATATTTATGACCTCCATTTTTGCATTCGATTTTTGCTTTCACTCTTCCAAACGCTTTCTACAAAATGGCTGATGGTATTGATTTCAGATAGTCTATGACAAATGTTAGTACATTACTGTTTCTCGCTGAATACTGAGACATACTTGCAAGTTGCCTCCCTATCTCTTTTGATTTGATTTATTTATGCGTCATTATTTGATGAATTGGAAATGTCGATTTAAGGCCACTCTCCAAAAAAGTGTTTTTTTTTTTTTTTCAAATCTTTGTTACGTCTGAATATGAATTTTAATGCAACATTTTTGAAAGCAGTGAAAGTTTTTTAAAAGGAAATAAAAAAACAATGCTTATCAGTTTGAAAGAAATGCAAAACGACTTCTTTCCTTATGTTGAACCCATAAAAAATTTAACCATTTACTGAAAGTGTTCCAGCAAATTTTTGTGCAAGCATTTATAGACTTTTTTTCATGTTATTTGAAAGTTCAAAACTGAATAGTTGTACAAATGTTTCTACAATAAAATGTTTACGTAAGCGGATAATGTTTCCGTCACCCAACGTTCTAGAGTAAGAGCCCATGATCTCCAGACCTACGTCATAGTATAAAGGCCCAAAATTTTTCTGCGTAAGTACATCATAACAGGTAAGAAAGGTTCGTTATTATTTAAGCTGAGTCGCGCTGGTTTTGGCAGGAAACGGGTAGCAAAAGTTGCGACAAAAATTGAGTTATTCCATGTCAAGTGACCTGGTCGTCTCTACCCGACCATCTCCAATTTGATCAAAATTTTATAGAGGTGCAGACATACCCTTGAAACTCACATATACAAATGTTCATCTTCCAAGACCCAAATTCTGATGATCTAAGATCGATAAAAAAAAAGAGCTCCAAAATGGTGAAACAGCTTTGTAAAATCAATTGCCATGTTTAACAAGATTCCCCCATTGGTGGTCATTATGCAGCCCACTTTTTTTTCCCCTTTTTGGGATATCCTAGATCCTCATTATTTGTGTCTTGGAAGCTGAAAATGTGAATAGGTTAGTTTCAAAGGCATGTCTGCACCTCAACAGAACGCCCTTCAAATCGGATAAGGTTGGATTTGGACCACCAGGTCACGTGACATGGAATGAATCTATGATTTTTAGCTTTTGTAGCAATTTTACGCACCGTTTCTACCTGTTTCCTACCAATGCCAACGCGACTCATCTTAAATAGTAGCGAACCTTTCTTACCTACTCTGATGTCCTTAGGCAGAAAAATTTGTGCCTTTATACTTTGACGTTTATACAGCTTGTCCCTCGAACTTTTGGTTCGTACTACGTACAATCTGTATAGGGTGTAGTTATGCTTCTCCTTTTTTGACTGAAAACAAAGAACAACAGCAAAAAAATGGAGGAAAAACAAAGAGACTGTTTAATAACCAATTGATTTTTTTTTTTAAATTGAACATATAACTAAGATTTCAGTAATATTGTAATAATGTTTGGATTAGGTAAACTAAACATAGTTAAAAAGCATTAAATTATGTATAATCATTCAAAAAAAAAAAACTTTGAAACCGTCAACAAATTACGCTATTAAAGTGAAAAGATTGCAGGTAGACATTTTTTAGTCATCAAGTTAAACAAAAAAGGTAACAGATAAATTACAATATTAAATTATAATAGGAATATTTTTATACTTCTTTAAAATTTATGAATAGAAAAGTTGACATTTTTCATAAAATGTATAACAGTGACATAAATTTTGCGGAAAAAAGAAATAGCCATGAAATGAGCGAGGTTCTTAAAACGCAGCTACAATAAACAAACTCAATATTTACACCAAGTTAATAACTGAATACATATATACACTACTTGATTTGATGTTTGCACACGTAATATTGAACAATTTGATTGATTAATCTTTTATGAAGCACTGCAAACACGTTCAAATTAAATTTTTCAATTTAACAATAATTTTCTGAAATTTTTAAAAAATTGCATAGTAGAAAATCCTTGAAACTTTTCTATAACATATTATTAAACATATGATGAAAACGAAAATATCTTATACATTGATTTTATATAAATACATAAAAATAGTTACAACAGAAAACTAGTATGTTGTGGCCATCACGAAACTTTCTTCTATATTTTTCTTTTTTCCTTTTCTGACCCCTCCCCATGCTTGACGAGGAAGCAATATTCCCAACAAAAACAAAATTACACATGCAAAAACTTGACGACCATCCCAATGTCTGAATTATTGCAAAAGCAAAGCAAAGAGCGAAAATTGAAAGTTATTTTAAAAGCCTTGCTTGAATTAATTACAAATATTTTATTTGTTAACAAACATAAGATGGCAACAGTTAAAAATTTTAAATCATTGAGATAATATTTCCTATCATTTCCATACAATTAAAATCACGAGAAATACGCAGACGACAATCTATTACGATTTATCTTTCTTATTGTTGCAATAATAAAAATATTTTTATTCGCAAAAAAAAAAAAAAAAAAAAAAAAAAAATCAACACCTCTTGGCGCGATTGGCGCCAAAATTGAACCAAAGCCTGTTTACATATGGATTCACATATATTCCAAATTTCAACCAGAACGTAGCATTACTTCTTGAGATAGGGCACTCACAATGAAAAAAAAAAAAAGAACGAGTGATTGCGCTACCCCCTTTTTAGCTGTTAACACAAAAATAAAATCAGTTCTTATACCCACTAAAGGCTACTTGCCGATAAATTTTTCTTTCATTCCGTTCTTTATTTCTTGAAATACAGCAGTCACAATTGACGACAAAAAACGTTCTATAGCTCAACCCCCGTTTGAGTTATTGACACCAAAATTGAATCAGCACCTGTTCCTGTTAATGGCAACGTATGGACCAAATTTTGTTTGATTCCGCCAGTTACTTCCTGAGGAATAGCAAGCACGCGTAACTCAAAAAACGTCCCATTGCTCCACTCCCCTTGGAGGAATTCGCGCTAAAAACCAATGGGCACAAGTTCACATAGGGGCACATATGTGTACTAAATTTCGTTCGATTTCATGCGGTAGTTTTTGCTGTAGAGCGGCCACAAAAAACTGGTCACACACAGACGTGACACACACATATACACACACATACAAAAAAAAGACAGACAGACAGACATTTTCCAAAAAATGGTCGAAATGGACTCAGCACACCTCAAAACGTTCGAATCCGTCAAAATTCGAAATTCGAAAATTTGCACGAATCCAATACTTTCTTCCATATATTAGATATAGAAGAAAGTAAAAAATCGATCGCTATTAATGATGCAAAAAAAGGTGACGCATTACAAAATATAGGTGAAACAAGTATAAACTAGTATGTTGTGGCCATCACGAAACTTTCTTCTATATTTTTCCTTTTTCTGATCCCTCTCCATGCTTGACAAGGAAGCAATATTCCTAACAAAAACAAAATTACACATGCAAAAACTTGACGTCTATCCCAATGTCTGAATTATTGCAAAAGCAAAGCAAAGAGCGAAAATTGAAAGTTATTTTAAAAGCCTTGCTTGAATGAATTACAATTATTTTATTTGTTAACAAACATAAGATGGCAACAGTTAAAAATTTTAAATCATTGAGATAATATTTCCGATCATTTCCATACAATTAAAATCACGAGAAATACGCAGACGACAATCTATTACAATTTATCTTTCTTATTGTTGCATTAATAAAGCTATTTTTATTCGCTAAAAAAATAATGATAATAAAAATAAATCAGCACCTCTTGGCGCGATTGGCGCCAAAATTGAATCAAAGCCTGTTTACATATGGATTCACATATATTCCAAATTTCAACCAGAACGAAGCATTACTTCTTGAGATAGGGCACTCACAATGAAAAAAAAAAAGAACGGGCGATTGCGCTACCCCCTTTTTAGCTGTTGACACCAAAATAAAATCAGCTTTTATACCCACTAAGGGCTACTTGCCGATAAATTTTTCTTTCATTCCGTTCATTATTTCTTGAGATACAGCAGTCACAATTGACGACAAAAAACGTTCTATAGCTCAACCCCCGTTTGAGTTATTGACACCAAAATTAAATCAGCACCTGTTCCTGTTACTGGCAACATATGGACCAAATTTTGTTTGATTCCGCCAGTTACTTCCTGAGGAATAGCAATCACGCGTAACTCAAAAAACGTCCCATTGCTCCACCCCCCTTGAATGAATTCGCGCCAAAAACCAATGGGCACAAGTTCACATAGGGGCACATATGTGTACCAAATTTCGTTCGATTTCATGCGGTAGTTTTTGCTGTAGAGCGGCCACAAAAAACTGGTCACACACAGACGTCACACACATACACACACACATACACACACACACACACAGACAGACAGACAGACATTTTCCAAAAATAGTCGAAATGGACTCAGCACACCTCAAAACGTTCGAATCCGTCAAAACTCGAAATTCGAAAATTTGCACGAATCCAATACTTTCTTCTATATATTAGATATAGAAGAAAGTAAAAATACGCAAAATGACATTTCTTGACCAAAATAAATAATCGCTAAATATTTAAGAAATGCTTGAAACGACGAGGGCGGATTAGGGGGATCACCCTCTGATTTTGGTGTAACTCACAATGTTAAACTTAGGTCCCAATTTCGGCTTAATTTTTTTAGTACAGAACCGCTACCACCAACCCCTCGGAAGAGTTTCTGAATCTACTTCAGCACTTCCGGAAAAAAAATTCAAAATCCCTTTGTTTTCCGAATTATGTCAACATTCAAAACGTCTTTAATCAATTTCTAATTAATGCTCTAAATTTTTCCTAAACAGTAGATAAAACTTGAAAAAAAAAAATCTCTAATTTTATAAATGGTGTTAGTTTTAAACAACTCAGAAGTACAACTTTAGTTTAATTTCAGAAATTGAGGGAGTGGGAGGAGGAGCACGCAAGTGTTCTCGGAAATACAAAAAATAGTCGTAAAAAATAGAGTTCAAAATAATAATAAACATTGAGCAGAAAAACCCTTTTAAAACTTGCACCCGAGTTTGTTTTGACGTGCAATGGCGGATTTAAAATGTAGCAAATGTTGCCATTGCGCGAGAGGCCCCATAACCATAGGGGCACCGTAGGAGTTACAAAAATGCTTTTGATAAATGTTTTACAACTTCTGTGATAGAGAAATACGGCCCCAAAATGTATTTCGACGGGCCCCAAACTTGTAGCTCCGCCGAAGCGATACAGAAAAGACTGCATTATTGTGATTCATATTACAAACATCGAAAAATTAAAAATTACCGTCGGTTCAACAGGAATCGAACAAAATGAAACAAAACCGGTTTCGCCATCTCATATTTGTTTCCATGGTCTCCAATTCTGCAATATATCACTAAATGACCGTCAGTCTGAGACACTATATTAGTTTTGCATTGAAATAAGTAATTAATAGCCACAAAAAATCAGTTAATAGGCTTTTTAGAACATCCGATCGAAAACAAAAAGGGAAGGTCACAATTGGAACGTGCGCACTTCCCACAGGCGAAAATTTAGCCATCTACAGCTTACCATTTTTTAGTTATGACTTATGAGAGATACATACGTACATCCAGCCGCAAGAAACAACGCAATAATTAACGTGTTTGGTACTTGAATGCAGTATTAAAAACTCTTTCAGAGGTGACTAAAATATAAATTCATACTGAAATTTAAGTAAACAATTTTGTTTGAAAACAATAACTCCCTTTACTTTGTATTAAAAAGTAAAACAAAGGTCTTTTTTTTTTTCAAAAACATCGGCCAATTCCATCGGCTTTTCGATGTTTTTAAGGCCGATGGGCCGATGTTTCCTGCAAGTTAGCATCGGCCGCCGATGCCGATGGCTAAATTGTTGAACCATCGGTCGAGTCCTAGAGACCACAAAGTTTGGTCCCCACAGATGTGGTAACAGGTAAAATGGTCAGATGAATCATTATTTACCCTAATTCAGACTACCGGGCGCGTTTATGTCTGGCGAACGCCCTCAGAAACCTTTAATCCTGAATGCCTCTTGCCGACTGTGAAGCATGGGGGTGACTCAATTATGGTATGGGGTGCGATATCTTGGCGTGGTCTTAGGCCACTTGTTATTCTGCATGGGCGTGTCAAATGTAATCACTATCTGAGCATTCTAGAGGATCATGTCCATCCGTTTGTCCAGACTGCTCCCTGGAGAGCGACCGCTCTTTCAAGACGACAACGCCCCAATACACACTGCCAGATGTGTCCAAGAATGGTTCGAAGAGCATGACAGTGAAGTTGAACACCTCGCCTGGCCCCCTCAGTCTCCGGACTTAAATATTATTGAACATTTATGGGGATATTTAGAGTCCAAACTTCGTTCCCGATTTGCACCTCCATCCGGACTTTCGGAATTAGAGACAATTCTGCAGGAAGGAATGACTTAATATTCCTTTAAATGTTGTCCATGACCTTTATGCATCTATCCCCCGTCGCATTCAATCTGTTCTTCAATCAAAGGGTGGTCCAACCCCCTATTAATAAAGATTTTTCCTTATTTCATAGGTGTTCATATTATTTTGTCCCCCATCTGTACCTTGGGCAATTTAAAACCTTGAGCCAATGTGTTTCTGTTTTCCAAAACAATGCAAATGAAAAAGAAGAAATATTGCTTTTGATATCAGATGATAGTACATATGAGGCAGTGAGAAGCGAAGGGATGTAAGTGGACATTTTCAAGTTTTGAGTAAAACGCGTTTAAAGATAAGGTCCTAGGTAGGCTTTCATTGAAAAGTTTTTCTAAATCTTGCTGTATAACAAAACCTACTAGGGCTACTAGTACTATATCTTGACCCAAAAGAGATGAGAGGTTCACCTACCATTTGTACTAGTGTTGTCTCCAAATTTTTAATTTTTCCATTTACAGCCCTTTGCTTCTTAATGCCTCATATTCAAGGTGAAGCAAAAAATCCAGATAAGAAATTTTTTATTCAGCTTCATTAAAAATAAATAAATTAACAAAATGCAACCAAAAATTTAATTGTTTTCAAGTTGGCCGCCGTTTTTAGTTACTCAGAAGCGCAATCGCTTATTGAAATTTTCAGCCATTGGCCACAAGTCTTCTACCTTTAATCTATCCTATTTCCGCAAAAGAAATTGATTTAGAGTCTAAACTTTTATGTGATTCTGAGCAGAACCTAGACTATAAAATAGGCCGTACACTGTAATCCATAGGTTTGAGGTCTAGCGAGTAGAGTGCCCACTCTACAGATATCATATTAGGCATATTCACACTTAGGTATATTTGCACTTTTTTACTTGCACTCTTGTCTTTTTGGAAAAGTAAGCTGGTGCTTAATTCCTAAAAGGAACGTTCAGTCTACATTGCCACAGTGATCATTGGCTCACAAAGTACAACAGCTTCTAAAATGTCTCGCTGGTACATTTTTTTATTCATTTTAACGCCCTCGTCCACAAAAACCAAGAGATATTTTTGCCGCTAGTGCGAATTCCGCCACACACCAAGACCAACTTTGGATTTTGAAGATAATCAGCATTTATCAAGGTGCATGGAGTGTCTCTCTACAGACCGAATCCTATCTTTCTGAGAGTTATGAGCTGGTTGAATGGTAAAAAGTTGCTCATTCAAGCGAAAGGAATCTCTCCCCAGCGATAACTTGCGGCCCGTCTCAAAAGTTTTTGGCATCTTTGGAGCAGTACAAGTTTGTTTTCTTCAGAAAAAGGCTGAACTTTTTCGAACTTGTAAAGCTTTTGTCCGAGCTCTGTTTTTGCCCGTAGCCGCACTGATCGATTCACCAACGACCTCTCTCATGGAAACCCGAAGATTTCATTAAACGCGTTCTTTGTTGGCCTTACGATTAACAGAAGTATTCATTGTACAATTTTAAACATTTCCTGGAAGTCGACTATCATTTTCAGGCTCCTTGAACCGGCATATTGCATGAAGCACTGTTTACCGAAGTATACCAAGCAAACAAACTCGTTATCCTTGGTTAAACAGCTTTTAAATAGCAGATCTTCTGCTTGACATTGCAAAAATGCTAAAAAACAAAGCATTAACTAGGATATTGGTTATAAATTAATTTCCAACAAAAGTTAGAGACAAAAAGAAATACGCACACTCCTTAAAATAAAATTAGTTTACTTTCATTCGGCGACGCAAACTTTGTCCGAGTTTTTCTGCCGCACACTGTCACTTTCATTGACAGCAAAGTCGACAAAGAAACTATTGCTCAATTTCAAGACATTATCTAGACTCTCAAGATATTTTTTTTTTCTCCTTTCAATTCCAGTCTCTTTTTATGATTTCAGTAAAGAATTTTGAGAATTCTTAAAACACCAACTTAGAATAAGCTTCTTATTCAAGATATTGTTGCATTTTTAGTTGACTACTTTCCCTTCTGACTCATATAAAACCTCTTTTTTTTTTTAATATGCACTCTACGACCCGAAATGATCTAGGGTACCTTGAGCTGTTACAAGGTACATTTTTTAAAGCAACAAGTCCCTAAACAAATTATATTTATTAACTAAAATGCAGTAAACTGTAATAAGGCAGGCCAGAAATATTGTAGGGTAGACCGGGCACGATTACGAGGATTTTTTTTCAATGAAATTTCTAATTTTTATGTTTTAACCGAGGAAATTTTAAGCATTGTGGTTGCATGAAGCAGTTAATGGAGTCAAAATACCTATATTCAGTTGATGCGCAGCTTGTGTTTTTAATCATAAAAAAATGTTTTTTAAGTCCAAGTCGTTTGCGTGAACTTGCTCCGAACTCGGGGCCGACGGGGCGCAGTTAAAATCCTAGCAAGGAGCAAGTGTATGAAATATTTAACCAAATATAAACGTTTTATTTTTCTTAAAACACTTTAATAATAAGAATATTACATACAATTAAAGAACGTTTTATAGGCATGAAGACAACGCTATATGTGATTGTAAGCTATAAGATACGAATCTATTACTTAATTAGAAATGAATGGTGATTTTCAACGCTAAATAACATAAAAATATTAAAGGTTTGAAACGGTACGGAGCGAAAAAAGCGTCCGGGCCCCGTTTTGAAGTAAGACAGAGTAATAAGACAGTAACAACGTGCGTAAATGTGCTCCACTGAAAACGCGTAAACGTACCCCGTCGGCAAATTTGGATTTATTTTTAACGTGCAACAAAATTTAATAATTTTCCTGTCCATACAAATACACTTCTCAAAAAAGGATAAAATTCTGCTAATTTTTATATATTTATTTGTTTTTAACTGTGTAGTATTTATTCACAATAAGCTTGAAAACGTTCAACACAAAATTTACTCAACTTGGTAGAAAACAGATTTTCCTATCCGCATGCTAAACCGATACTCGACTGATGCTCAAAAACTTGTGAGAATATTTGCTAGGGAGTAGTATCAATCTGGTATGACTGTTGAATCTCCAGTTATAACTCGTTTCGGAAAAAGGGCACTGCGTAAACGTGCCCCGGTCTACCCTATCATGTAAAGAAACGAACGAACTATTTCTAAACATAAAAGCTCCTTTGTTTTGAACTAAATTTTAGTAATTATTTTCTGAAAAGAAAAAAGACTGAGAAAGTTTTTTTATTATTCATAGAAAGATAAAATTGGCTGAAGCATTATTCCTTAGTTCTGCAATCTCCCATTTTTTGAGAGTTTAGCACGATTTTATATGCTACAAGAAATAAATTACACAGTGTTTTCATTTGAATTTTTGGTAATTATGATGCTTAAGTAAAGTCCGAAAATGCACCTAATAATTGCCAAAGCGCTTATAATGAAAAGAACGAGTACAGTGCGTTGCTTGCGATTTTAAGTCGTTTAGATTTGGCTACTTTTAAGACATTGTGGAGTTTCAAAAATGTCAAGACTTCTATAGAAAATAATCAGGGTTATCAATTCCTTTTTTGAAGAATTGCATATACCTGTATCTATTGATTTAATTACAAATGATTTGTACTGCAATAACGTTGATTTATTACCTCTTTCAGTCTACCACTGGATCAAAGTATACTACACAGAAACTCAATGCAAAATGCTGCAGTGTATCTCGGGCTACTTTATCCTTCAAAAATCAGTTACGTTTTCAAAATTGATTATTTTGATTTGGATAGAAAATGCAATAGTACGGAAATTACTCAGTTATCTCGCTTACTATTCTTTCCTGACGTAAATGCAAGAGTATTTGCAGAATTGAGAGGCTTTTTTTCTTAGCTTTTTGGGTTGTGCCTGATTTAGGTATTAAAGCGAATCAAAATTACGTATCAAGTGTCACATTAGAAGAAGAAATTGAAATGTCCAGAACCTTGAAAATTGGCTAATGTAAAATTTGGCTCGTTGATCATTTGGGCGAGACAATTTCAATTTCCGAAACTAAAAGTGCAAGTGTGAAATAATGATTCACAGGTAGTTCGGATTCTAATCAGTTTTGTACCTGGTACTGCATTCAATTGGTACGGAAAGTGGAACTTCATGAAGTTTGTTCAATATAATGTAATCAGCCAGACATTTTCAATAGTGTTTAAGATGTTTGTTGTATTCACAGGATATAAAAGGCTAACAAATGGATTTTATGACATTTAGCATTGGTTTACAAGTAAATAAAATGTATTTAGGGACTAGTTATGAGCACCCAACCAGTAATGGGCAGGCTTCCAGGAACATCATCATTGGATTCGCAAAATAGCATCTTTCGGGAACAATTTCATCATATTTTTCCTAAACATGTTTTACGTATGTTTAGAAAAAAAATTACAGAAAGGTAAAAATTCATTTTTTTTACTCTTAAGTTTTCGTAGTGTTTTTTTCTTAAGCACCTGACATTGCTGTTTGTTATCAGATTACATTTTTATTGGTATGTAATACGTACTCATTCTTTAGCTTTTTTCTATCATACAGGAATATTTCTGCCATCAGTAATGATACCTAAGATGCTTTCAAGATGATGTGGCCATAACTAGTCAAGTAAAATCAAGTATTTTAGTTGTGGAAACACCTCAAGAATAGTTCATGTTGTTCTGACAAACCTCTCAGACGCATTTTATCAGTTATCTCTTTTTAATTTTAACGTTGCTCGAACGAACTGGTACTATTAAAATTTGATTATATGTTAAGAAAAAAAGGTGTTTTAATGCAGTTGAATACTTCTTATGTATATTTCCTGAAAACAATTGAATTCAGCTAGCATTACCATTACTACTTTTAGCACGTCCGTAACTAAAACAGTGAAACCGTAGTTGGAAATTAATGCAAATTTCAGAGTTATAAAAGTGAAATTTCTAAGTCCTAACACCGTTTAAATTAGTGATGACAACATTGCAATTAATGAACAAAACCTTAACCATGTCTATAACTAGTCATTTACACTATATAGTTTCACTTTTGAAGATTGAACTTCGTAAGCATATGTATTTCACTATAATTTATGGTCAGTTAGGATCTAAGGCATATCGTACTTTGAGTTCAACATTTAAGATTAACATTTGAATAATTTAGTACTCTTGTTTCCAGACCGTCATAAAAAAGAGTATGACAAGTAATTAGGAACTTTTAAATAGTTTTCAAATTTACGCGTACATATATATTTTTCCAGGGGCAACTTTGAGTCAGAACCCTGTTCCGGTTTTGCTTTTCTGTAAAAAGAATCATCCTTCTTATAAATTTCGTCACGACTTATGATTTAATAATTTCGCAGTGCGGTTCTGGTAATAAAAATGTAAAAACCAGTAACACACTCACGCCCTTTTAATAAGCTGGGAGGAAATATGACGTTCTTTACAATTACAATACGCTAATAACGAAAAGTTCTTAAAATGGATACGTATTTCTGTCTTAGATTTTTATAATAAGGCAGGAAAATGACTCAAGTCTTTATCATACCAAACTCTAAGCTTTTTAATATAAAGTAAACAAATTCTAATTAAAAACATAAAACGGCTCAACTGCTGAGTAAAGTAGGAAAATGTTTAAACAGTTAGCGAGGAAAAAAATGAACGTAATCAGCGAAGAACTTTTCAATAACAGCTCTTGCCCATTATGCAGGAGAAACAAGCTGAAAATGTCTCATCCAAACTCAAATCGGCTTCAACTAGAGCCATGCCCAAGCAGAAATATTCTCATTGCAGCCAAGCACTTTGCAAAGAGATGGCTGCTGGAATAAATCTAATTATCCTCCTGGTAATAAACGGCGAGTTTATTTTGGCCATGCAGCGGGAGCTACTATATAGAATGCTTTAATGAAGAGGACCCTTCTTGATTAAAGATGGGTTTGAGCAAGTCATGGGAAATTGGATAATAAAATGAGATTGCCTAAAACAACTATCCTATAGATGCTGAACAATCGAGCTCATATTCATACCTTGGAAGTTAATGGTAGCCATTTATCGTCTCAAAGTATGCAGATGCATTTTATTTGAAATTATCTAACTTTCAGTATCGTAACGTTTTTGCACATTTATTTTGAAAATCTTCAATTAGGTATTACAATACCGTCTCCGTCTGTGAACTGAAGCAAATTTTAACAATGCATAATTTATTTTTAATCAATGAAATAAAAAATTAGGCACACATATGTTTTTAAAAAATGGCAGCGATAAAACTAAAGCATATGACGAATTTTACGATGAGCTTTTGGAGCAACCTATACAAACTTAACCAATTTTATGCTCAGAAAGTGATGGAAATAAATCACTTGTCAGAAGGTAATTAAACTTTTCTTAGACTAAGATTATCTTAAAAAATAGAAAGTTCGTTATTATCACAGTGATCAATAATAAAGCTTTATTACACTTTTGTGAAAAAATGTTATGACTCATTAAAAATTCCTTTTGTCCCATGAGGAGATGTAATTATCAGTATATTTTCATTTTAATTACTTATTAATATTTCCATCAATTTTCTACACATGTAAGAGCCACTAGTGTTTAAACGTGAGGTACCTAAGTTATTATTCACCAGCTGTGAAACTCAATTATTTGTTTACAGAACTTAAGAAGAAGCTGTAAGACGATGAGGAGGAAACAGAACCTAACACTCTTTTATAACACTTAAAAGTACGTAAAACAGTAGAGACTTGTAATAGATCGAGTGAATTTTTAAACTTGTTTGTAAAATTATGGCACTGAAGTATAAAAAGTTGATAAAGTATCAACAATAGGGAGAAAAAAATCTAGCACTATCAAAAAGTAGAAGACGCTTTTATTGAATATTTGGAACAGAATAAAGGGGATTTCCTCAGTTAATTTTGGGATGAAAGGAAATAACTTAAGATGTTAGCAAAACGACAAATGTATAGTATCTGGAAAGATTGCAAAAGCAAGGCAAGAAGTTTAGCCACATAATAGTACGTCTAGTATAAAAATATGAGAGGAAGGTCAAACAATTCAGCAATGAACAACCGCAATTTACGATATGATACTCCTATACGATGACAACATTCAAAACATAAGCACGGATTTGAAAGCACGAATTCAATATTCAATTTGTGGATTTTTGATTCCCCCGCCCCTCTGAGGTAAATTTCAATGCTAAAATACGTAAGTATTAAAATAAGTTTTTAAAATAAACACCCTAAAGTCAACTTTTGAAGTAGTCATGGTAATATATTTGACAATGTGTTGACAATAAAAAAGATGCGAAAACTATATGGAAATCTGAATTTTAAGGCAATTTCAGAGTTAGCAAGCCACACTAGTATTATTTGTGATATTCTGGTCATATATGTATTCCTTAGAATATCTTTGTAAAATGTAATAAATCATCAAGTTGGTTTTTAGAGATATTACTCTTAAACTTTTTGACTTGATAGCGAGATTCCATGCTCGAACCGTAACACAAAACAAAGTCAACCATCCAAATGTTTCCTATTGCACTTGATAAAAGTATTATAACGAAAAATAAGTAGCGCGCGGTGGGTTTTACATTCTTCTTTTAAAAATTTTACGCTAAAATTTTATTGTTTCTATTTTCAAAATGGTATTTTAGAGTTTGGCATTTTTTGATAAAAAATATCAGAAAAGTAGCTACACTGAAAATGTAGTTCATTCTTTACACAATATAATGTTTTAAAACAGAAATTTTGCTAAAAGAGTATTATCTGTAAAAACACTTACGCTGTACCTGAATGCGGCTGTGATAAAAACTCAAGAAGATGAGAAAAAATATTAACTATTGTTTATAAGGGTCTCATGGTCACATTAAAATAAATGGGAAAAAAAGGGCAAATGGAAAGCTTGGAGCCACGTTTTCTTTTTTCTGGATAACTTCTCATAAATTGCCACAAGGAGAACGAAATGGTTATCGATCTCAAGTTTTGTTTCAATCTTACATTCAGCTAAAAATAATTTTAATTTAGTTCTTATTATCAAAAGGATCATCTAAGACTTAAGCTTAGGAAAAACATTCAGAAACTTTGTATCATCGCTATTGAACCTTTCCTTGCGGGAAGTTTTCCCGGAAGGGGGGATCTCAGCAAATCTCAGTTTACGTGTTGTCAGACTGTCAGAAATGTGATAAATGATTTCACCACCCATAGGTGGCGCTACTTACTTTGCCTCAAAGCGACAGAAAATTTTTAGTGAAATTTCTTTCCTTTTTTTTTAAAAATGGATTGGCACCACGCTGTCTACTTTTCAGTAGTCTATCCCTTTCAATTGGAAAATGTTGGGATGGTAAGGTACTTCAGGATAAAATCATTTCTTTTCTTTCCTCTTTCTTACAAAGGAAACGACGTGTGTGCTTTGGAGAGCTATTGGATTGGTTTGGAATTGACAGATTGTTTGTAACCCGTCGAAGAAAACGGGTTTCGAAGCTGATTTTAAAAAGGTGGAGCTGCAGTTCTTTCTATCTCTCCCCTATCATCATTTAAGTTACAGTCACTGACAGCCCAGTATTCATCTGAGCATTATTTAACTGGAAAGAGTTAAAAAGCGAGCAAAAAGTACTTCATAAATTTGTTTTTGAAGCTAAAAACATCGCTTCACTGAACCTTTTTTTTTTATTACAATCATTGATTTTCAGTATATGAGACAACTAGATCTTAGATCTAAAATAAATAAAATAAATTGAAAAGTGCAACAGTTAAAAAAAAAAAAAAAGTAAAAGAAAAAAAAAAAACAGAGGAAATTGTGAACGCTTCTACAAAATTAAAATGGATATTTTTTTCTTTTGAAATGTGGAAGTAAATGTGAATTCCTAGAACTTACATATCAAACATATTGACCTCAATACATTTATTCGCTTGTTACGTGCAAGGATTGCCAACAAAATGTTCTCTTGTTACAAAATACCTTGAGATTTTCGTCACTAACACTAAATATGATTTCATAATGGAGAGTGCATGACTGAATCTAATTGTAGGCACATGCGCACGACTCTCAAACTCTCATGATTCAACGTTGTGGGAAATTATTAGTAAGCGTGGTGCCAATTGAAGAGCTTGAGCAGCAGTACACAGATCCTAAGTGGAACAATGAAAATATTCTCCGAAACATATATATATGTATTTTGGAGCAAAGATAACCAATGTCAAAAATCTAAGTTTTGAGAAGAGTGGTCGTACCATTTTCTTAATTTTTGAGATTCTTTCTGACGTTACGCCCGAGTACAGTAACATTTAGAGCACTTCAAGAAGAGATTAGTGGCTCATGCTTGATAAAAAATAAGCATATAATTTTAGATTATTTTAATTGCTCTTGAACCAAAAGGGACAAGCTCTAAGTAAAAACACTTTGAAAAGTAAATATGATAGGGCTTAGGTAAATATGGTTATTATCACTCAATTCTAGGGCGCTGAATCACATTGGTTGATGTTGCGCCAAAAATGTTATTACTTTGGGAAGAGGTTTCTGTCATAAACTAAAATTGGTTTAAATCTGATATCAGTTGTCAATGTACAGACATAAAAAAATCAGTATTAAATTGAACGATGCAAAAAAATGAAAACAATCTGAGTTTGGAAAAAAAGAAGAATCCCTGAAAATATTAATGTAAAACACTTGCGATGATTTTTCTCTCGAAGTTGCAGGGAAAATCTAGGTCATTAAGCCGACCGCGTCTTTTGTCCCCCCCCCCAACCCCTTTTTTCTCTCAAAGTTTGCAGCATCTTTTACAATGTTTCTATATAGCACTTTTCCATTAAAACTAACGAATTGAGTTCATTCGCAAATGCGTAAAAAAAGAGCACTTCCAACTCAACCAAATTTTTAGTCTTTGGCGGTGCCATTCACTAATTTTGCATTTTGAACATGTAAATACAAAATTCAAAAACAGAGAGAGAGAAAGAGAGATAGAGAAATTATGCTTAAAATATTTGTAACCTGCGAATAAGTAAATCATCTTCAATGTTTTTACACATCTCCTAATAGGAGTTATTTTTTATTGGAATCATTTTGTTCTAAGGGTCCTTTTTTTAATAGTTCGCTCTATTCAACATTCCGATTCAATCCGCGAGAAATGTTTTTTTAAAGCAAATAATAATACCTAACAGTTTATGCTTTTCATAGACGGATCAAAATGTTAGAAAATTTTCTTTAAATAATCATTTTTCGAATTTCAATTCATCGTTCTGCAATAAAAGAAAATTCGTTATAAGATAAAACAGCTACTAAATTATAAACTCTTTCTCTTCATGTATATATGAGTAATAATTCATTTGAAAGCGTGCCAAATTGAATATTGAGCTTTATCCTAAAACATAGTGATATGAATGGAGAAGAACTCTGATCAAGAATATCCCTTAAAGAAAAGAAAAGGGGGGGGGGGAGATACGGGAGTTGGGGCCAATGTTGATGTAATGCAAAAAACAGTCGATCTAGTAGAAGGAGTTTTAAGTGGCATTAAAGTGAAGATTCCTGTTTTCATCACTCTAAAACGTGTTTTTAAAAGGTGATTAGCAATCGTGGCTTATTATCGAGGTTGAAAAATGCAAAAGAACGGCATCGAGAATGACTGGAAGCCTGTGGGGGGAAAACTCATCACTGTGCAGGACTTTTGCATGACGGGTTAAAATCATTCCGTTGGGGAGACCGTTTGCAATATACACGTCAGCCCTCCATTCCTCAAGATCAGATTGTCATCCAGTGCGGTCTCATTTTCATAGACCGTCGATGGAGTGTCCAAGAATTATCTTTAGAGGCTGGCTCAGTCGTCGAAGTATTAGAGCATTCCGTCGCTGACATCAACAACCAACACCTTGCTAGCGGTTTCCAGCAGCTATTACATAGAAACAATTTAATGCAATTCTACTTGTAAGGTCCTTAAAAATTGATTTAAACCTATGTTGCCAGTACTTAATTTACAACTCTCGACACAAAATAAATAAAAAAAGAGAAAGCCAAAAAATAAAAACTACTGGAAAATTCACCCACTTGTTCAATAGAAAAATGAAAAGGACAAATAAACATTTCCTCTTCATTAATTAGAACGTATATACTCTAGCCAAATTGTCATAGATAGGCTAACGTCACCTACTGTAACGGTACTTCTTAATATCGTAACACTTTTTCACAAAAATGTGATGAAACTTAATTATTTATCACAGTGACAATAACAAATACTTTCTGTTTCTTTACATAATCCGAGCATTAAAAAAATCGGTACTTCCTACTGATATAACGGTACTTCCTGATAATCCCTAATCTCCTAATAATTATTTTTATACATGCATTCGACATCTGCCTAGACTGTCCGACGTTGTTGTCATAGGGTTCATGCTTTGTGGTGAGTAGTTATCTGAGCTACATTTGTGGAGATTATAAGTGTTTACTTCGCTTACAGTTCCGAAATTTTTTACGTATCCAAAATTCACCGTTTTCATACGCTGAAAATTATTACTTTATATGTTAGATTTTAGTGTGCATTGACGATGTGTTTATTCAGTGTATATGAGGTTTCTAGCATGCTTAATGCATTGCTTTGAAGTGCAAAGAGTTGATTTAGGAAATGCAAACACTTTTTTTTCGAGGTAAAAATATAAATAACTAGCAACGTTTAGTTGATCAAAATTATAATCAGCAATTTTGTACAATTAAACGTTCTTATTTCTTATTTTACATTTCGTGCACAAAGGTACATTCAACTTAACTTCTTTTGAAATGTTATTTTTGTGGTACCCCATACTAGGAGGCAAATCATGTAAACACTACAGTTTCGGATTTTTTCAAAATTAAAAGTCATAGTTAAAATGTGTTTTAAGCTTTTAAATTGATCCTAATCCCAGAATCCTAAATTTTATTATTTACTTATTTTTTTAATTCTTAATTAGTTCGGTTGTAGGTGACAAGCAAAAGGAACCGCATATTCGATGTTTTTACCCTATATATTTTTTTTAATTAAAAAACTTTTTACTAAGTAAAAGTTAATTATTGGCAATCAAATGCAGAATTGTCAAACAAAAATGTATCAATCTCATTAAAAATGTGGATCGAAAAGAAATCAATAACAATAAGTGAAGAGTTTGCATAACAAAATTCAAGACGGATGGATTGATCATTTAATTGAATGGTGGATTGCTTTATTGAATAAGCCTTTCGACTGACTCAATGCTTGGTTAAAATATTGCTTGAGTCATGACGGCATGATTGAGATATATTCTCCTGATTGAGCAGTTTAGTTACTTGAAGTATCGAATAAAGTATTTGACCAATACTTAGTTATTTATCAATTAATTACTTAGTTGCACTATGGATCGATTGCTTGATCAAATGTTCCATTTAATCAGTCAGTAAGAAATAAATCAGTCCTTCATCCTTTCATAAAATCAACCAATCATTTATTAATTCTTTAATTTGCTTAGTCAAGGAATCTATCAATTTATCTCTCGACTAATTAATCTAATCAATCGATACAATAATTAGTCAATCATACTTTTCCCAACCGTTTGTTCACTCAATCCGCTAGTCAATCATATTTATTTTAGCAGTTAATAAATTAATCATACATTCGTTAAATCGATCAAACAATGATTTATTCAATCACTTGGCAACTCATGTAACAAAACAATAACCCAAACATACTTTTAAACAATTCAATTTTTTTTAAACAATCAATCATCTAATCATTCATACATTCACTCATTCAATTAATCACTCACTTACTCAGTCGTTTAGTAATTTATTTATGTATATATTTTTTTGGTAATTTATTTTCAATACATTCATTCTTTACGTAATACATACTAATTTAATCCACGGTATTTAAAATGAGATTAAAATAAATCTAGATATTTAACCTCCTCAAAATTATTCCGCGGATACTAAGATATATATATATATATATATATATTGATGATTATCCAAAGTTAGTTTAAACTTATGTAACTTGAATCGTCACCTGCGATTGAATGTAATCAGATGAAAAGTGATTTCAAATACATTTTGAGTCAGAACATTTTAGTCAACTAATACATCAATGGAAAATGTGAGTGATCTTTTATGTGATGTCTACCACTGGTAGTATCTCAATTGAGACTTGTGTTGATGATTCATTGTATCATATATTAATATGATACAATCATATATTAATGGTTTTTTTCCTTATAACGCTTTGAAAAACAGATTAAAGTTCTGTTACACTTGTCGTTAAAGGAAAATAGGCAACATAAACAGTAGATGTACTAGAAGAAGAATTCTTTTGTGGTAGAAAAAAAGGGAGAGAGAAAAGAGATAACAAAAGAAAAGGACATTGAATTTTGAAGAAATGGAAATTTAAAGCTAAACGTTACTTTTAGAGTATACTGAGAAATATGTCTATAGCTGGTAGATTACAAACAGAAAAGGCTTCCCGACATCCACAAAGATTTACAATGATTGAAAAAGCTTGAGTTAGTGTGGTTCTTACTGCTGAAAAATCAAAGCTCATATCGTATTCAATGAATTATTGATAAGGGATAACTCTAAACTACTGCAAGCTGCTTCAGTATGATTAGAAAAAGATAAATGAAGACTTGAGGCAGCTTATACTAGTGTTTCTGCAGTACGTGTCCAAAGTGTGACAATATTTGCTAGAAATTTTAGAAGAAGAGGAAAATGTATTAAAAGGAACATAAATATCCATTGCTTAGTATGATACAATTACAAAACTCTCATTTAAGTCGCGAATGAATTATATGTTTTAATCAGGGCTGTGGAATCGGTGTCGAACTGATTATGGAGTAAAGGAGTCGGAGTCAAAAGTTTAAAGTTCCAAGAGTCGGCGTCGGTCATTTTTCATCGAATTCCGTAACTCTGCTAGTGCTTGCGGAGTCGGGCTGATTTTAGGGTAAAGGAGTTGTAGGTTCTAAAAGTTCTGGAGTTGGAGTCGGTCAATTTCCATCCGATTCCGCAACCCTGGTTTTAATTGAGCCCTAATGATATTTTTGAGAATTCATGGCAAAGTCAACAACTCTACTATTTTTCTTCTATACTGAACTAGCATTGAAATGCTCTTTTTCGCATAATATCAGCAAACAATACAAAATCTAAGTGGATTAATTACCAACATTTTAACGGACAAAGAATTCAAATTGCTGCAGTACGCAACTTTTGTGCATTGAAACTTTGGTAATTCATTCATTTAATGTCAAAGCACAAAGGTATTTATACGTTATTAATATAAAATTTGTAAGTAAGAACCGAAAATATATCTTATTTACACTGTGCGGCAAAAAAAAACCTCCAAAATGCTTCTGACATAATTATTGATGATTCTTAGGCAAGATGATCCCCTGAATCCATATATGACCACTGCGTTCCTCCATATAACGTCCCACGACCCCATCCTATTTTATTTCGGTTTTCGTCAGTTTCATAGCTGTTCTTTTTAGTTGGAGGGAAAGGAAGCGTAAATTTAGCCATTAACATTCTTACGAATTGCAAGAGAGGTGTAAAGTTCAAAAGCATGAACATCTTAAGCAAGTTGGGAAATCATGAAGCATCCCCTCCCCCCTAAATACTTTTAAAATCATCAAAAACTTTATTTTCTTTTGTATAAAATCAGAGAATAGAACTCACTTCTAGGAGCCCCATTTCCGAAAAAAAATCACGTTCTAGAAAAAAAAAAAAATATTGGAAGCATCGCGTTTTGCGTAATCAGATTCGCATTGCAGACCTTCAGTACATAACCTTGCTTTATTATTTAACTTACATTCCCAGACATAGTTATGATTAAAGTGAACTTAGGTTTGCTTATAAAGTAGCATTAAAGTAGATATTTGTACTTTTGAGGATGCACCGCCCCCATTGTTTATCATCACTTCTTGATACAGTGGAAAACAAAGGAGGGGGGGGGAGAGGCAGAGCATCACATGAAATATAAAAGTTCATCAATGCGATATTATTAACATAGTTAAGTAATAAATGGTTTAGCCAGTTCACAGCAATTGGAAAACGTATAAACATCAAGGAACATAAAAGGCTAGTCCGATTTTAATGAAAATTGTTTTGAAAGATTAAGACTAGAAAGTTAGATTTTTCAAAACAGAGGCAAGCTCTTTCTCAGATTATAAATTGGTTGTTACGTTAATTACCATATTCTTTATTTGTGACAACACACTTCACTTAGCTTTAAATTCAAGAGATATTTTTGCAAAACTTACTCAGACTAACTCAGCTAATATTGCATATAGTGAGTTTTTTTTTTTTTTTTTTGGCGCTCCAGTATTTATATTTTGTGTTTAATATCCCTTCAGAAAAGAATCTAATTAAAAAACAAAAACTCTGCATCCATCCATACAAAAGTAAATGAAATCAAGTATACATTATTAAAATTTTGAGTTAGTACAGTACCAATTTCATGTTGATACAATGAATTTTAGAAGAAGACGGGTTTGAAGGAGTCGGTCAATTCAATTTTAGGACAGAAAATATTTTTTAAAATATAACGTACCATTTGCGAAAAGGCTATATATATATTTTTTAATCTTTGTTCGTATTGGAACTTATTTACGGATGTATTATTCAAAGTAAAATTACCAATACTACTACCAGTTTCGTTGAAAATAAATAGCATACGTTTCAGAAAAAATAAAGAAAGAATGAGGGGGGGGGGGTTAGGTAAAATAAAAAAAAAACTTTTATGCCCATGTAACAATAAAACTCAAATCAATCGAATAGATTAATTTGCTTTTGAAAGAATATATTTTAAATTGCAGTCTCGTACCAACCTGCAGACGATTCGCAAAGAAGCATACAGATTCATTGAAATAAAAGAAAAGTAGATTTCTTGAAGCAATTATTTCCCTTCTTCGAAGATTGAACGCCAGTCGATTAAGAATAAAATGAGTTGGGAAATAGATTGATTGTTTTGTGTGCCGCAATCGATTTTGCGATCTTTTATCCATCTGATTTGCGAATCGTAGAAGAATACAATGCAAAACACTCCATTGAATAATTGCGAAACTAATTCTAAGTAAGGACTAAAAATAGAACTCCAATTCTTCTCAGAAAAATTAAGTCATTTATCTTTCGAAATAAACTCATTAAAACAGAAAAAAATAATTTTGTTTATGCATCAAAAAAGCAAACAGTCGAAATTAAATACAAATAGTATTTTTAACTTTGAATAAAATTTTAGAGACGTATATGCTGTTTTTGAAACTGTATTATTTTTATTGCTCACTTTTTGTTATTAAAATTACTACATTTGTGAATACTTTAATAATGAAATAGATTTATAAATATAGTATACGTTCATTTTTCCGAAGTAAACAAATTATTAAAAATCAGATTTTATTTTTGGAGATAATATATATATATATATATATATATATATATATATTTCAGACCGAATAATTAGTGTATCCTTAAAACGATAGCAGTTTTCTTTTCTCTTATTTGAAAAAAAAAAACGAAATTTAAATGTTTGAGAATGATACAAAAATGTTTGCAAAAGAAAAAAAAAAGAAAAAAGAAGAAAAGAAAAAGAAAAAAAGATGAATTTTTGAACAAAATTCGCAAAAAAAAGTCATTTGAAATCCGAATTATTTTTTTTTTTATTTTCATACTTGCTCCTGTCTTTCAATGCTTCATTTTTTAACCGTAGATAAACTCTAATGAAATAAGACTGTATTACAAATTTGTTCATTGGTAATTCTCGTGAAAATGGTACAATCCGTGATTTTCGAATTGTTTTGTCTATTTTAATAATTACCACCAATTTAATATATATTTTTAAACAATCACGATTGCTAATTGTTTTCATTTGACCGTCCCTGATGTTTCGTCCCCCTCCGTCCTCTGCAGGCGCGACTCCTCCCGGTAGCCGCTTCTCCTGGTCAGTGGTGTCCATGTCCTACACACACGCACGCTCATACACACACATACACACACGCCAACGTGCATACACACAGGTCTACGCACATGCACAAGCCTACACATACATAACTATGCACACGTAACCGCCCAAGAGGAGAGACAGGAACCGTTTCTAGAAACAAGCGAGTGGGGTAGTAGCCAATGAGTAGGGTCCTGTCGCAACTTGTGATTGCGAAAAACATTATTTGAATTCAAAATTTCAGAATTCAGATTAATTTTGAAAATTCAAAAGTTTTTTTTATTTACTCTCAATTAAATTTCGTATATAACCAACCAAAAATTATTTAAGTCATTTATGATGACTTAAAAATGTTTTGTTTAAGAATAAAAAAGAAGAACATTACTACTCCCAACTTGAAAATCATAAAGAGTTTAAGTTTTCACTGAAATGCAATAACAAGGCATAATATCAGTTGTATTATATAGCTTTTACATAAAAATAAATTTAAACGCGACTTCCAATTTGTGTTCAGAAGTATATATTTTTTAAAAAAAAGTTAAATAAATAATATAAAACAAATATATAATGCATTACAACATTTAAGAGTGCATAGGGTTGTGATATGTTTACTTACCTCAAACCTCATACTTAGTATTATCTTCACAAGAGCCACACCACTTAGAACCCATATAACTCCACTATAGGGGCCTTAATACCACTGGGGTTGTTTTTGCTTCCTGTAGCTTACGTTTTCTCTACTCTATTCATATATAGTTTTCCGCTTATTATTACATTTGATGTTCCATTGTTAACATCTATGCTCGCTGGATAAAAGCGGCAAATAGAAGATTTGGAAGCACAGGAAACAAAAGTATCGAATTAATTGGATGACAAATTTCCTGAACAAAAATTTAGAAAATAAAAATAATAAAAACGACTAAGTACATAAGGGAAGAATTTGGCTTTTATCAAGCATACAATAACAATCTTCAACGGTAAATGTAAATAATTATTCATTGAGCCCCACAGAGCTGCTGCATATGTGTCTTCTCAATGTTTTTTTATTTAGCTTAAGGGAAAAAAAATGTTTTTATACCATGATCAGCAGTTAAAACGATAGCGGTTTTTTCTTACTATTCAAGTATCAAGACATTGCAAATATTGGTTTATGAATGTGGTTAATAACTGATGGTTGTATCGTTTTCTATAGCATGATTATTCGCTTATGATCTCAAAGAGCAATGTGAAACACAAAATATTTATGTTTCCAAAACTTTCTTAGCTACATTATTGCAAAGTTATGAGATATTTTCTACTGCACGAAGTAAAATATATGACGTCAAACAATTTTCTTAAGTGTCTATAATTGCCTAACCAGACTCGACACAAAAGATACTGCTCAACTGCAAGTCAATATAAACAGGAATAGCTACACAAAAGAAATCGTTTAATGCAAATAATTTAGAGCACGGAAATCGCTAATACGAGATCTCAGTACTCAATAAAATCTCTTTTTAGCCATAAAGGTATAAAATGTTTATAATTCTAAAGCGTAGATGTGCAGAAATTTAAGCCTGTTTTAGATACCAGACCCAATCAAAGGTACAAGAAAAAAAAAAAAAACTAAAGGAATATAAAATCCTTTTGTGACATTCTATTTCCGTTTGTGCGCAGGGCATCGCTCAGAATGTAAGAAATGCAGGAAATAAATATTTAACAACAGCGCTCCTCAAGCGTAGAGCAATTCGGACCACACATCCGAAAAAGGCAAATCAAATTGGAAGTTCTCTTCCCCTTTTTTGCTCTTTTCGTGGTGAATTCAAGATAATGATGGACTGCACAATGGGAACCAATTTTATATTTTTATTTTATCGACCCATTTCTCTTTGTCACAGGTTGCATGAGAGGTGAGACATTTCAGTTATGCATTTGCGATTTTAACTGCATATTTAAGTAAGGGAGTTACGCGTTTTGGACGTACCTAAACAAAGTGTTGAAGGAGAATGAATTTCATGGGAAATTTTCCCTCTTTGCACAATTTTTACTGTCCATCCTTATGTTGTTAGTAGTTCTTATTTGTCATTTGGTATCAAGAGGGAAAAAAATAGTGTGTAAACTATATTGCCACGTATTATCTGTCAAGCCGCGTAATTCGGGATTCACCTCGTTTTCAGTAATTTTTTCCTTCTCTCTTCCGGCATACCGGAAAACCGTGGTTTGAAAAATATGTTTAAGTTAAAGTTTAAAATTAATTCTTAACTTAAAAAATAACGCGGGTTCAATGCAATATCTTATTAATATTAATTAATAGTTAAATTTCGTTAAAATATTAGTTCACGAGCCCATTTTTCATTATTCTGATAAGAAAAACCTAATTCGGAACAAATTATTTTATACAACTTTCAATATAAACAAAGCAAACATTTGTAGCCCAAAAAATCAAAATACTTTACAAGTAAAGGAAAAAGGGGTACACATGTGAAATTTTTTTTTAATTTCTTAATTTCTAAGAAATACTATCAATTTCTCAGAGCAAACGTGTCCCCATGATTGATTAATCTTTTCTTTGTGCCAGGGATTTTTTTTCAGATTTTTGAAAAAATATTTCTTTACTTACGGATTTTTTTTTCTAATGTCTTCAGTTGTTCACATGTAAACAAGCCTGATGCACATATAAACACAATTGAAAAATGCAGAACAAGAATTACATTTCAACAAAAAACTCTTTCATATCAAACATAAACGTATATACCAATTACATTGAAGGATTTGCTACCTATACACTGTGTTAAATTGTTCAGTATATGTCAATAAGAAAATATTTTTTTCCGAATTTTAAAATTCTGCTAACTACCATCTTTAAAGTAGAGGAAGTGGTCCAAATACGGGTCACCACTTTCATTTTCTACTTACTGATTTACCTGTTCACACTAAAGAGATAATATTAGTGCCAATAACTCTTAAAAACATTCATGAAGGTAGTCTTAGGGTTCAAAAAAAATTACACCAGTTTTAAGTGCTCTAAAACTTTATGATTACGAAAAAGGGCAAAATGACGTTTTTCAAAAGGTGGTCCGTAAACGGACCACTTGAGGAAAAGCTTTTTTATCTCTTAAAAGTAAATAAAAAGCATGAAATTTGAATTCAAAAATATTATTAAATATCATCTTAGATATTTTTATGAAAAATAAAAATCATTAATTTAATTTTTTAGTTGCAGAAGTTACAAATGTAGTAAACCTTTTTTTTTCCATCCCACACCCTCGGATAACTAGCCTTGCAGCAGATAATCCACACTTATCCTGCTATGTCATCTGAAAAGAATATGTCGTAAAATATGCATACTACATTGCCATCATCAGATTTATCACAGACAAGAACCACCAACTCGACATCCTTGTCGGTGCCATCAGTAAGAAGATCAGTTTGGTCTTCTTTCGAGTCCAATTACTGTCGTTGGGATTTCCTCTTTGACTTGAAAACTTTGGATGTTTTCTCTTTTCACGGGCAACGGATTCCCCACTCACAATTTTCCGACTGTTGTTCAATGCATGCTCCAGTTTTCGCCAGCTCGTCTTTGTAAAGTGATTCAGTGATGATGGAAGTCTTGGCACTCTTGCAGCCACGATTATTCTTTTTCTTTGCAATAGTGGGGATTGGAGATGTTTTATATGGACTGACATGTTTGGATGTTGAAGTTTGACTACTTCGTAGTTAATTCGGGATGCTGAAATCTGGATGTTTACTTGCCGAGGTCGAGGGTTTATTCGATTTGGGTGGAGAACCAGTTAAGTTCACAGAAGATGCTGCAAAAAGTGTTGAGTTGCAAGTTTTATCAGCTTCCTGTTCTGCACCAAAAAAATCACTATCTTAAAAAATTATGTTTGTCAAACGGGTATATACCAGTTTTTAAAACAACTAGCAGCCATTAACAGCAATCTCTCCAGTTTTAACTTCAAAGTAACGTTTTCCAAAGAGCTCTATCATATCAGTACGTGTGACAGGACGAGTTTACTTAAGTCATTATATTGAGCCAAAATTTACAATATCGAAAACAACTTGGTCTAAAAACGAGCTACCAAAAACCACTTACTGCACTGTATAACTTAGAAAGATATAAATTAACAAGTACAAGCTTCGAAAGGTTTTGAGTTCTTCAAAAGCGTGTGTTTCTTATAAAACTGTTCCTGACAAAGCACGTGCTTTAACTATCAATGCCATTTGCTCACTATACGCTTTTACCGTTTCCTGTTCATTCATTCGGTACCATTTTTGCGACTGTGCGCAACCCCCTTCCCTCATTTTCAGCGAGTGGCCCGTATTTAGACTTCCTCTATAAAATAAGGCGTATGAAAGGGATGGTACGAAATAAGTGCATATATTTGCTTCTTAACGCCAAAGCTTTTAGACAATCTGATTCTTTAATTACTGCTTCTTAAACCACACGGCTGCAGTGTTGCAGGTTCGAAACAGCAATTTTCGCTGCAGGGTTGCTAGGATTGGCTATTATTAGTCCATTTAGCTAGTTTTGGTCATATTTGGTCAGAAAAAATCAGAAGCATTTGCCAAACCGATGCTTGACTGACCATTGTTTATCTATTTATTTATTTATTTTTTGGACTTCAAATAGCTTTACATAATTTTAAAACCGATCATTTACATTAAATCGATCATCTACATTTTTTTTTTTTTTGATAAAACAATGATCTGTGACTAAGTTCAGAAAGAGCAAAGTAAAGTCTCATATTTGTGGTTGCTAGTTTTGCGAAAAAGCTTCATGGCTGAAACTTTTCTCAAATTCATTTCAAAAAAGGCAAATAATGAAAAAAAAATTGCTTTTTTATTGCTTAGAAAAAAGTTTCGTTGTAAGAAAACATGCATTTATTATAATTACTCTTTTGCAGTTTTCTTTTTCTAGCTTTTTTCTGCTACAATTCTTGACTACTCCGTTTCTGAATGATATAGATGGTCCAGCAGCAGCATGCATTAAACATTTTAAGGAAAAGGGAATATGTTCTGATCAGATGAAGCAAAAAAAAAAAAAAAGATATTTAAGCATTCAATTAGACAGTAGACTCGAAAAAAATCTAGAGGCAGTAAATGTAGAACCAAAAACAAATCTTGTAGAGAAATCCTGGAAAGATCTAATTTAAATATGATTATAATTTCAAGACGCATAAAAGATCAACTTTGAGTGAAAACCATCTAAGTAACCTTTCGTTACTACCTATCGAAAAATTAGTTTGGGCATATTAAGCAATCTTGTATTTAGAATAGACGATTTCTTTTCTTACCACATAGATAAGTAGTTGAGTCCTTGCAGCGAAGTTAATTACACATGCAAATATTTGATGAAAAATTTAAAGATTATAATTTGTGTCATAAGTTTTCGATTGCATTTTTTAAAATCTGCGATTTAAAATTTTAAAATAAATGTTTATTTTGAAATATATAATATACATTATATGACCAAAAGTATTGGGACACTTTCAAAAATTTACATTTTTTATAAAGAAATAAAAGATCAATTGCTTTGTAACTTTTGTCGCATAAAAGGTGTGTTTTAGCTTTCATTTTTCATTAAAAGTTATATCGCCCATGGATTTAAGGGGCCAGCAACAAATTGATGAAAACAAAAATGTTTTTTGATCATCGTAAACTGCTGAGTATAAGCTGTAAATTTCAGAAACTAGTAACCTTACTGTGTACAATTATTTTACGTTCTTTCGAGAAAATATCACTGGTTTTCAAAAAGATATAAGCATTTCTCTCAGAACTACAAATTTAGTCTGAAGGTTTTCAGCTCTTATTAACACCTAAAGTTTTCCGTCAAAGCTTAACAAACTTTCAGAAAATTTGCTTTGACCTGATTGCCTTATGGCAAAAGAAAACGAGGCCAAAAACAACATTTAAAAGCATGGCAATAAACAAGAGATACAAATTTGGTTGGTCAAGCTGAAATTTGACCAGAGTAGCTGCCTTAAAGAAGAGACTGGAAAACGACAATTACGGACACGTGAGCCTCTGAGGCGGAAAGAGATTCAAGTCCTGTTCAACCCAAAAATAATAATAATAAAAATAATACTAGATGAAATGTATTGAAGAAAATGACTAATATTTGGGGAGAATGAGTTCAATATCGTTTTCTTGAACTTATTTACTCGAAATTCACATAGTTACATTTTGTTTAAAAATAAAAAAAAATATAAAAAAAACTCGTAAAAAAAGTACATTTGGAAGAGACACGACTGCTGTTACAAAGCCCATGTTGAATTGCGGGGAAATAGGCTTGTTTCATTTTGATTTAACTTCTTCATTTTAGATATTACATAAAATTGAATTAATTTTAGTAGAATGGAAATGCATAACACAAGTCATTTACCACATACGAAACATAAAACAAACAGTATTAATATAAAGAGTTTTATGATGTACATTTAGCCATGTATTGTACTGAAAGATTAATAGATTCCCGTATGTGTCACAGTATTTTAATGAAAATTTTCGCCGCATTCTTAGTGGTCTATATCCAATCATTCTCAGTTTCTGAGATGAGGCCATTAGCTCTTTTCTCACGCATTCGGCGTCTGCGAAATGTGATTATTTAGTTATGTAGATCAGTGGAAGCAAATGTCCCTGGCGTACGATCATTAAGTCAGGGCCCGTCAGTTAGAGAATTACAATCCAATGGAGCAATAGAATTTACGCTACAACAAGAATAACAATCCGTCCATGCTTCTCGAGTCAATAGCAAATTCTGAATTAACTACTCTCCTGCATTCTTAAATAAACTGGATCTTAAAAATAACATTTGTGAACTTTGTGTACTCCATTACAATATATAGTAACCGTTGTTTTGTAAAGTTAACTTTGTTAATACTTTTTTTCTTTTCATTATCCTCTGTGTTGCATATGCAGGTTAGTCTGGACGTAGTTTCCTCCATATAGGAAACCCATAGTGACCTCTTCGCTGAACGAATCGAACTTAAATTTGAGACATGGTTATTTCAAGGTATGCGCGATTATTTTAATGAACGTAAATTAATTTTAACAACATATATTAATCAACGTTTAAATCAAGTAGCTCAGCATGGTTGGAATTTTCATTTGCATGAATAAGTTCTAAAAAAGGTGGAGAGATGTTTTTTGAAACACAAATTCTGGTTAACTTGAGAGTAATGAGGTCATCTACGTATCTGAAGCCTTCGGATTTGTAAAAGTAATTTTTTTTCGAAGAAATGCAAATATATATTTGCTAAAACAGAAAAAAAAAGACCACTACGGTGTACCGTTAATTTGCAGGAAGCAATTTTCTCCATTGTAAATATAGTTGCTGTTATGTAAAAAATTAATTAGATCATACCATAAAGTTTCCTCATCATCAAGAGCATTGTTAAAGGCGTAAAATACACAAGAAGTTTTTTAAGACTAGAGATAGAAAGTCCAGTAAAATGAATCTTTAAAATCAAAAGAGTAAGTTCAATCACTTTTATTTTCACTCAAAAAACCAAAAACTGGATTATTCTTTTATAATTCACTTGTGGTTATCTTCCAGAACATATTTAAAAATGGTAGTTTACCAATTAACAAATTACATTCAACCATAGGAATTCATATACAAATTAAATCCACAAGTAATATACCGAATTTTTTTTGCTTTTGTGAAATTTAGGATAAATTGTGATTTACGGAAAGATAATCTTGGAGTTTTATTTATTTATTTATTTATTTATTTATTTTTGTCGAGAGCAACGACTTTTTTAACAGTAATGTTTTTGGAAGTGTTAAACCTTTTGTAAGTGGAAGAATTTTCTAGTTCGTCATTAAGTAATTAAAGATACATTTTTTTCAGATAATTGAAAAATTATTAGCAGCTTGTAAATAAGTGCTATAATATATAAAGGATTTAAAAAGATATAAGAAAGATTACTAAGAAATGTTTTACAAATAATATAAATCTCTATTTGAGTCTGCAAAACTTCTAAAAAATATTAAACAAAGATGAGTTCTTTAAAATGTAAGTGTTTAAGTCTTCAAGCAAATAACCTAAAAGGTGTATTTTTATTGAAATTAAAAAAAAAAAAAACGGAATTTAATATCATTAGTCATTAAATTGCGTATAGCGATGTTTTAAGAGACTCTGTAATTTTATGGTTGCAGTCTTTATTGACAAATTGAGAAACATCATTATTATCGCAAGAGACATTGAATTGAAACATTATCCCGAAACAGATAAATATTTTTTAAGAAAATATTATAATATGATATTTCACTTGTTCAAACAATATTCTAACTAAAAAAAAACGGTTTAACCTGAATATCTTTAATTGGAAAAAAAACTGAGATAGACTAGCAAGTACATTATTGAGTTTCAGGTGATCGTATAAATGATTTAAAAATTTTATTGTAAGATAAGATAACTTTAAATCTTTTTATTTAGAAATTCTGTTCTTTAAAATGTCCTTAAAAAGAAGCTCAAGTAAAAATCTGAAACTTGTTTTAGATTTCCTGAATAATATCAAAATTGATTTCATTTATTATTTTGTTTTTAAAGACCTTTTTACTAGAATTTTATATCTAGTCTTAAAGAAGTTCTTGCGCTTTATTTCTTTAAGATTTTAACAACATACATGATGTTGATGAAGCTCGATGGTCTGATCTAATTAATTTTTGTCTTTATAACAGCTACATTTATAATGTACAACCATTGCTTCCTACAAATTGAATGTATTCCTCACGGTTTAAATGTTCTTCTCTTTTAGCAAATTTAAAGTTGCAGTACTTCGAAGAAAATTCTACTTTAACAACTTCAAAAGCTTTCTGATAAAAAAATGCTGATGACCTCATTATTTCCCATGATCATTAATTTTTTTATTGCTTCAAAAAATATTTATCCCCCTAAATTAGAACTTATCCACACAAATCAAAATATCAAACAAAGTTACTTAAGTTGAATCTGTTCTTTTCACAATGCTGTTTTTATTGATCGTTTTGTTAAAAGACTTTCTTTTCAAATCCATGTTAGTCTTTTCATTTCATGGAATTCACACATTTCCGTTCAAGGTTCTCGTATTTTATTAATTATCGAAATCAGTAGTATTAAAACTATTTGCAGCATTTAAAAAAATATTTTAAATGCCCTAATTTACTGAAAATTGCCTTAGATAACAATAGAGTGCTTTCCTCTTTTTATTTAAGCTGCATTAAAAAATAGGGAATTGCTCATTCGAGCGAAGTAGAGCGCAATTATACACTCAGAAACAATAAAAATAGCGCCCCAAGAAGAAAATATTGGATTGAAATGAAATTTAATGTATCGAATAATACAGATGAGAGATACAGTTGATCCCAAAATCTAGACAATTAAACAAATACAGGCTAAGAAATGAGATAAATACAGTGCTAATTCAATAGCGAGTTGGACCCCCTTTTTCCGCAATACATGCAGCAATACGGTCCGAAATTGAGCTAACGTCTGATGTTGTTCTGAGGCCGATGAACCCCCAAATTTTGAACAGCCACTTCTAAATCTTTCACAGAGTAGCACGGTGATATCTGGCGTTTCAGATGATCCCATTCATGCTCTATAGAGGACAAGTCGGGAAAGCGGGCTGGCCATGGAAGAATCTCAAAAGGACGTAAGAAGTCTTGAGCAACTCTAGCTGTAAGCGGGCGACAATTATCTTGCTGGAAAATTGCTTCTGAGAGGCTATTTAGGAACGGTCTTAGATGTGGTTTCAGAATGTCATTAACATAACGCTGGCCCGTTAAGGTTCCACGTACCACAACTAGAGTGGGTCAGCTATCATAGTCTATAGCCTCTCAGACCACTATGCCCGCTGTGCGGGCAGTGTGTCGTGCGATAGAATGGGTGGTGTGGTACCTTTCTTCAGGGCGCCTCCTCATCCGTGCGCGAATACCCTCTGACCCTAAAACGAATCGGGATTCATCACTGATCACCACCTTTTGCCTATCAGTGACATCCCACATCGCTCTGGCTTTGCACGGTTGCAGACAGAGTTGCCATGTTTTGGTGTTAAAGGGAGTTCATGAAAAGGGCGCTTGGACTGCAGATTTATTTCCGCAAGACATTTAGAAATGGTTCGGGGAACAACTACTACCCCTACATTTGATTGTATGGCGAAACGAGTCACTGTGGGATCCACGAGCACTTGCCGCACGATACTTTAATCCTCTCTCCTCATGCTCTTCCTGGTCACTCCAGACCCATTTTTTTTGCACGTGGGAACCATCTCGTGTCCACTGCCTCCAACAGCTTCTAACGGAACACTCCGAAAGATTCACCTGGGCAGCAACACGACTCGTCGACCAGCCTGCAATTTTCAGGGCGGTGATCAAACCTCTCTTAAACTCGCTTAACTGTGAGAAACGCTAACTCGTCTACCTGGCATTCTTCACTCATTAAAGTTCTCTGACTATCCGGATGTAATCGTAACATTTGTAAATCTTATATTATGCACTGGTTTTTCTAGCACTTTTTTCCCCCGATTTCACCGGTGCTGTAGGGTAAACGGTCATGCGCATTGACACCAAACTTGGATCATTTACATATCAGAGGTCACTCTTCTTATATGCAAAATTCCGCGAACGTACCTTTCTTCTTTCTTGGGGCGCTATTTTCAATGTTCCTGAGTGTATATTTGCAGATAGGCTAACTAAGCTATGGAGGTCTGATGGAATCCACCCTAAAAATTTGTTGTTTTTGCGTCTCCAGTGTTAATTCACCATTTCTCCTGTTTTTAACTGTTTTCTTACCTGGAAAATTGCGTCTCATGTAACCGTAATGTTTGCTTTAATGTTTACTCGTTGACATTCTTATTTGGGTTATAATCTCGTTTGCTGCCGCTATTTTGGAGGTCAGTGATTTTCCTCCACCTCTATTCTTACTCTAAGACTCTAGGGGAAGGTAGCATGTTTTGGGACCTTCCATCATGCTAAATTGAAAGAGCCTTGTGAAGTAAGGGGCTGCTTTTCCATGTCAGTCCCTGCTTGACATACCGAATTCCTTCTGATTTTGTATTTGTTTTTTCTACATTTTAATCTTTTCAAATTTTGTATTTTATGTATCTGACATTTTTTTGTTGCTTGATAATTCGCGTTTTTCTTGAATAAGTTTGTACTTTTTTTGTTTTTAGCACATTAGCCCTGACACTGGAGTATGTTTTCGATCGTTTTTATATGTAGTTAAATCTTTTCAATTTTTGAAATGCATTACTTGTAGTAATACATTATGTACATGTGTGCGTGCATAATTGTTCTGTCGTCTAAATAATATAATTTCGGTAAAGATAAAATACATGCCTTTTTTTTTTTACATTTCTTTAAAGAATGTAGACCACAAGTTTCTACCCTCACTTTCAAGCAGAAGACTAAAAAACGAGCTCATGTGTGCATCATATGACTTTCTTTTACACTCATTTAATGCTAATAGTGCCTTGTAATGAGCAAGGAAACACTTAAAACATTTTCACCCATGGTATATATAAATATATATGATGATTAAAAGAAATACAATGAATTATTAAGGAAGTTACAAAGCAAAGCGAATTTTAATAATAATTATTATTATTTAAAATTTACTCTTCTACTTTGTAAGTTATTTTTTAAAAGTTTCATTGGGATTTAAATTGATTATTTATTTATTTATTTTTTGAGTTCTGCCCTGATTCGAACATGGACCCTACTTTTTATACTCTTTTGCGCCACTGCGTCTTCATTTCCGGATGATGTTTAGTGAAGTCAAGTATGGCATTTGATTCACTAATTTAATGAAAAAACAGGAAATAAAAGGTAAAATATTTTTTTCATGTAAGTTTGACATGCACTTCACTAATTTAATGAAAAAACACAAAATAAAAGGTTTAAATTTATATCAAAATAATTTTTTCACCAAATGTACCGCCAAGTTGGCGAAAAAACTTGGCGACCAAAAGCTTAGCGATATATCGTAGCCGTTAGCCAAATTATAACACCACTTGAGTTTTTATTGAAATTAACAATGATTTCCAACGAAAAAGTTGTAAAAGACCCACTTTGAAACATTCAAATGCAACCACAAAAAAGAGGTGCACATGTAGACCCCACTAGGAGTGTACGTACCAAATTTCAACTTTCTAGGATATACTGTTTTTGAGTTATGCGAGATACATACGCACATACACACAGACGTCACGAGAAAACCCGTTGTAATTAATTCGGAGATTGTCAAAATGGATATTTCGGGTGTTTATACGTTCTTAGGCATATACCCACGTGTGGTCGGGTTGAAAAAAAAAATCAATACTCATTCGGACGCGAGCAAAAGGGATATTAAGGCCGATTTTTGAGTGAAATTATTTTCACGAATGCAATACTTCCTTTACTTCGTAAAAGGAAGTAAAAGAAAACACAGAAACTCCTTCAAAAGCTGAAAAATGTAAAATGGCTCCTTTAAGAAAATTTCCTTAGTGGGGTAGTCTCAGCAATTTTATTTTTCTCAAATAATATACGAGGTTATCAAAAAAAAAAAAAATGTTCCAGTTTTAGCAATTTATATTTTATAAACTGTTACACTTAGCACTATAAATGATACAGAAAAATAAATATAAACTGTCCAAGTTTTTTTATCACTCACAACTGTTCGATGCGTGCGCCTTTCGTAACGTTTTACAAATATTAATTTTTCCAATATTGGCAATTTTAATGTGATTCAATAAAAAATCTCTCTAAATATCGAGGATAGTGGCCAAAATAAAACCAGATTTAAAAAAAAAAAGAAAAACGCCAAATTTGTCGCCAAGTTGGGGACAAAACTTGGCTACCAAAAGCTTGGTGATAGATCACCAAGTGTTTGAAAAATTGTTACACCACTTGAGTTTGCATTGGAACAATTTAACAATGATTTCCCCCAAAAAGGTGTAAAAGATCCCCTTTGGAACATCCGAATGCAACTAAAAAGAGAGGTAAATACTTTGAAATAACTAGGAGTCTACGTATCAAGTTTCAACTTTTTAGGACATACCGTTTTTGAGTTATGCGACGCACATACGCACATCCGCACATACATGCATACGTACATACGGACGTCGCAAGAAAACTCGTTGTAATTAGCTCGGGGATCGTCAAAATGGATATATCGAGTGTGTATACGTTCTTAGGCAATTAACCACGTGTGTTCGGGTTGAAAACAAAACTCAACATTCACTTGAGGGTGAGCAAAATGGAAAGTAAGACCGATTTTGAGTGAAAATGTTTCCGTGAATACGATACTAACTTTTTTTTCGTACAAGGAAGTAAAATGGAAAGACATGAAAACAACAAGAAAGGCAAAATAAAGGGGGCAGAAAGTCATTATCATTTCAGAAAAACTCATAAATGGTAGGGAACAATTCAACTTAGTTCAAAACATGCTTTAAGAAAGTAAAAACGTCCCTACATATAAAGAAAGCATCAGTACTTGCTAAAAATGAAATAAATTTAACTCAACCTAATTTCATGAGCTTTCATAAAACCTAGTTTTATTAGTTACTTTTTCCTTCTACAAAAAAGTAACTAATTCACACTGAGCATTTCTTAAATGAACCATCATTTTAACAATCATAATATTAGCATGTTAGATGTCATTTTACCCAAACATTGACTATATAAGACGCGTGTTTTTTAAGTTAAGTCCGTTTTATTATAGACATCAGCAGTTTGCGCGCATACCGCAACGAACACGTGCGTCGTATACCGGCATGCCTCGGAAACAACTTGGAGATTTTTCAGCTCTGTAGCTAACCTGCACGATTATGTTTATATTCTATGCTTTCTTAATGTTTAAGACTATCAACTCGCCTATCTATCGGCGAGATGCACTTCCACATTGAATGAAGTACAAAATTGGATTAAAACTAAACACTTCTGCGATTACTCTTCAAAATCTTGCGTAAGTACAGGCATTTGATCATAGTGTAGCTTTTAAAGCTTTCGAACACATTTAAAAGTGTTTTAAAGTACGTTAATTCTTCAGTTTGCCGTTATGTACATCGCTTGCTATTTCTATCATGCATAAATTTTACCTAAAAATATCTATCAGTCTCATTTAATAATCAAAACACTTAAATTAGATGATATTTGAAAAGTTAGTTCAACTATTGATTTTTAATTTGTGATTTTACTTGCTTGTGTTGTTAGGAATCTTGTGGATTTTTAACTAGGAGATTTATTGTTAAAAATGTTATGCAAGCAGTATTTATTATCTCTTATTTTTGTTTATTATCTCGTGTAGTCAGCGTAATTGCTTGAAGCGAATGAGCGAGCTTTTTTCGTCACTCCAGTTAGAACGAAAATATCGTTAAAATTTGTTTTGGCTTTTATCTGTCATTGGAAAAAAAATGCTTATTTATCTTCTATACGGATAGTCAAATGTCGAAGCAGAAAAACGTACGTATTAATATGTTACTCTTGATTAAAATTTTTAACGTTTATGAAACGATTTTATTGTTACATGATAGCAATATAAGTGAATATTTATTTTTGTTCCTGAAAGTGATTTACAAATATATACGCTTTTCATTTTCCGTACGATCGTGCTGCAGTAAATGCCAGTAATAAATTACTGAGCAATCTACGTTTATGTACGAAAATTAGTGCACGAACAGACAAATTAAAGTCATGAACACTTCTAAACTATGTTGGAAAGTTAAAATGTGATCAAATGCCTTAAAGTACATGTTTTAATCATTTTCAGAACTATTCAATGTGGAAAATGTACTAAGACTTAGTTTAATTATAACTCAAAACAATAAATAATACTGTACACAATTGTATCCCAAAATTCACACAACACGGGGGGGGGGGATCAGCAACAAGGAAAGAGATAGATTGTCAATGTTCTGCCATAGGATTCCATTTTTCACCGCGGTGCACGCTGGGTGAAGGGTTCCAGTTTTTCACCCGTGTTAAGGGTGCAATTTCAGCACCGTATAAAGTGCTGCTGATGAACAAGCTTTTCACCCTTGAAAGTTGCAAAATGCAACCTGTAGTTTTAACGGTGTAAATATCGGAATGTTTATTTTATTTTTTCTATGTCACGAAGTCTTTCTCTTTTTTTTACAATCTGCCTTTATACGCCTCATTATGTTATTTCTGTGTAACAAAATCTATTCTATTGCGTCTTCATTTTGTATTTTTATAAGCTGCTGTCAACGTAAAGATATGCATTTCAACTTCGGTTATCAGAAATAGCAAAATGCAGCAACTGTCAAAGTAAACACCACAGTCTAAGATTTTTGGTAAATGATATTAAATGAGCAGAACTGTTTTTTTTTTTTCCTTTTCTTCTTTTTTTTAAAAAGAAATCCAGCGAAGAAGTAGCAATTGTGTTGTGAGAATTTTTGGAAGTACGTTCTACGAAAATCGATAATTGAATAAAAGGAAAACAGAGCTTGGGAATGAAAAATCATTTGCAGTCCTTGCTTCGGTTTTCAGGTTAATTATATTTGCCGAGGAATTTAGTAATGTGTTTGTCTTTTAAGACAACAAAGGTAAGAAAAATTCAACAAAATTACAAAAGAAGTGAAATACAAGAAGAAAGAAAGAACTTTTTAATTCTCTGTTTTCCAATTTTCTCAATGTTATCTCACATTCTCTCTTTAGACAGATGTTAGCTTTAGAAGCAGTTTAGCTTCAGTTTTATGTTTAGAAAAAATTTTTGCGCTAACGTCCATTAACTTTTAAAATAAGCTACGGATATGGTTATCGGTCTGGCGCACGTTAATGTTTTTGTTTTCACGCAGCCGTTTCTTCGGTTGCTATTCCAAAGACTTGTTTTAAAGTTGAAAATTTCGATGCACAATTGTTTGCAAGTTTTTTTTTTTTCTTTTGGTGTTTAGGATAGGAAAACATCCATTAAAAGAATTACGTGATGACGATTTTTAAAAGGCTATTCGAAATTGAAAAATAATTAGTGTTCATTTAGAAAGTAGCGCTTTTTCAAGCTTTGTGAGTATTGTGAAGTATTTACTTCAATGAAATGTGCTTCATAAATCAGTAACTTCATTTTCAAGAAGGAATTAACATTACCACTTTTTATAAGCTTCGCATTGTGCAGTAAATAGGGATTTAGAAATGATTTATTACTTTAAAAGTATTAGTAAACTTTCTACTAAAAATTTAAAAAAGCTATAAATGACCCCCATTAAAATAGCTGTTGAAATGTTTCTAACAATAAATTGCGAATTAAAAAAATAAACTTTTATAACTAAATGTTATATTTAAAGAAATGAAAAAAAAGCTTATGATTAATTAATGATTTTAAAAAGAAATGGCATTGGATAAAAAATATTATCAAAAATTAATGTGATTACATATTTAATGGGCAAAAACTAGTGTTTTTAATTTTTAACTGATTTCAAAAAAGGACGTTAAGAATTTGTCAGAGACTATTTATATATCTTATTTATCTTATTATGTATCTATTTTATTTTACTTTTTATGTATGTTCTCCGAGAACTCGAAGACGCCTGGACCGGTTTAAAAATTTCTTTTTCTTTTTTTTGAAAGGGTGTACTTTTTAGGTGATCCCGTGGAAGCTTGGTCTGGGTCTGATGAATGGCCCTGTAGAAATCCAAGAAACTTCAAACTTCCTCCTTTGTGGCTACGTACATAACTCACCTCAGCGGGAGGATCTTAACGATGCGTCACCGGTCACGTGATTTTGCCGTGAACGGTGCATTTTCATAGCGAATATTTTATCTTTAACGACAATTGATTCTCAAGACATTGGGATGATTGATTTTTATGGCACTGCTTGTTACTTTTAATTGTATTATTACTAATAATAAATAGTAAAGCAGTAAATTAAAATTTATTTTCCTACCATAGTAGTTGAATTAATTACTTTTAATATTTCGTTTATAAATAAATAACTATTTTAGTCATTAAAATGTTTTATTTTATTTTATTTTAATATTTCAGTTTTAAACAGATTTAGTGTTCAATTCAAGGGGAATTGAAGACAGATATCCCCCGTTATACTTGGTTTTTAATTCTTAATAAGGAAACCCCCCGTAACTGGTTTCAGATTTCTATTTTATGATGCCGCCAATTTAATTGAAATTATAGTACCCAATACTATTTAACAGACTTAAAAAAAATGAGGTTCTGAATTCGTAGGAATTTTTTCATGCACAATTTTCCCATATTATACTCGAAGAAACCCGAGCCGATTTGGAACATTCTTTTTTTTTTTTCGAAAAGGGTATACTTTGCCGGTGGTCTAATGGTCATTCGGTCCGGGTCTGATGAAGGGATCCTGGAAAAATCGAGTGCAATCTTCAAATTTCATAAGCACGCTTAAATCGATTTGCTGTTTGTTAATTCATAATGTCTCACTTAGTGAACTGATTTTTACGATTTTTTAAAAATGGATATGAGGTGGTCTAACTTCGGTCCCATACCTTTGCTTGACCATATTTGCTTTTTTAGAAAAAAAATTATGTGCAGAAAACAATAAATGTCTTGTAATTTCATTAATAAACGGTTCAAAATAAAACCCATTGTTAAAGAAAGAGTCGCATAGCAAAGGTACTTTTTCACCCAGTATTAAAGAAAGTACCATAAAACATTAACAGCAATAATGAACATTTTGAATCAAGTCTTCTCTGAAGCAAACAGGACATTCATTTACTATTATTGCTCCGGTCGTATTTTTATCTTCATCTAAAGCCAAGTAACGAGACATGCTACTTTATCACGAGTTACTTAACGCGTATTATTATGCAATATAAATTAATTTGGGAAAACATTTAGATTTAAATGGTTCTAGCCAAATTTGCATACAAATAAATTTCAGAGAGATACAGCGATTAGTTTACAGTGCCAATAAAATAACCTTTCTTGCAAGTTAACAGGATTCTTTTAACTAACTTCAAAAAAAGAGAAGGTTTTTAATTCATCGGAATATTTCAACGTATATATCTCCTGATAACTCGAAGGTGCCTGGACCGATTTAGAAAATACTTTTTTTTTGTTTAAAAAGGTTCCCAGTATATCCAATGGTCACCATGTCTGGATCTGATAAGGGAATCCTGGAGAAATCGTGGAATCTCTTTAAATTTTATGGGCGTACTTAATGCAATTTGGGTTAGTTTTTTTTAGTGATTCTTGCTTTTACTTTAGGAAAGCATAATTTGTTAAAGTTAAAATGATGATGAAGACAATTTGATTTGTACGTAATTGCGCACTTGAAAAACTCTTTATTCAGTCTGCGGCAGACTCCCCAAGACGCTGATCATTATTTCTTTCTCTATCGCGCTCATCTGAGCCGTTTTCAAACTCCTGTTTTCTACACTTTCTCATTCGAGATGCAAGTAAGGAAGGCCTCGCCTTCATGTTTAACATACACTATCCTAAGTGAAACTTTATATTTATACCACTAAAAAGCAAAACATAAAGTATATTTGAATAAAATAAAAAGTCTTCAAAAAGCACCTAGGAACTAAAAAGCAGAAAACAATTGGTCACACTTGCATACGGTTTCCTATCGATACCTATAAATCAAACTTATTTTACGATCCCAGCACAAAAATCAGCTAAACTAAACTACCAATTACATAATAAACACTACTTGTAATTACTATACCACAAATTATTTTAATACGGTGCCAATTATGTACGATCTCTTAAGTTTTAATCACCTTTTGATTTTGGTGCCTCCTATAAACTACAACGTAACTGACTAAGTTTGGCTTTAATGACTATTTTTGAGATTAGTTGAATTAGTGTTTAACTCAGGAGTCGGTGGGTAGTAAGTTAGGTTAGGTAGTAATTTATAGGAGGCATCGACTTCAAAAGGTTATTAACAAAATAAAAGAGATCGTGTATAGTTAGTTAAGTATAAAATGATTTATCGTCTGGTAATAAAACTCGGTATTTATTTGGTGATTTGTAGTTCAGTTTATTTGATTTTTGTACTGGAATTGTAAAAATAAATTTGATTGATAGGTTTGGGTAAGAAATCGTACGTAAGTGTGACCAATCTTCCCTTTTTTATCCGGGGGGATTTTTGAAGGCGTTTTTTTTTTATTTAAAAATAATTTTCTACCAAGTTTAAAATTTCATTAAGTACGACAACACAAACAAAAAGCTCAAAGCAATAAAAATAGTACAAACTTTTAAAAAAATATATTGAAATTAGAGATTGATAAACAAGATGATCTTTCAACTGTAAAAAAACGAAAATAAAAAATTCCAAATTCGATTGATATCTAAACGTAACATATTATGAGGATAGTTACGTAATCAATTATTGTGTTTATAAAATGTTTTTGATTAAATCAATTAATGGAGATTATTGAAAGGACTACCGAGTTTTTCCTCTTTATAACCTTTAGCGTCATGCGTTCTTATATGTATAACTGTGAAACTAACGTATTTGATTTTGATTGAGCATTAGAGATGGGCATTGTCATTCTTTTAAATGATCGTAAATAAATTAGTAAGGAAAAAAACTCATTTCATGTTTTTCTTTTTTTCTTCGTTTTCCGAAGTAAAGGAAGTATTGTATGCACAAAAAAATTTTGACCCAAAAATAGGCCTTAATTTCTCTTTAGCTCGCCCCCGTATGAATGTTGAGTTCTTTTTTTTTTTTTTTCAACCCGACCACACGTGGATATATATCTAAGAACATATAGACACCCGAAATATCCATGTTGACGATCCCCGAATTATATGCAACGAGTTTTCTCGTGACGTCTGTATGTACATATATGCGTATGTACATATGTGCGTATGTACGTATGTGCGTATGTATCTCGCATAACTCAAAAACGGTATGTCCTAGAAAGTTGAAATTTGGTACGTAGACTCCTAGTGGGGTCTAGTTGTGCACCTCTCCTTTTGGTTTTATTTGGATGTTTCTAAGGAGGTATTTTACACTTTTTTGTGGGGCAAACATTGTAAATATCAATGCAAACTTTAGCGGTGTTATAATTTTTGATAGACACTTTGCGACATATCGCCAAGCTGTTGGTCACCAAGTTCTTTTGCCAACTTGGTGACAAAAATTTGGCGCGTTTTTTTTGCTTTTTTGTTTTTTTCTTAATTTGGTTTTATTTTTGCCACTATTGGCGAGTTGACCATAGAATCGCATTACCTAAAATATTCAATATTGGGAAATTTAATCTGTATAAAACGTTTTTTTGCTTCCGTTCGCAACAAACTTGGGGTAAAAATATTTTAAGTTTCTTTGCTTACTCCAAGGCACTATTATCATTAAATTGGCGTAAAAGGAAGTCATGTGATGCACACATCAGCTTTTTTTTAGCACTTTTTATCCAACGTAACTTGAATTTGTGAGTCAATATCAGTCTTGTTGTCAATACCCAAAACTCAATTTATCTGTCTTCTTGCTGTTAAAAGTCTGCAAATATGACATTTTCCCCAAAAATTCAGTTCAATATTAGATATACCTTAGATTTTTACTCTGGATAACTAGAATAGAAACATATTTAAGCCTATTAAAGCAAATAAATGATGTGATCATACCGAAAAATAATAGTACTAACGAATGTAAATATTAATGTAATGTATTTTTGTAATATAAATTAAAATTACAGCCGTTCATTAATATTTTATGTATCGTCGCCTCTGATTAACAGTAAGACATCTAATCCCAGGAATGATAGTAAGATATCCTGCTGTTAATCTGAGGCGACGATATGTTGCATTGAAAACAAATGTGTTATTAAAGATGCTTAAAGGCTCGTAAATTTTAGAAACGTTGATCGGTCATGTTTCAACAGTACTGGATTAGTCTCAATTTAAACTGATTGTTATTTTCAAGCATACAGAGAGAAAGCTATTCAATAAACCCCTCGTCTGATTAAACGTGTTATAAAAGTATAAGTGTTTCAATACAAGGTGAAAAAATATGGGAGAGGAATTCGGCATGGATTTTATTTTTAAATAAGTACATAAGTAAGTTTAAATAAGTATATAAGTAATTATTTTTCTTTTTCAGAATTAATGACTCATTTTTTACGCATGTAAAGCACATATTGAAAATAAAAAACTTTCTCGAGTTTGAGTCATGATAGGGATGTTGAGTTGGTACAAACGGAAGTCTGCTTTTTAATTGGAAAATGGGCAAAAAGGAAAGATGAATAGAAAAAAAAACTGCAAACCATTTCTTATCGAAAAAGCAATCTTTAAGAAGGCATTTTGCAAGTTCATTAAAGGAATTAATAATGGTCAGATTATTATAAAAAAAGACGGGGTTTACACTAACGTAAAAAATGAATCCTATAAGAATATCCATAAGCATATTGGGAATATATTCATGATATGATGGCCACGCAAAAACTGCAAGGTTCTGAGAAATAATGATAACACAGTTCCATTGAAGACATGGAAGTAAAAATCATGCAATCTTGATTAATGAGGTACTAGGCTTTTTGAGAGAGGAGTTAAAATGAGACAAAGAGAAACGACACTATTAAAGGCGTAACGAAAAGTAACATTTTTAACCGACTTCAAAAAGGAGGCGGTTATCAGTTCATACCGTATGTATGTTTTTTTTTTTTGTTTGTCCACTCATAGCGTATCACCTAAAGAACCGATTTTGATGATTCTTTTTTTAATGGATAGAGGATGGCTCAACTTAGGTCCCATTACTTTGTTTGACCATATTTGTTCTTTAAAAAAAAGTTATGGGCAAAAAACAGTCAATTTCCCTAGTAAATGATTAAAATGATACTAGCGAAGTTCGCACTTTTCATCCGTGGATAATGGTGGCTCAGTGGTAGAATTCTCGTCTCCCACACGAGCAACCCGGGCTCAACTCCCGACTAGGACAAAGTGAATTTTACTAAAATTTCGTTTCTACTGTTTCCCGTATTTTCTCGAATGTTCTATTAATTTCTGTATCTTTTCAAGTCTGGAAAGTTCCAGCACTTTTTCAAGTTATATGTAACATTCATTCGTGGTTCTGAATAAAGATCTCGAGTTGAGACTAACGAGTATTCGCTTCATTTGGCTTTCACATTGTCTTCGCTATCTTCATCTACGCGACAGTATGAAATTCATTGTTATAAAAGTTTGGTGCCTTATAACTGTAACATTAATAGTAATTGTAATGATAATTTTGAATAAATGCTTTTCTAAAGCAATACAGTGATATAGAGTCATATTTCTTACTAGGTAACTTCTTACTTTTACTGAAATATCTACATTTACACAAAAAAGAATGAAATAAATAATTTTGAAAAAAAAATAGAACCGACTTCAAAATTGCTCTAAAAAGTGAAAAATAATTTTATTCTTTAAACACCATCGATAATACTTTTAAACATAATTTTTGAAGTTGGCGCAAAAACAAAAAGTAAAATCCATTGTAACCATGCTTCATTCATATTTTTATCAAAAAATCATCCAAAGTTAGGAACGAAACATTTATATCGTTACTAAAATATGCTGTCATCAATGCGTAATGCATGTGGTAGTGAAGAAACTGGACCTGGTTAAATTTATACTTGTAGTTGAGTTATGGCTGTGAATGATTTTATCGATCGTTTTTGCGCCAACTTCAAAAATTATGTTTAAAAGTATTATCGATGGTGTTTAAAGAATAAAATTATTTTTCACTTTTTAGAGCAATTTTGAAGTCGGTTCTATTTTTTTTTCAAAATTATTTATTTGAATTACGTTTCTTTTCGGGTCCGTTTACGGCGAAGTGAAATCAATGTTTGAAAAATCTGGCTAAAGCCATTTTAAGGTTTCTTTTCCAAGTGATTTGGAGGTTTATAAATATCCCGCTCAGTGCTGAATTTTTTATCAGATGGATTCTTACTCTTTTCCCAGCCACAAGCTCGGATTATTCGTATATCGATTTGCATACAGCCGTCTGAATTCATGGCAAACGTAATTCTCGCCGCCGTAGACTACTCTTATATGTAAAGTATGAGTCGGCTTTCGGGAGGGGAGATTTCAGCTGGGACTACGAAATATTGAATTTGCAATACAAAAGAACTGCAGGGCATAATTCTTTACATAGATGACTGGGTTGGAACGAAACCTAAACTAAGGGCTGTGAAGAGGCCAAAGGCCAAGATAAATGTATCGATTTTTCAAATGTTGAGAGTCATCTTCCTTAATATTCTAAATAGAAAGAGCCTAGATTTTCCCACAAACTTCATTATTGTTAGAAAACCCATTGTTTGATGTTCTTCACCCGTGTTCGCTAAACTCATTTTTCGGACTGGGATTCGAACCGGGACAGCATCATATTATTATTAATAAAGTTTATAAAAAATCGTATTTTCTGCTTGAACATTTGCAACTAAAATTAAGAATTTTTGCAATATTTATCTTCTGGGGCAACTCAGGAACCACAATTTGTTCTTCTTCCGTAATAAGCAAGAAGGATGTGTATATAATATACTATATCAATGCTTTCTCAAATCTCTGTTATTTTTAATTTGATAATCAATTAGTCGGTTCTCAATGCAGTTTTAAAAAAATTAGATTTAGAAAACTTTTTTTTAATATGTATTTGGTGAGCTAGAAAAATCTAAATTACTATTATTTTCATTTTAGATAGATAAATTTAAATATAAAATTCGAAATACTTTATTCATTATTTTAAGCTCGCAAACAACGACAGATAATGCGATAGAAACGATAAGCCTACAAATATTTCTATTCATTCAGCAAAACAAAAAGAAAGAAAAAGAAAACCACTGACGCACATAATACAAAAGAAAGGAAAGGAAAAAAAAACTGATAGCGCAATAGAAATTATTGTTTTAAAATATATAATATAATTTTTTAAATATAAGCTTCAGCTAATATGAGTGTGCCATTAAAATATGTAACGGTTATAGTATCACGGTTCGTTTCTCAGAAATTGCGGTAAACCAGGGTTCAAAAAATGACATGGATTTTATTTTTTCATCAAGCGTGAATTTAATAAAAAACTTACTTTCTGGAGATGAAGAATTGTTTAGCAGGTATATCCTTGAAAAATATTTAAAAGTACACGCTTTTAGTTAACATATTCCTAACACAATTGAAGGATTTTCAAATCTATACATATAATAAAATAAGATGTTTGTGTGTGTGTGGCGCGCTTCCCGGGAAAACGGTAAGGCCTAGAAAGATTAAATTTGGTATACAAGTACAGTTTCTGCCGAAGATGTGCACCTCGGGCTTCGATTTTTGAATTTTGAATTAGAAAAAAAAGTTATTTAATGTTTTATGTGTTTTTTTGCACTTTTTAGTACTTATTACCTCACAGACCGCGAACCAATGGCACCACACAAATATTTTTTGTACTATAGTGTAGAAAATTTAACTTTAAATATGATGAATGAAAAAATTTTGAAGATTGAGCAATTTTTGTATTTTTTATGAATTTTTGAAAAAACCTTTAACTTGCATTTTTTTCTCGGTTTTATTTTTTTCTAATATCATCCTGCGAGAAGAATCAAAGCCTTATTTCTAAGATTTATGTAGGTAATAGTAAAAACATTTCGCCCTCTTCAGAAAAAAAAGTTCTTAAAAATACGCAATAGTTTTTTTTTTTTTTTTACAATTTTTTTAATGTTGAACACTCATGTCTTTTCTAGCATCGGTTGATTCAATCTTTTATGCCTGTGACGTCACTACTTGGATTTCGATTCGATATTTACGATGGAATCTTAATCGCAAGCAATGTTAATCTTTTTTTTTTTTATTACTATATAGCTTACTTCTACATTTTATGACGTGATGACAGCGTGTTTTTCCGGCAGCGCTTGCTTTTTTTCTTTCCTTTTTTGTTTTCTTTAGGGATTGCATTTATTTCTTTTTCCATCCCCCCCCCCAAGCTGGACCTTTTGCTGTATCTATATATTACGTTATATTTCATAGTTGTGCGAATTTAATTCAATAAAAATAGCGAGAGAGTTTTTTTTATCTTTGCAAACGCTACTTTTTGCTCACACATACGGGGAATTTGAGCTTTTTTTTTTTTTTTTTTTGCTCTACTTGTGTAAAAAGTGTTTTTTTTTTTTTTTTGAGTGATCTTTGTTTTTATTAGGAAATGGGCGGGGAGTTAAAAATAAATAGAGATGGATGAGAAAATTTAGAGCCGCCGAAGGCGGCAATCTTGGCGTAAAATTGTGAGTGGCACAAAAAAAGATATAGATGGATTGATTAATACTGCTGCCAAATTTATTTAAACAGCCGCCGAAGGCGGCAAACTTGAAGTAAAAAGGTAAATGACAAGTTAGACAAACAGCCACCGTAGGTGGCTGCTTGCACAGAAAGGCGAATGGCGTAAGAAGGCGAACCAGCTGGTCGCCGCAGGCGGCTAGTTATAAATAAATCAAAACCTTTTTAAAATAGTTTTATATTATCACGTATTCATGTTTTTCTGAAAGATTCTATGCAGCCGCTATTGTACGCATTTTTGCTAGGTAAACATTCCATTTCATGCCAAATGGTTGTCTTTATAAATGAAATATCTTTCAACTTGTCATATCTTTTATTTTACGCATTTGCATCAATAAATATTATAAAATTTAGGATCACCCTCAATATCACGAAAGGAGTTAATGATCTATCCCCATTAATAAAAATATATACATTAACGCTACTTTATAAGCACACCTAAGCTCATTTTTAACTATAAATAATATATCTGGGAATGTAAACTGAATAATACGCGAATGCTCCTTATTAAAGAAGATCTGCGACTCTGGCTATGAAAATACGATAAGTCCAAAAAAAAAAACCTCGAATCTTTTTTCGGAGATGGAGCTCATATGATTGAGTTCTATACTCTGGTTTTATGCCAAAAATAAAGTGAAACGAGCCGATGTGTCCATCACCTTTTACGCCAATTTAATGATAAAAGTTCCTTGGAGTAAGCAAAAAAAAAACTTTAAATATTTTTACCCCAAATTTGTTGCGAACTGAAGCAAAAAAACTTTTATACAGATTAATTTTCCCAATATCGGACATTTTATGTAAAGTGATTCAATACTTAATTTTCTAAATACCGCCAATAGTGGCCAAAATTAAACCAAAAAAAAAAAACACGCCAAATTTTTTGTCGCCAAGTTGGCAAAAAACTTGGTGACCAACAGCTTGGCGATATGTCGCCAAGTGTTTGTCAAATTTTAACACCAGTTGAGTTTGCGTTAATATTAACAATGATTTACCCCCAAAAAGGGGCAAAAGACCCCCTTAAAAACATCCGCACGCAACCAAAAGGGGAGGTGCACAACTAGACCCCACTAGGAGTATACGTACCAAATTTCAACTTTCTAGGGCATACTGTTTTCGAGTTATGCGAGGTAGATGCGCACATACATACGTACATACAGACGTCACGAGAAAAATCGTTGTAATTAATTCAGGGATCGTCAAAATGGATATTTCGAATGTCTATACGTTCTTAGACATATACCCATGTGGGGTCGGGTTAAAAAAAGAAAAAAAACTCAACATTCATTCTTGGGAGAGCAAAACGGAAATTAAGGACTACTTTTGGGCAATTTTTTTTTTCTAGAATACAATACTTCCTTTACTTTGTAAAAGGAAGTAACAATAGTAAAACAAACCCCGGGGAAAAAAGAGATTTTGATTCATTTTGAAATATTTTAGGAGAGAGGGGAATACCCCTCTACCCACTCCCTCAATTTAGACCAAGTCCCCCGAATTGGTCTAAATGTTCATGATTTTGAACTTTGCACATCTCTAGTCCCTCATAAGAGTGTTAATGCATATCTTTACACTATATTACCTTCCTTTCCAAATTAAAATAATGGCTATAAATCTGTCGAAAACTGAAACAAAAATTTGGGGTCACCATTTACAAAAAGTCGGTCGTGTAGGGGGAAAATGGTAGTCATATTTGTATTTAGGAGCATTTTGAAGGCTTTTTTTTTTTTTGCCGCACAATGTTACTCGATTTTAATTTTCTTTCCTTTTCCATATTTTCCCCTGTCATTTAGAAAATAATGAAATATTTTGAAATTTTGTTTGTGTTCTAGCCTAAAAGATAGAATTTTATATGAGGTCCGGCTTTCCGGCAGAAAAAGGTTATGCACTAGTGGCATAAAACAGCTTGTCGACCGCGGTTAACTGGTGACTAACCAGGCGCCTTCTAATGGAAAACATAATATGAACACTTACCGCGATGTAATCAAAGCAACCAACCCATGCGATCATGCCCTCAGAGACTGAAGTTTCGGCCTTATTAATTTCAATTTGAATTGGTCAGTAACCGAGCTGGAGGAAGATATTCTGTCATTCAAGCTGAGCGACACTCGTGTGGTACCTTAAACATGAACCGATTACATGAAGTACACCGCCAGCTCAGTCATTTCAACCCGAAGACTGCACTTTCGCGTTTATAAGCACTCATCAGCCTGGCATAGGAAAGTGACTGAGCTGGAGATGGAAAACCTCTTAAGGAAGCAAAAAGTGCAAAACAAACTGGTAGCTAATATAGAATTAGCACAGACCAGATGAGTGACCGAAGCAATGGTTCGGTTCAACTCGAAGATTGAAGGCAAAGCATGATATATTCAGTAAATTACCGCCCATTCGCCAGGGCTAAAGTAGAAATACATGAAATACACCGCCAGCTCAGTCATTTACAGCCGAGGACTGCAGTTTCGTGCTTATTAGCACTCAGTTAACTACCAGTTAGTTTGGCACTCTTGGCTTCCTTAAGAGGTTTTCCATCTCCAACTCAGTCACTTTTCTATGCCGTGTTGAGTGCAAATAAGCACGAAACTATAGTCCTCGAGTGAAAATGACTGAGCTGGCGGTGTATTTCATGTATTTCTGCTTTAGCCCTGGCTAATGGGCGGTAATTTACTGAATATGAACCGATTAGTTAAAACAAATTTAGCACACCAGTAATGTAATTTAGCACCTTATGGTGTTGAACCGCATTGAGTTGACGAAAATTAACTTGGATACCAAAAGCTCGGTGACAAATCGCCAACAGTCGGCGAAACAAATTTGCCAGCCATATATTATTTGGTTATTTAGCTGCCAAAGTATTATCTATATATCACCAAGTTATGATATTACTTCTGCTCGTATTGACAAAGCCGTGGTTAGCTGAAAAGAATACTCTCTCGATACTTGACGCTGCTATAAAACCACTGACCTCGTGCTCGAGAAATCCCTGCATAGAAAGGCCTGGGATTGGTCGCTTGCAGTATCCTCGGAAGCAGAGTAATAGAGACTTTCCCTCCCTTTGGGACAGTGGTAAAATTGTGCAGGTCTAAGCGACAGATTCATTTGCCTTGGTTTCCTATGGCATTTAAGTCCGATAAACCAATTAAATTAGTATGTTTAGGAGTCTCGGGATTGACAGGTCTGAATTGGCATTAACGTGGATTCCCCTTCCCCACCCCCCTCCCTCCAAAAAAAGAAAAACTTGTCAGGACCCCTTTTTTGGACATCAGAATGCAATCAAAATGGAAGCTGCACAACTAGAAGCCATAAAGGTCATCGGTATGAAATTTTAATCCTCTACGACAATCCGTTCTTGAATTTTGCGAGATACATATCTAACTACATACAGACATCACGAGAAAATTCTTGTTAGTTATCTTAGGGATGATCAAAATACATATTTCGGCTGTCTATACGTTCGAAAATACCTATGCATGCTGGGTTATGCTGAGTAACTAAAACATTACTCCAGTTATTATTAGCCTATTTTATTTTATATTTTATAACATGGTAAATAACTTTACGATTGAATTGCCTGTAACTGTAATAAGGTAGCCAATAACTGTGTATTTGGCTTTTGTATTAACTTTATTCAGAATACATTAACAGAATGAATTTACAAACAATGGGAACTTAAATACATTTTCATTCTATAAAAAAAAATGTGAATATGTTTTATTTATTTTAAATTGAAACATACAGTTATGAGGTCGCTTAATTGGTCAATAACGTACCGTTTCTCCTATTCTTAGTTTAATGGACAGTGAATATGGTGAAAGGAAGTTCAAACATTTTATATTTATGATGAATATACATAAATAGAAGTAATAAATACAAGATATTTTGCGGTTTAATTTTTAGTAAGAGCTTTGGAAATTTAAAAGTTAACACGTTTTGTTCTAAGGAGTCTTATTAAACATTTATTATTAGCTAACTTCAGTGAATCGATTTTCCAATTGTGAGATAATTGTTCATTAAATGACTATAGAATAGTAAAAGAGCTTACATAAATTTAGATTTTTAACATAAAAGGATCGATTGAATATGTCTTCCAAGCACTTTACTTGGACCGTAACAATAAATCATGGCAATGCAACAACTCATCCAGATTAACAATTTATGGAAGAGCAATAATAATTTAATCTAACATGAGAGCAAATATTTGCTACTTTATATTCTGCGATAAAACAGCCTGGCATTACGCACTTAACATGAGCCAAGCATTACGAGCTGGATATCTAAAATAGTAATATTTTCTGCCGCTATGATAATTTAAAAGCGAGTGGAAATATTTCGAGGATATCTTCGAGTTTAGAGAACGTTATATTTTACCCGACAATACTAAAATTTAAATTTCAGTTCTAAGAGATTAGTTATATGAGCGTAGCTTAGAAGTGGGTATTTGACTCAAAGTAGGGTTTAACGATATGATGAACCTTTCATACATTGGAAATGCTTCTCAATTTACAAATCAAACTTAACCAAAGAGTAATTATAATCAAAGTAACTTATGATAAGATTTAAAAAGCTTAAATAAAAAAAAAAGTTTTTGATAAGGAATCTGAAAACAAATTAGCAGTATAATTCCAAGGTTATGTACTTAAAGTAAGACATCAGCATAATTTCACGAAGTACAATTTACTGTAAAAGAACTTGCTTGAACTTGTTTTCGCGGTTTTCGAGAGGCCGTTGCAATCACAAAAATTTAAGAGGTTTTTTTTTTTTTTTAATTATCGATTCTGTTGTTAAATAATTCGAGAAATTTTCAGCTCTCGAAATCACCGATTTCTTCATTTTTGCGAAAATAATTGCTTTTACAGTATGCCATTTTTGTATTTATATTTTTAGAGGCATATGAATGACAAAATGGATATGTTATTACGAGCATATACTAATGAATACAAAGGAAACTGATACTTATAATTAATAAATGGTCATGATTATTATTCAAATTAGTAACGCATAAATTACTGTTTTTTTACACAAAACAGAAAAAATCCAGAAATGATTGAGAAATATAAACAAGTAAATATATAATTATTATTTTTTCATTCTGCATCAAATAAATTAAATCATCACTGACATCGACAAAAAAAAAAAAAAAAAAAAAAGACGCAGACACAGCGTCCACGTGGAATTGGCTGGCTAACTTTCATCACGATTTTCAATGAAAGGTACGTAAATGACATTACAAAATAGAGGTCGAAAGACGATTATTATGGTATCAGCAAGAATATTTTTAGTCATTTATATCATAGTCATTTATATCATAAACTTACAATTGCAAGATTTAGTACGATACATTACCAAAGTTAAAGAGTCAGTTTAATGCTATGGGCTTTTAAGCATTACTTTAACTATTAATTTTAACATGTTAGAAATCACAAAATACTGGAAAATAGCAAAATGCATCTGTAGCCTAAAACAACAAACTACTTATTTTCAAAAGTTTTGCCACTTTTGAAACAAATCTGCTACACAATTACCTTTTCTTTTCAAACATCTGAGTGAATCTTGATTCATGAAACAATGTTTACGTATTAGGGTTTCCAATCCCGCGCCGATTTCTTTCCCGCGGGCTTTCGGGATTGTAAGAAGCTAGTCCCGCGGGACTAGCTTCCGACTTGATTCTTCTAAAAATAGAAAATTTGTACTTTTTAGGAAGGACTGCTTTTATTACTTGAATTAGTATTTTTTTTGAAACTGTGCACCAGTTAAAGAGCACTGCAAAGTCGAATTCCTATTGGTACTTATTGTTTGGTACGCAAAAGTGTGCATTAAAAAAGTCCTAGTGCATCTTAACAAAGCATTGCTAGTACAGGATGAGAAAGGATTTTTGCTCAAAAAATAATGCGCTTGACGAAAACATGTGCTGTGGCTTCATTGTGGCTCCACTTTTGCAAAAGATTCATATTATCTTTATCATCTTCTGAGATTTTTCTACTTTTATGCTTGCACAAGAACTGCAAATTTCGGATAAAAACGGTGGCTATGTATGTTTTGCTGTATCCAGTATAACTTGCAATAAAAATACCCTTTTTGCTTCATAAACGTTGGTCATTGAATCAGTACATTTGGTTCATTACTGCAAGGGGTGAGTGCTACTTGGTTTCACCAAATCGTTGGCTCAGTGAAAGTTTTTGGATAACTTCTCTAATTTTACCTCTCACTTGAAGGAGACATTCAAAAACTTGAACTGCTTAACTTACCGCATTGTCATGCGAGTCATCCTATGCTTCATCCAAGTTTCTGTCGCCTCGTTTAGAGTCGTGCCGAATATATAAAACATGGCAGGTTTTACACATTTAGAACTGATAAAACGGAGGGAGTGAAGACATTCATTTGTGAAACCAAGACCATAAGCCACGGGATGGACTTTAAAGCAAAGTATCGGAAGAAATCAGGTTTCTTTCGCTTGTTTCAGGCAAAACGTTCCAACCATTCGTCGTTGTTGAGTCACGTGACTTGAGATCCTTGATCAGCTTTTGCTAAGCCAATGATTGGACTTTCTCCCTCTATTTTAGTTCCTTCCCTAAGGTTTTACATTGCTTTCTTCTATATAGAAAAATATTTTCCTCTTTACATTTCCGGCAAGTTTCAGCTCACTAGCGTAAGTCCTTCGTGGTGTTACAATTTTCACAAACAGAAGTGTACAATTTCTGAAAAGAGTTTACTCCATTTCACTGCAAAAATACAATAGAGAAGCAAAAATAACATATTGAAATTTTCGAATACTGGATTCTATTATATATGTTTATATACCGCTCTACATTGAAAATGAAACACCAAGCCGATATTCAGATTATGTAAAGAGAACAGCGCCGACTCAGTAGAGTGTAGGATCACCGTGAACGACGATGCACAAAGAAGCGCGTCTAGATTTAGAGTCAAGAGGAGTGCGGATGGTTTCCTGATAGATGGCTCTCCATTCCCGGTCAACGAAGTGGATAAAGGCGCCCAATTACATCCAGCACCTGTTAGATTGGTGACAGATCAGGAGAGTACAGCGGTCACGGAAGCATCTGTACACCTTGTAGAGCATTAGAGAACTAGAGCTGACCTGCTATCATACGCAATAGCGCCCCAAACCATGAAGCCGCTTTGTTGAGCTGTGGGGAGCTCTACAGTTGCTGCAAGAAATATACTTGTCACCACGTCAGCGCCACACTCGTATGTGGCGACTATCACTGGAAAATTAGATGTGTGACTCATCTGAAAACACGACGTTCCGCCAATCCGTTATCTAAATCGCTCTAACACGACATTATTCCAAGCGTTGGCGCCTGTGCTGTGTCAATGGCAGACACGACAACGGACGGCGTGAGTGCAGGCCACTTGCAACCAATCCACTGGAAATGGTTCTGATCGATAAGGAAGCATGCAGGGTGGCTTGCACATGCAAAGAATGTTGGTACATGTGGCTTACGGGGCTGCCACCTCTTGTCGGTGGATGCGTCGATCTACTGGTGCTGATATCACTCTGGCTGCACCTGTACCCCTCAAACTTACCACATTTCCTTGCTCCAATCATCCTCGCCACAGCCGATACACAGTGAACGGTGTAAGCATCTATGTTGGTATCATCTGCTATTTGATGTAAGGACCAAACTGCCATTCTCATCCCAATCACTATACCCCACGTAAAATCTGTCTGCTGGAAGTTTCTCTGTTGACGGCGGTCTCGCGTTCTCTCCTACTATCCACGTATCTTCCGAGACGAAAACAAAATTTCTTCGATTATTCGTTTTGCAGAAATAACGGCACGAATATATTCCTTCATTTATATCTTACTTCACTTGAGTTAGAGAGTTGCGCATTTCACATTATTTGCATAACTCAGTGACGTGCGCCTACCCTGAAATTTGTATACATTTCTGACCACGCTCTTCTATGTGTTGCATTTAAAATGTCGAACATTGTATTAATTAATTCATAGTGTGTACAGTAGAACGTCGGAAGCATATGTCAGCTTCTGAGAAAAGTTGCAAATGGCAAATTGTGTTAATTACACGTGTTTTGAGTTTAGATACAGTGACATGTTTCATGTTTCACTTTTTTTAGTCAAAATAGTTTAGAGCTAAACTTTAATCGCAATGAAGTTAGACAGGACGGAAACCAAATCTATTAGCACTACATCCAGGTTTTTAGAAGGCAAATTCATTATTGATTTAACTCGCTGGTTTTACTTCACTACTGTTCTTTCCACAAATAAAAATGTTTATGCAATAAAAAAATCCCCGTAACACGTGAAAGCACGATAATTGCAAAATTTGCTTTTCTATGTCCGTTTCTATATATAAATTACCTTTCCCTTACAAAACTAATATTTTCCTCATATATCGCTGGTTAAAAGTACTCGTCGTAGTCTGTAAGTAGAATATCGTCCACTGATAAAGAAAAATCGAAAATATTAAATTTTTAATCATTCTCAGCGATAAAACTTAGCTTGCTTCTTCACTTTCTGAATTTAAAAAAAATAATAATTGGAATTGAGTACTTTTGTCTAATACATTTGCAAGATTACTTTGTTAAAAACTCATTCTTCACTGTGCATTAAAACTTGCGCATTGAAAGAAACATAATGGTGCTTGAAAAAAAAAATCAGTACTTTGCATAGACCAAATTTCATGTTCCAGCTTAAACACTGTTCCTGAAATTCCGGGAAAAGGGTGGGATTACGGGAGGAAAAAGCAAAGTTTTAGGCCATGTAGCAATTTATATTGAGCGCGTTTGTAGAAAATGCACCGAACCACATTTAGAGAATTCGAAAGTCTTTTTTTTTTTTTTGATGGAATCTGTGACTGAACAATCCCACTTCTATAGGAGGTAATAAACAAGCCCAATTCCCATCTATTAATGACTAGTCCAAATATTTTACACCGCAATGATCCTCCCCCCCCCCACACCACCATGGAGAAATTTCTGACTGCGGTTTGAATGTAGATGAGATCGCTGTAATGGGAGAAAACCAGTAATGCTGCTAAGCATTTAATGAAAGAAGGTTTTCTGAATTGACGATGTAAAAGTGATCAGAAATTTCCTTCAAGAAATCCAATGTGAGGCAAATATTCAGATTGCATCGAAAAAGTACACCAACGTACACATTCCGTCTTAGAGAAAAATGAGAAAATTTTGATTCCAACTGCTATGCCACATTGAAAGTGGGCGATGCAGTTGTCCTTTTTAAAACAACATAAGTTTCCAAAAATGTCTTTCTTCTTCAAACAAGGGGCACAAACCCTACAAACAGCAACCTTTTTTTTTTTACATTTCACCATTTATTTAAAGAAAATGGAAGGTTGTTAACATTTTGATAACAGTGTCTCTTCCAGTTCGCTTCATGCGGTAATTACGAACTTAAAACCCTTTCTTTTACCTTTCCCAAGCACAGGCAAAAGCATACACAATAATAAAGACAACCTATTTATGGTACATATTGGGGCCTGGCGCCGATCCCGAGAAACAACAGACCCGAAATCCGAGCAGAAAAATTAAATCGTGGTCCTTAGCAACGCCATTTATCAACGATAATTCAGTTTAAGCCGTCAAAAATGGGTCCCAGAATGATGCTTTGATTGCAAAGCAGAACCTCACTGGGGCGGAGATTGCAAATGAATCGTTGGCGTCCTACAAGAATGATGGATGCTTAAAATGTTATTTAAGCAATTGAGGTTTGTGGCGCTTGATTAGGCACGTTGCAAAGCTACGTTCAATTAACCACAGTTGGGTGCTTACCAAACGTTTCAAAATGGTCAGTCTCCGCTATTTTAATAGCGTTTTCATTTTGAAACTGAAGTAGGGATATTCATTTTTTTAAATACACAAATAAATGTGAGTTAAGTTTTCCAAATTGTTTTTTGATTTCCATAAATAAACTATGCGCTAAATTTAACAAAGGAAATATTTTCCTTTTTTCATTTTGAAAAAAAAAAAAAAAAAAAAAGAAAAAAGTTAAGAATGAATATTTTTTTAGTTTCATTTCAAGAGGGAAATACTTCATTGTACACCCAAATTAAAACTATTATCAACGGTAATAACCATTGATAAGCATAACTACATTGTGTTCGAATCATCCTGCTTTCCTTTTCTCCTAAAATTGACGGTTACCGTTGGATTGTTTGCATAGATGTTATTTTAACTTAAAAAAAGAATCCTCTGTAAACACATTTGTGTGGATTTTTTTAAACTGACAGATTAAAACAGCTTTACTTTCCTTTTGCAAATTGCATCGTTTTTTAACATTAAAATATGTAAAATGTGAACAAATATTATTGCTCCTAAATTCGTTATACCAAAAAATACTTATATTTTTCTCTGCACTTTTAAAATATACTTTTGCTTGAAAACTATTTGTACAAGTTTAGTTCAGTAAAACTTCAAAACACATTTTATGTACTAAGTAGCTAAATTGTTTGCTTATTAGATAAAGGCAATGCCCCTTTTCTTATAACGCACTATATATTATATGCATGTAATGAAAAACATGTTCATTATAATTGATACTTGTTACGACTAACAGTCCAATAATACAAGGTGCGTTTTAAAATAGCAGTGAATGGAGGCATAACTCAAAAACAAGACTAGTAAAATATGCGTCACTGCACTGGGCTGGTTATGCGCCGCTATTGGTGGTCGAACGTTGTATATTAAAAACCTCGTGTCTTATTGAAACAGAGCTATATATATCCAAATCATTACAGAAAAGAATGATGTAGACCCAGGTATACGGAACGGACGCAGTAAGTGCTCGGGCGGGAGAGAAAACCGTAGAGGACGAACCACATTCTGGACGAAACTCAACTTCTTGACTAAACATTGTGTAACTGTTACAACACATTCACCGAACTCGCCAGAAATATTGAAATATCGCTTGTAGACGGGTCATTCCACGAGAAATCCCCCAGCCACACATGTAATCCATGTTCTTTGATTTCGATAAAATTGGATGTTTTTAATATGTCTGTACTGGTAAGTAATCATGTGATTTTTTTCATTCCTGTTCGGTCGAGTTCGGAATTTACAGCCCTTCAGCAGTTCATCACTAAGTAAAATAAGAGTAAATTAAATGGATAAAAACTAATATTCAATCATCCACTCATAAAAAAATAATGATCATAAGCTCTTACTTTTGTGAGCTGTATTTTTTGCGAAAATTTAGATATCGGTGATTGCGCGAGTTGATCACTTCATGAATTTCACATGAACAGAACCGAAAGTTGATTCTATACAGCGTGTCCCCGTTCAACCGGCAAATACCTCTATTTCCTCAACCGTTAATCCAGGATGCATACTTCCACTTACAAAAATGCTCAAAATAAGGTAAAAAGTCAATATATTGAAAGCTTGAAGCTAAAAAAGTGAAAAAATACGAATTCTAAGTAGGTCCTTTAGTTACGCTTAAGGAAATAATCTCAATTGAAAAAAAAAAAACTTCAACACAAAACGTTTGAAACGCTTACGACCCAAATTCAAAGAGACACTGTAGTACTTTAAACATTTAACGGATCATGCAGAAAATAAGATTATAATGGACCTTTCAAAAGAATAACAGGTTGTCGATTTATTTTTTTAAAAAAAAATCTTTCAATGATATTGAAAAATAAATGCCAGTGTTATGCTGCGCTATGATACGAAAAAACACACTACAATAGCTCGTCACTTTGAAAAAGCACGCTCTATTCATGCACTTATTAACCGCTATATTTTACCCCTAAAAGATATAATTGACTACAAATGCAAAGTGGTATAAGTCATAGAACGCTGTGATTAACATCTCGGTGATTATTTGCCGTAATAATGTCAAACATTTAATGTAGGAATTACTTTTTAATAAAGATTATTTCCCTAAAAATGAAGTTACGGGAACTAAGGTTCGTATAAAAAGTTAGCTATAGTATTTTTTATTAATTTTTATTTTCATTCCAAACTTTTAATATCTTGACTCAGCATCTATTTTGGCCATTTTCGCAATAAAGTATGCATCTAGGACAAACGGTTGCGAAAATAGAGGTCTTGCAGTTTAAATGCGGAAATGCTGCATATATGAAGTTGAAGTATTTTACAAGGCTTACATTGTCGTGATTACGGCGAGTTCGTGAAAATGAAAACCTAGTGAAAATTAAGTGTTTTTGCGGTACATACTTTTTTATTACTGTTATTTCTATTTTTACAGTATAGTGAACGTTAATTGTCATGATTTTACTTGGTGTATTTATATCATGCGCTATTTTTAAGCAAATTTACGATGCGTCGCATGATCAATTATAACTGAAAGAAATCAATTTTTCGCCAATAAATATTTGCGCTACTCATTTCTTTAAAAAAATATAATCTCTTATTTTTCAAATATTACGTTTATTGCATCCGCTATCGTAAGAAATCATTCCTAGCGATAAAGGCCATCCAAAGGACTCTTAAAACCCAATAAAAATCAACATCATAACAGCAATATAAAAAAAAATCTGCTGAATTCAATGCATTCAGGCGTATTTGTAATTGCGATATGTCTACTAAAACGAATGGACCGAGTAAAAACGCGGGTCACCCCTCTTTCCTGAGGGCTAAATGCAATCGATTCCTTCCTAAGAGTCATTTAATCAGGTTCTCTTAAAGCATCTTTATCCTCCTTTACTCTTAATTCCAACTTAGAGGGACTCCAGATGAACAACTCACGGCTAAAAAGAAGGCCCTGCCTAATGAGCGAATAGGATCGATACTGCTCTGAGGTATACAGTTTTTTTTTTTTTTTTTTGCTTCAGCTCTATTCTATAGAGAACTGAAATAGACGATGCTTGGATTACTGGATTTTTTTCCGGACCTTCCTCAAAGGAAGAAAGAGATCGTGCCATAAACGTTCATGTTTCTCTTTTCAGTTTTTACCAACACAGTGCAAAAATGCTATTCCTCCCAAATTGATGTTGATGGGCTTTTTCTGACTTCATGTTACGCTTCTGCTAGTAGAAATAAAAGTTAAAATGTTCTGTTTTCTACAAAATATGCTGTATTTCAAATAAATTAAAACTTCTAGTTCAGTTTTCACAGTTTAAACATGTTAATATTAATGATTAGTTGCTCAACAATGTAAAAGTAATACCACCAGTAGTTAACTCCCTCATATTGTAGTCACCTCAGACTTCTAGTTGACACTTATAAGAAAAAATTAAATGAGGAAGAGAAACACAGATGCCAAAAGATCAGCTCAGAAAAATCTGAAAGTTGGCATTAAAAATTTAAGCACCATTTGTTTGTTTGTTATTTTTGAAAGTTTTTTAATGAAGAGGTAAATCCTGTTAATTGTTTTAAAAATTCTTTTACTAATAACGACTACATCAAGCAGTTAGATCACGTGTTATTACAAGGAGGAAAAAAAATCAATGACATTCAGTTTATTTTGCGAACCAAACGAGAACATTAGGGTGGAGCGCAAAAAGTTTTTTTTTTTTTTTTTAAGATTTTGTTTGAGTGCTCGTGTGGAAAAGCTGGGTGCTGGTGTGTAGGTTACCCGTGAAATGTTTCGGGAGAAAAAAAAAAAGTCTTCATCTTTGCAGGTGATCTCAGATTTTCATGAAACTTTCAAAAACTGCTTCACTTTGACATCTGAAATTTATACATGGGTTATTTCACGTCAAATCGCCTAATGCCATGTGCCGTCTTGTCTCAGATTTTGTCCATTATTTTTTTACGAACAGAAATCTATGAGAAAAGCCGAAATTATTTTTTTTAGATTTTTTGAATGAAAATTACGCTTTGGAGAAGTTTTTCGAAAATTCGATTTTTGATCATTTTTCGGAGTGAATTTAGAAAATCTCTCTAATTTCTTGATTTTTCAACAAATTAAGCTGAATTCGGTATCAAATTCAAGCTAATATTCTTCTCTTTCAGTGTGAACGGCAGAAAGTATTCTATGAGCAGTTGGGTGTTGCCACTCTTTATCTAAAGTCAGTTTTTATGTTTTTTCAATTGGGAGATTAAATAAGTTATATCTCCGGAGTACCTATTACGGACTGCATCAAATTTTTTCTACAATATTTAAATCATTATCTTGCTATATAGAAAAAAGTAGAAGGGTGTTTTTTGTTGTTTTGAAATAAAAAAATAAAGTTTGTTTTGCAGAAAATACAAGTTTTCTATTACTTTAAATTACTTTTAAGCTTAAAAAAATTCAAAAATTTTTCAGAACAATTAATACTGGACTCTCAAAGGATTTGTATCAATAGTTAATCGCTAAAAAGTTGTTTACTTTTGAAAAGAAATGCGCAAAAACCTCCGTTTCAGACTTCGCAAAAATAGATAAATAAATAAATAAAAACCCTTTTGATTGAAAGTGTACTAAATATTAAGAATAATAATTTGAAGAATAGTATGAAAAACGTTTCTAAAGGCATAATTTCGCTTTTTTTTTTGGACAACAAAAGATGGGGGAGAAACAAAATAATTACAATTGAAAAGTTTTCATAGCCTAAATTTGTTTGGATTACGTAACATCCGACAATGATCTTCCGCTCTTACAATACTCATGCAATACGCATCATTCTTCTTTCGCTTTGAAAGTTAATCGACACATAGCTTTCGTCGATTATAAAATATTAAATGAAATGCATGCTTGTGCGAAAGGCATTTTTTAAAAAAATTACTATTTCCTTTGTATCAGAAGATGAAAAAGTCAGAATTTATATCAATAAGTTTCAAAGAGGTTCTAAAATATACTTCAATCAGCAAAAATAATCTTCTTCAGAGAAATTTAGAGTTGTGGAGTACTTACTGTAAGTGTGGAAGTTCATTGTCAGGTGTAACGTTATCCAAACAAGATTATGCAAAGAAAAGTTTTCAACAGTATTTTTTTTTCCATCCTTCAATGTCAAAAAAAAGCAAAATAATTCCATTAAAAATAATTTAGTACGATTCTTCAAATTTTTTTCTTAATATTTAGTACACTTTCAATCAAAAGTGTTTTTTTTTTTTTTTTATTTTTTTTAAAATTTATTTATTTATTTATTTATTTTTGCGAAATCTGAAACGGAGGTTTTCGCACAATTCTTTTCCAAAGTAAACAACATTTTAGCGATCAGCTATTGATACAAATCCTTTGAGAGTCCAGTATTAATTGTTCTGAAAAGGTTTTGGCCTATTTAAGCTTAAAAGGGATTTAAAGAAATAAAAAACTTGTATTTTCTGCTTACATTTTCTGCAAAACAAACTTTTTTTTTTTTATTTCAAAGCAACAAAAAAATCCCTTCTACTTTTTTCTGCATAGACAGAGAATGATTTAAATATGCTGCAAGAAAAAAAAATCGATGCAGATCGTCGTAGGTACTCCGGAGATATGACTTATTTAATCTCCCAATTGAAAAAACTTAAAAAATGACTTTAGATATAGAGTGACAACACCCAACTGTTCATAGAATACTTTCTGTCGTTCACACTAAAAGAGAAAAACATTAGCTTGAAATTGATACCAAATCCAGCTTAATTTGTTGAAAAATAAAGAAATTAGAGAGATTTTCTAAATTCATGCCAAAACGGTGACTCCGAAAAATGATCAAAAATCAAATTTTTGAAAAAATTCTCCAAAGCGTAATTTTCAATCAAAAAATTTAACACAATTAATTTGGATTCGTAAAAAAAAATGGAAAAAATCGGAGACATAACGGCACAGCCGACTATTTAACTCAGGCAATTTGACGTGGAATGATCCACATATGTTTAAAAAAAAAACTATCATTTCTAGTTGGTGAGTAATTAATTTCTGAAATTCGTTAAAAGTCGCTCTTTTCACTAGCCAGCAGAACTTTAAACTGTTATAAATTCAGTTCTATGGTAACTAAAGAGCAATATAATAGCTTATTTAAAAAAAAGTTTGCACTTTAATTTGAAATGTTACTTAAATGCGCTTCATAAAAAGAAAATTCGCTAAACTTTAAATTTTAAAAGATTTTTGACGTAATGTTTCATAATGATTTCGATGGATGTGCCAAAAACACTCGTCAATATTCCATCAGAAATTGAAATTAGGTTATTTTTTTTTCTTTCTTGAATACAGTTGTCTTTTAACATTACACAATTAAGTAAAAAACGTCGCAAGGTCGCTTGTCACATAAATTACATCTAAACGAAAGATTTAAAAAAAAAAAAAAAGACTAAAACTGATATGTATCAAACGGTTTTTTCTTTATTTTTCCAGCGCTATGAGCAACTATTTACTATTTCCTTATAACCTGCATTTCATTTATGTATTTGAATCGTTAGTGTGGTAATAAAATAGTGACTTGGAAACATTTAAGACACAGTGAAGCAAAAACCTTAAACTTTGTTGAATAGGAATTTTGGTATGACAATCGGCAACATTTACTTTATTTCATCACGCACGAAAGAGAGAAAGAAAGAAAAAAACAATTAATAAAAATAACGCCGAAACAAAACGATCTCGTCAACCCTAAGGAGCATTTTAGATGTCGTAAATATTTAAAAACTGAGATAGCGCTTTTCATGTTGAATCCTCTGAAGCACCCACCAAATGGGAAGTAGGAGACAGATGCAGTGAAAAGGGGATGGAATTGCACCTTATCCCCCCTTTGATACGTCACGCATACGCAATCAAAAGAAAAAAAAAATGGTGCAGGCACCGCGGAAAACCGGCCTACACGCTAGCTCGGAAATATGACGAGAGTTTATTTTTAGGGGAAGCTTTGAACCCATGCGGAATATATAAGTGAAATTCGGGTCACTCACAACTGCTCCTGTGTATACAAGGCACGTTAAGGGGGGGGGGGAGGGGTTATTTTATCGATGGTGGAAAAGTAGCATCCGTCCTATTTGTGAAAGTAGTTTGGTTTATTTTAATTTTTCTTTCGAATTTCAAAAACTAGGTACAAGATGGGAACAGCTCAACTTTTTGCCGGTTTTGTGTTCTTTCATTTACTTTAAAAGAAATTCTAGGCACGAGTTTCAGTACACAAAAATTTGTTTCTTTTGCTTCGGGATGCCGTATAGTGTGCCAACAACGTTATCGCACGTAGTACTGAATCACATTATTTATTATGAATTAAATTTATTATTGTTATAGTAAACCTCTCAATATTCATTCCCATTCAAACTTGAATATGCTGTCCAGTAGCACTGATATAACTAATAAAAAGACCTTTTAACGTATTTTATTGCCGCGCTTGTAGCCAGTTACAGTTTTGACGAGTCGACACCTTTGTTGAACTAAGTTAGCTTGATAAATAAATACTTTTTTACTGAAAAGTAAAGTATAAAATAACAACGTCAGAAAGCACAAATTGCAGATTACTGCAGACACGTGTTTCGGGGTTTCAAGGAACGCCTTTTTTATTTATAAACTCATTTCTTTTGCATTGAAAAAGGCATAAGACAGAAAGCTGAAAGGAGCCTTTTTGCCTTCCTGTAAGGTCAATTTAAATTGTTTCCAAATATATAACTTTTCACACAATAAATTTCTTTTGCCACCCATCTGGCTCAGGGATAAGCTCCAGGTTGCGGAAACATATCCCTGTAGGGGGGGGGGGGACTTCACCGGGAAATATTATTACAAGTTACGATAATTGTCTGTAATCTTTCTCAATTCCGATTTTTACGAAAAATAATATGTCATAAACTTCGTCTTTTAGAATTTAAGTGGTATGTGTAATTGATTAAAATGTTATAAGTTCTGAATGATGTAGATCTTTCCACAAAATTTTGAAGCGCTTAAATAATGGAATATAGGGTCTAGAAAGGCAGTACGATTTCATGTGCATGATGATGGCAATCCAAATGTAATATATCACCGTTCAGTTTTTGCTCTAAAAAATTGCATGCACAATTTATACTGCCGGTATGCAAGTCATTGTATCAAACACTACAGCTTGAACAATTAGCAATAGAAAGCAATCATCTAAGATATCATATACAACTGAAGAAATATTTCAGGAATTCCGAGTAGCTGTTCAACATTGGGACCTGAAGCTGTCATGGTAAACCTATCAGCGTTTTTTTTTTTCAGTTACATCTGGATGTAGCTTTTTATCCCAGTGAATAACTAAAAAATCTAAATTTAAACTCAAGAAATTTGAATTTACCCCTCGAAGATTTTCTCTTACTCTGGGATTGATGTGCGATTGATCACAAGGTCATTTTGATTTAAATTTCCTGCATCTACATAGGCTCTTAACAAATGAACAGCATCTTTGTCTCTAATATGGCATTACATATATATATATATATATATATATATATATATATATATATATACATTAGGGTGTCCTGAAAAATTGAAAGTCTTTTTTTTTTACGTATACCCTCTTATTTTTTTCCTTTTATATCAAAACCGTTGCAAAAAAAGTTTCACGCAATTTGAAGGACGATAACCCGTGCCGACTTGCGCCTAAACTTGTAAATAACATGTATATTCTTAAGCAAGCGAACGCAGACGAGCAATACTGCCGTGCTAAGCACAAATGTGGTATCTGCAATTTTCATCGAAATTGAGTTACGGTCACCAGGTGGTCCTTTGTCACATATTTCACCTAAATACAACGTTTTATGGTCATTTGTCAATGGGAAATATTTTTTAAAAATTTCTGAAAAAGTTGCATCCAAATCAAATACATGGAGGCACACAACTTTAAACGGCTATTTCTCCTTTTGAACTCAGATGCAGATACCACTTTTGCGCTTAGCACGGCAGAATACTTTGCGAAGCGAAACAGCTGTAAATGATGCACAGAAAACTAATCAAAACAGAAAAACAGATGTTGTGGGCTTATCTGTGGCAATATGCAAAACGCTAAACGGTTCAGTACGAATACACTCCGGTCAGTGAGCGCAGTATAGTTCTTTCATAGTAAACGAAACGTGGCAGTTGAATTGCGTAGTTCGATAAAAAAGATATATTTTTAATAGGAGTCGTAAAATATCAAATTACGGGCTCAAAACTTTCCTCCAACGAACAAGTTCTGTCTGTTCTGTTTAATAACATTCAAAATGATGCACTTTAGATAATCAACATGGAGGAAGATAGGATTTTCTTGCAACTGGAACAAGTATATCTGAACCTGAAAGACGAATACCAGAACCTAAACAAGTAAATCAGAACGTGGAACAAGTAAATAAGTAATGAGGAGCGATTTTATAGCTCCAAAGTTAGTTGCTGCATTTAATAGGTGTCAGTTATTTATCTTGACTGCAAAATGCAACTATGCTACTAATGTTCAAGTCGTCGGGTTGTCTTTTATGAAAGAGATTTATGCAATTAATAGTTATATGAAAGAAATTTGAGTTTTGGAACAATATTTTTGGAAATTTTTAAATATGAACGAACATTTAAATATCAAATTGAACTTTTCGGGGGGGGGAGGGGGGTTGAACCCTAAGAATCTTCCTCTCCCTTGTATACGGCCGCCCTCGCAGTGACGTTTCTTGTAGTGTAATATTGTTGTTAATATATGCTTTAAATAAATTGATGTCTCGTGTAGTAAGGAATTATACAGTTCTCAATCTTCCCACTGTAGTCGGCGTACGGGATTTCAGGTCCAACTTTGACCTCAATTCGGCACGGGTTCCCGTTATTTTACTGCAATAAAAAAAATTTCTGATGTTTCTGAGGTGAAAAGAAAAAAAAATATGGAGGGTTTGCGTATTCGATTTCCCAAAATATATACATGAATGAATATATATATATATATATATATATATATATATATATATATATATATATATACATACATATATATATCAAGGTTTTGGATGATTTTTCAAAAATCTATGGGTTGATGGAATATTTTTAATGTCATATTCTTTTTCATCACCCCCTAAAATATAAAAGTTACAACTTACTTAATAAGAAATAGAAACTTTGTTTACAAGTGTAAACACCTTTTAATAAATTATAAAGTTATTTTTATTTCTTCTCATCTTTGTTAATCTTTCGATATCTGTATTATTAAGGTGAGGGTGGACGTTGAAAATCACCAAAAAATGATTTTTATTCATTTTTTTTTAATTTTATAATATTGCTAGATCCCTTCCCTACACAAAGCCAAAAGAATTTTCCAATAAAATCAACATTTTAAAAAGTTATACATAAATTAATTATCATTAGAACCAAATATGGCTGCCATTTCGTGGTTCAAAATGGCCGCCGGAGACATTTAAATGCCCTTTAAACTGTTTGTTTACATATTACTACTTGTTTTTTCATCACTTTATATGATAAGCCACACTAAATAATATTATTCCAAGAAGATGCACTTCTACAGTTGCTTTAACTGTAACCGTATCTCTGACACAATCGACATTTGTTTACATTTAGCGACTGCGAGTTATAATTATTTTTCGAATCAACTTTTGTTGTTATTTCTTGTTGGTATCCGTTTTTTTGTTGTGATTTGTTGATTTTATTGTTATTATCTGTTACGTTGTTCTATATTAGTGATTGTTTTTGCATAGTTTAAATTTTTATTCAACATTTACGGTGAAATGGACTTGATTAGTTCACGCTACCGGAAACCTAAAGGTCGCCCTTCTAAGCGGCGAGCTGCTTGTGCTGCAAATGCTGCAAAACGTAAAAATGCAAGCACAAATCAAAATAACATTTTGTCGTCACCTGTGGATCAACCTAATTCTTCTAAATGTGCTGATATAAAGTCGCCTAGCAGCAGTATGCCCGAGAACATTACTATGATGTCGAAAGAAATGTGGAGCTCACTGTTGTGTGAATTGCCCTGCACTGAATGTGGGAGTAAATCATTAGATGTTTGTGCTAGCAACAAGTTTGGGTATGCATGTAAGATGGCAATTTTTTGCAAGGACTGTAACCATTGCTACTCTTCGGCCTTCAACACTCCACGAGAAAGTACATCAAAGAAGTTTCAACTGAACAAAAAACTCGTGGAATCATTTTTGGCAATTGGCAGAGGCTATGCTGCTTTGCAAACTTTTTCGATGGTCTTGGGAATACCAAATATGGATAAAAAGACCTTTGCTGCTTACGTAGAAACCCTTTCAAGTGAATCAAGTGAGACAAAAAAGAAGATTTTAAATGCCTCGAGGGATTACATTCGTAAAATAAATCTTGAGAATGGAGCAGTTGAAAATGATGGAGTCCTCGATATTTCAGTCTCATATGACGGTACGTGGCAAAAGCGAGGCCATACGTCGTTAAACGGGATTGGCATCGTTATCGACATGTTGACCGGTTTAGTCATAGACTACGAAGTTCTCAGCAAGTACTGCCCGGAATGCGTTTCTGCAGAAAGAGATTTGGGGAAGGAAAGCTGCGAATTCTATGTGTGGTTTGAGGGTCACAAAGGGACCGGCTGCCAGAAAAATTTCTTTGGCACCTCAAACAGCATGGAAATGCATGCTGCTGAGACCTTGTTTAGAAGAGCAACGGAACTCAACTTCAGATACGTTTCTCTTCTATCTGATGGTGATGCAAAAACTTTCACCCATTTGACTGAGCAAAACATCTACGATGATTTTGTGATAACGAAAGAGGAATGCATTAATCACGTGGCCAAGAGGCTACGAACTGGCCTGGAAAATAAAGTTAAAGAGTGGCGGGTGAAAGGCGTGACACTTGGAGGCAAGAAGTCTGGGAATTTAACTCAAGCCACAATTCAACGCCTCCAAAGTTACTACCGCAAAGCCATAAAAGACAATGCGCCGAACATTAAAAATATGAAAACTGCCATTTTAGCATCGTTGTATCACTGTGTCTCGACCGACAGCAAGCCTCAACACAGTAAGTGTCCGCAAGGAAAATCATCTTGGTGCTTCTATCAGAGAGCTTTGTCAAATCGCATGAAACCTCAAAGTCATAAGCATATGAAGACAAAGCTCTCTGAGGATGTTCTTGTAAAGATCCTGCCCGTTTATCAACGGTTAATAAATGATGAACTACTGTTACGTTGTACAGCTGCTAAAACGCAAAACCGCAATGAAAGCCTCCACAGCTGTATTTGGCAAAAGTGCCCAAAAGAAATATTCGTCACCAAAAAGAGGCTTGAATTGGCAGTTTTAGCTGCAGTGAGTGAATTTAATTTAGGGTGCACGGAAACTTTAACTCTAACATCTGACTGTAATTTGGCAGATGCATCTCTGGTTATTGCTCATCAAAAGGACAAAAGGCGTGAAACACAAAAAAAACTGCGTTCAACTGCAGAAAGTAAACAGAAGCGTAATTTTAAAAAATATGCCAAAGTTTGTGCCAACAACCAGTTGAAAAAAAAAGAAGGTGTCACTTATTCAGCTGGTGCGTTTTAATTTGTGCTAAAAAATAAGAAACCAAAAAAGTTGCACCCATGCCTTAAATTACATTGGTTATGACCCTTACATGCGAAATGTAAACATCTTGTATAATAATATAGTAAAAGCTCTCAAACCTGAATTTAATTTCGCTTTGTCCATCTACTCCCTCAAATATTTTGTTCTACTCTAACGACAATTTCTGTCCCAAGTACTTACATTATTTCAAGTGTGTAAGATGAAGTGCTTCATTTAAGTTTCATTGTGAATAGCTGTATAATTGAAATCATTTACATCTGGTATAAGTTTTAATTGCCTGACATATGCTTTGTAAGCTGCAATACTTGATTTGATTATGAATAAAACTACTTTTGTGTACAACGGGCCTGTTTATACTAGAACATTTGTGTAAACTGTAAATAAATATCACATACATGCCTAACTTAAATTTGAATTCTAATACAAAAGTCATTGAAAACAAAAACTCGTACATTTTATTGTTACTTTTAAAATATAATGCATGAATATATGCAATTATAATAGTATTTTTCTACCATTTGGGTCTCCGATGAATACGCTGTGCAATGTTTTTTAGGATGAAACAACAATTTTTCTCTTTTTAATAAAAAATATATTTTTATGGAACCACATTTACTCAAGGTAAGTAATGTGTGCAAATATTTGGAATCTTTAACTTGAATTTATATTATACATGCACTGTAAAGTAATAAATTGTCGTTTTCTCACAATGTAGATTTTACACGACGCTTGATTTTCTAAATGTTCCCTGCGCAAAGTTATTTATTCAATATTCTTGCAATTTGGCTCAAATGAGATCAATAATGTTAGAAACAAATCTTGCTTATATTAAAGGTTCTATATGTATTATATTATGAGTTCTCAGAGCCATTTACAAGGGTCTCCGATGAAAAAACAACAAAAGCTTTTTTTCTTTTCGAAACCTATACTGCTAAATTTCATTGGTTGAAAATACAATTTTTTTTTAAAAAATGTAAAATGCATTTTTATGGAACCACATTTTCTCAAGGTAAGTAATGTGTCAAGATATTTGCAGTTTTGACTTGAATTTGTATTACCCATGCACCATAAAGTAATAAATTGTCGTTTTTCTCACAAAATAGATTTCGCACAACGCGCAATTTTCAAAATGTTCCATGCGCAAAACTTTTTTTTCAATATTTTTGCAATTTGGCTCTAATGAGATCAAAAATGTAAGGAACAAATCTTGCTTACATTAAAGGCTCTATCTGCATTATATTATGAGTTCTCAGGGTCATTTACTACGAAAAGTCAATATTTTCCGTAAAAAATCAGGTAAAATTTGATGTAAAATTTTTTATGAACAAACTATTGTTAAAAATTTATGTTGAAGAAGCAACTTTTGTTTTATTAGATGTAAACTATGGTTTAAAAAAAGAAAAATGAAATTTAATTAAATTTTGCGACGCAGGGAGCAAATTTTAGATTTGGTTTAAAAAAGTTTAAAATTTAATAAATATTTAAAATTTTTGATATTTTTGAAAAAAAAAAGTGAGATGTCTTTATTCATTTAGAAATACATCAGGGTACAAAATTTTAAGTATGTCACTTAAAAAATAATTTTTTTCATTTTCAACATCCACCCTCCCCTTAAAGAAATCAAGAAGACAACTGAAAATAGAAAACAATGCATTTTTCAACACGACAGAAGAGTTGGTTTCCTAGATTTAACCCGTAAGAAACAATTTTGGACTATCATTTTTTCCTCTCATTTTTTGCATCAACTACACGACAATCCTCATAAACTTTACCACATTGTGGATTTCGTCTGAGTCAAAATTGACTTGGGATAATGCTTTTGGGCAGCTTGCTTTCTGGAAAATGACACACCTACTGAGCAGAAAAATAATCTTTCAGGGACATAATGAATATCTTGAGGGATATTGCAGCATTTTTTCTTTCTATCCAATTCCGAGGCGGCATTCCCCGCTGTCCAAAGCATTCATTTTCACCTCTCTTCTCTAATCAAAAATAATCTGCATATCACTCGAAAACCCGAGAAAAAATCCCTCGAAATTCGAGAAATTTTGCCGCTCCGTAATGTTACAAAAGAAACTTAAATATTCATGATTTAAAGGGAATTTTAAGATCTTAAACATACATTTTTGTGCTTTTTTTTCATCATTAGTTCGCTTTCATTCAGCGAGCTCTGCCAGGGTGAAATATTGATGTTTTGCCACCGCATCTAAACTTTACATAACGCTGGGTAGAAAAAATGAAGAATTTTCATGATAGCCGAATAATTTGTTCTCGGAAACGTGTAAATAGATAAACCTCTGGAAATGATTTATTTATATTGCACAATTGCATTTCATCCCTTCGTGCTATTTAAATTTTTATTCATTTTGGGACGATATAGATTGTATGAGTTTATTTCTACCCTACAGTTTTTGCATACACACGCTTATTAAAAAAAATATATAAAAGTCACGCTAAGATAACAGCTGTCATTTGTAAAAGTTTTTGTGTGGGTATCCGTAGTTGAAATCACTTACATTTTAAGGAAATGAAGGCGCTATGAAAATAAATATACATAAACGTTGGCAATATTTGCACATTAGAAAAATGAGCATTGCATTGAATCAAGTTTTTACGTAACGCTAATTTTAATGAATTTACTATCAAGTAATATATTTTACGTAAAAAATAATGATGTTATGTTTACTGTGGGTTTTGTAGTTTAAATGAATATTTTGTAGTTAAAACTGGAAGAGTTATTTTATGGACAGAAAATGTAGGCCTCCTTTAGACGAGGCGGTTTAGTTGAACCAACTTTCAAACTGGCGATTATTAGGAACCAGGAAACAAAGTGAAGGAATTGCCTAAACTTCTCAAGACAGTCAACTTGGTAGGCACTGCAGGCACTTGTTTTGCTAATAGTCTACCTCTCATGAGCTGAAGGAATTAATTAGGCATTGAAAAGTGTTCGCTCTTCATACCAGTCAATTAGTTGAGTCGACTCGATTCAATTTTAAAAGCGCTGTGGAGCAGCTGCTGGAATAAAATATTATTTTTTTATTCTACCTCCTAACAAGTTGAATTTTTTCTAAATTTCAAAACACGTGTTGTCTTTATGACAACTTAGAATACATGAACAAAAGATTAACTTACTGTTCAAATGAATTTTCCACAAGAATAAAGTTTTCACCCATTGACAAAGGCCTCTTTTAAAAATGACCATTGTACGATTGTCCCTTCAAAAACGTTAGTTTACAAATTCAAAAAAAAAAAATAAGAATAAATTTTAAAAACACTTCTGTTACTTCGGAATATATTAAAAAATTAAACGCCAAGTCCAATGTTAAAATATATGGCCAAACTAATACATGCTTTTGTTGCAACGTTTACTTTTTTTTAATATCGCATTAGATTTCTAGTAAAATAATTTAAGGTTATAACATTATAAATAACCCTTTACTATATTTAAGACGAAATATGACCAATATACACGAAACGTTCCTTGAAGAACAACTGAATCTGTTAAGGAAGAAAAAAGTACAGCATAGCAACTGTTGAAAATGAAATATTTTAAGACTGCATCGACTTAAAGGAAAGTAATTTCAATTTTTTTTATGTTACGCATTTAGGCGGAACCTAGTAAATACATAAATTCCATTTTTTTGCACAATTTCTCTAAAACTTCTACATAATTGAACAACAAACGTAGAGAAAGTTGGGAAGACATTTTAGGAGTTTAATCGAAATAAAGGTTCTTCTTCCTTCTTATTTCTTAATATGGTTTCGTGAAATTTACATTGCAATGTTTAGAATGAATGGCTGATGGAAGTTTTCAAATACCTGCTTGAAATGAAATTAGAAGGTTGGGGAGATTTCAAAAAAAAAAATGTTAGCAAAAGCGACCGCAAGAAAAATATCCGAAATGAAAAAGAATAAAATAAAACATCTCCTCTTTCTCTGGTTAAAATTTCGTATCTTTTCCTCCAAAATCTGGGGGAAACTTTTGTTGGCTGAATTTTGTTTATTTTTCCCTGCTTCTAATAACATGGAGTATTGGAAAAAGGATTAAGGTTGCAAGCACATGTTTCTGAATTTAGTTCGTTCTCGATTTTGGGAATGGATTGTATTTTAGTTAAATGCTCGGAACAGTTTTGTATTATTAGTGATATGTGCTGCTAAAAATAGACACTGAAAACGGTTTAAACTTTCTTGAAATATTATAACTTTAGGCTTGGAAACTTTATTATTTTTATCTGTAAAGCCTCAAAGCTAAAGCAACAATCTTAGAGAAAATGTCAAGTCATTTCAGTTTTTGCAAGTTACTTATTTTGCAAGTTACTCTTTTAAGCAAATACGAGCAATTTTAAACAATCATTCTTCTTGAAAACAATTTTTTTTCTCTTCGTAACTTTGAGCCAAATAGAAGCCAGCAAATATGTGTTTAGGTCCTTAAAAATTAGTGGTAAGAATAAAAAATAGCCAATTTTGTTCGACATTTATTGTGCCCAATTTCTTTTTTAACTTATAATTTAGGCTAATCTGCCAAAATTGATCTTAACTAATTGTATTTTCTTTATTCAACATACCTTTATATGTAAAATAAAAATATATACCTATAGGATTTCAATAAATTTCACATATATATATATATATATATATATATATATATATATATATATATATATATATATATATATATATATATATATATATATATGAATGAACAATCTAAATAAAATTGAAGGTGCAAAACGCAAGAACATAAAAATGAAAAAAGGTGAACCAGGGACCAACACTTTCTCAAGTGAAGGACCAGTCCCTAAGTTCACAAGGCCCTTTCTGTTTAGCAAGAGGGAAGGTTCCAATAACTTGCTACCGTGTCCTAGAGCCTTGGAGGAAAATTGAACCAGAAAACAAAGATGGAAAATAATTAACGAAAGCGTATTCAGGTGAACCATTAAAAGGAAGAAACAATCAGAAAGTAGACCTTGAAAAAGAAATGATCTGCACGTGCCAGCAAGCATGCAGTTAAGACACGGCAGCAGCAGAACCTGGATTTGTAAAACATGGAGTTGAAAAAACCTGGAGTTGAAAAAAAAATTATAAAAAAATACCTAAAATTATATCTAATAATGGCATAAAAATGTGAACACACAGCAGTCCTCGGCTGGAATGACTGAGCTGGCAGTGTATTTCATGTGGGCACACGTTTTAGGGCTGCGGAGAACGACTTCAACAAAAGTAATGTAATTTCTAGCATACGACGCAAGAGTATATCCGATTCGGCTCTGAATTCTTGTTGAAAATCACTTTTCTAACCCTCTACAATGATTTTCAAGCGGATGGATGTTTCTGAAAAGAAATCGTGTACTAAGCTTAATAAAGTTGAAATTTCAAAAGTAAATGTAGTCCACAGGGTCAAGACCATTGTGGAATATTGAAAGAAGATTTCGGTGACATAGGACGTTCTTTTTTCATCATCTAGATGCAAAACGTTCTTCATGATGATAGTAGAAAATCTAGAATGAGCAAAACCGAAGTAGAAAAAATCCCCTCTGGTAGTTAAAGTTGAGGCTCGATTATTAGTATGGCAGGAACGGGATGACTGGGAATGCCTACAAGTATGGGGCATCAATTGAAGGGGTGAAAGTGATAAATGACAGAAGTCTCCATTCACTGCCTCCCCTTTGCCTACATTAAATGAACAACATTGAAAACTATAAATTTGTTGCCGTCAAACTGCTGAAATAACACTATTTGATCACAGTTTTAAAGAATACAACAAAAAAGGGGGACGCATGCACAATTAAGTATGTTCTAAACTTAGCTTTGAAAAAATCGAAATTGAAGGAACGGATTCTCGTTTCATTTATGAATGAAAAAGTGAAAAACTGACCTCGAAGTAAAATATTTTTTCAAATTTTAATTAACCTGCTCTATAAGCCGGAAGTGTGATTAGAATTCAGTATTTTTTATTTTGCTGAAATGTTATTAATATTAAAATATTTGAACAACATCGACTCGAGGCGTTAAAACAGAAAAGAGCATTTCAATCCGTGATTTTTCAACAGTACTTCTCTCTCATAATTTGATACTTGTCTGTAGTATTATGCCATAGAGTAATTCGAAACGAATTCTCCTCAATCGGTTCAAACCTTGTTGCTAAAACCCTATTTTACATCCAAACTAGCTCAACTCATGCTTAAAAATGCAATTTTTTAACACTTTTTTTTGCCTTGTTTGGGCCCGGATATCTGCTAAAGCCATGAGTAACCCTCAGAAATAAGTATATGATTAACTACAAATGTACTATAAGCTCCCAAAATTTCATGCTTCCAGAGTAATTAAATTTTCTTTAACCTTGATAACAACATGGCAGTTCTTCTCATACATCTGATCCACCATTTTGGAGTTCTTAGATCCTCAAGGTTTGGATCTCGGAAGCTGAAAATGTGCACATGTTAGTTTCAAAGACATCTCTACATCTCTATAAAATTTCATCCCATTCGGGGATTTTAAAAATTTAGGTCAGTTGACGTGGAATCACAGATATAACATTGTGACAATTCACATGCATCTTTGGTTCTTTTTATCTTTATAATGATCATAAATCAATGCTATATTTTAAGAAGAGGATTGCAATTGGGTAAGAGATTGAGTTCAAAATTACAGTAGAATTTGCAAATACAACTTTTAAAAATTTACAAATCTATTAAATTAGGCTCAAAAGTAAAAACATAAATACAAAGAAAAAAATTTAAAAAAAAAAAAAAAACAGGTTTGTTAGACAATAACAAAAAAAGGGAGTAAAATGTGCATAATGGTTATATCAGAGTGATTCCACGTCAACTGACCTGATATTTCAAATTGTTTCTGCTCGATCATTCCCGAATGGAATGAAATTTTATAGAGGTGTAGAGATGTCTTTGAATCTAACCTATGGAAATTTTCAGCTTCCGAAATCTGAATCCTGAGGATCTAGGATTTCCAAAATATAGTGCCTCAAAATGGCGGATCAGCTTTGTGAGAAGAATTGCCATGTTGTGGTCGAGGTTGCAGAAAATTTTATGACATGAAATTTTGGGAGATTAAAGTACATTTGGCTGTTGATTCGTTTTAGTATTTATGTGAGTTTGAGCTCATAAGATTTTGAGTAGCAAGCATATGAACTCGTGAAAAAACGCTCTTTTATACTGAAATCATAATTTTTGAGACAGTTTAAATAAGTAATATGATTAGTGTTAAAGAATCAGACTTTAACATTTTTATTTTTGGGATTTTACAATATTGTTATTTTGTACAGACAGAGGGCAGGACCAACACGAGCCAAAATTGCTCACCTAAATTTGAAAAAATAAGGGTGGAGTCATATGCTGTCACTTTTTAAATGCAACAATGTGATTGGATATTGAGACATAGCGTCGGTGTGCCATTTCGTTTTTGTGATTCTGATTTATCTAAAAAAAAGTTCAGTGCAGTGCTCGTGGAGCAGCAGCATGATGTGGGTGCGCGAACTTTGTGTGTTGTTCCAGCCTCGTGGAAAAAAGCGATATAAGTTTCTTCTAAATCTACAATAATCCTGAGTATGATCTGGACTATATGTTCTTTTTAATGAAAAATCAATTATTTTAACCAAGAACATTTTTATCAAGATTTAATTTCTTGCCTTTGTTGAAAATCCATCAAATTTTTAATACTCCTTTTAAAAAGTTGCTCCAGAAACCATGGAACCTGCCGATTCATTAACATTCCAAGAATTTCATTAACTGCAAAATATCTCCAAGTGCTTTTTATCAAGACGCCAATTTCTACTTATAGTCGCAAATTCATCAAGTTTTAATACCCATTCGATGTTGCTCCAGAAGCCATTGGAACCTGCCGATTCATCAACATTCCAAGAAATTTATTGACCACTAAAACTACATAGCCTGTGAACTGTACTACCTAATCCTGTCGTGAACACCAGTGGACTAACGATAGTTTCTTCAAGCATGTGATCTTCAAAACGTCTCAATAGTGATAAAGCAGTACATAGCCGTTTCATTCGATAAAAAACAAAGGAAATAGCCGTTGATATATATAATTCAAATCAAATGAGCAGAGAAATCGTCGCATTTCGATGCTATCCAAAGTATCCAATAATTACATAATGAATTATCCAATTTCTCATATAATCTATGCATAGATCAATTTTGAATATATATATATATATATATATATATATATATATAATATTGGTTCTTATATATTTTTGTTATTGATGATTTGGTTTAGTATTTTATAACAATATGATATCAAAGTAAAATAAAAAAATGATGGTAAGTTTTCACAAAATTGAATTGTTTTTTTATGAATTTATTGTTAATTGATTTTTATTTGGGAATAAGAATCCCAACTACTCGAAGTATTTTTGATTGATAATTTTCCACTATACGTGAATATATGGGTTTGTTGCATTTATCCTTACACAACGCTTTAAGATATTTAATTCATCGTTAATATAAAAAAAATGATCTTTTATATCCAATCTACAATTTAGTAACTATGATCATTTTTATATCCAATAATTAACAATTAGATACCATGATTTTCTGACATGAGTCAAAACCTACACCACGTAGAGCATAATTACAGCTCTTGCCCAAAGTTATTGACTCAGACGTTATAGAGTAATTGACCTAAAGCTTGGATTCTTGTTGTTACAAATTATCAACTTTGAGACCGCGTAATTAAAAAATTTGATTAGTTGCCATGTGTTTCTAACCTAAACCTTAAACTACACCACTCGGACTATAACTTCAACTGTGTCTCAAAGTTGTTGACCAGTCGCGATCAAAGTTATTGACCTCTAAACTCTGCCGTTAAAAAAAAAAAAAAAAAAAACATCGACTTTGAGACCTAACTACTAAAGCCAAGAGAAACGAAAGCTATTTAATATTTTTCTTAGTACTATACTGCGGTGAGTAGTTAATCATATACTTATTTCCGAGGGTTACTCAAGGCTTCAGCAGATATACGGACCTATACAAGGCAAAAAAAAGTTTTTAAATATCATTTTCAATTGACCTTTGCCCTTAAAGCCATGAGTGAGCCAGTAAAATATTTATGCTAGCATTTACCTGGTATCAAGTAGTATCCACATTTAAAAGAATTGGCTTGATTCACTCATTGGTCATATCAGAAGTGTCCAGCTTAAAAAAATGACTCTTAAGAATCCCATACCCCTCAGTTATTCCAAACGGTTAACTGCGCTAACTGGGTTTTAGGACTTTATTTTTCCCAAATTCGTCCAATAAGCGTAATGCAAATACTGTAAAAATTATAGTAAATACCTACGCTCCTGTTTGGTTTAATATTGGCATTATATCGTGAAATACGGTCCGAAGCATATACTAACGTTCATTCGAACAAGAAGACATTTACCGAATAACATTAAAAGATTCCTTGATACCGTCATTCGTAGAAAATCGTTATTTTGTCATCCAAAGAATATGATGCGGCGATGACATTGGACTGCACACAGCACATTCGAGAATTAGGCTACACGAGAATAATGAAAGTTTGAAATGAGCCGCCAGGATTCTTCAAGCTTTCATTAATTAGTTTTCAAGCCGCAAATTATCCTGAACAAAATGTTCGGCTCAAGTGTAATCTCATACCACTACCATTGTTGTCAAACACGACAACAGACAAACAGAAGACTTTGAACTTTTCTGAAAGTCAAAACCCTGCCCATAGCTTGAATATTTAATACCACACTCAATCGGTGGAGAAATGTGCAAAAGTTGTGACGGAGGCTGTAAGAAATTTTTGCAAGTACGAAAACCCAGAAGGTTTTCATAGTAAATAACAATCAGATCAAGAACATTTGATGCGAAGTCAGAATTTAAAAAACTTCAGCATAATGAATCACACCCAAATTGGTTAGTTGATTGGGTACGCATTGCTGCGACAGATATCTGATTTGGCCTGGTCCATTGGCCTCCAACACGGCTTTGAGAAATAAATGTCTTTACATTTGAGTGGGCCTGATTTTTGCTGTTTTCAGTTAAAACTTCCATTGCATTTGCACCTTTTCACCCCCCCCCCCCCCAACCGGAAAAAAATTGAAATGTCCTGCTTGCATGTGATGCGTCCTGAGCCATTTCAGCATAAGATAAATTATGTAAAACATTAAAACGGACACTTAATAGTACACTTTTATAGCTTTATGTTAGCTTAAGAATTTTTTAAATATTATGACTTTTACTTTAAAAAATGATATTTTAAGGCTTTCTGCGCGAATTCAAATGATTGAAAATGTACCACCAAGTTTTTCTTTACATTTCAGTAACTACAAAGTGTATTTTTATACTATTAGAAATGAAGTAAATTATATTTAAAAAAAAATAGTCTTTAAAAATTTCCGATTTTTTCTCAACTTGGGAGCTTTTGCGCGATTTCAAAAATTATTTATAAATTTTTTAATTATCTTTGCCGTTATTAGGATTCCAATGCGCAAGTTTTCCGTGCTATTTGAAATTGCTTAGAAAAAAAAAGTGTTTTTCGACCAACCCTAGCGTGCACGCATTTTAGTTGAAGAAAAAATGATCATTTCGCATCAGAAGGGGGGGGGGGGGGGGGGGAGGATTTTTTTTTGTTCAACAGACTTCCTTTAACTTCTTAGCGCTGTCATCGCCGTGCGGGTACTGCTAGTTGGGAATAATTTTTCAGTCTTGATCTAATAACGACAAAAATTCCGATTATTAAAGTAACTTTATTATTATTTAGACACCGTTTATCATAATTATTTTAAATAACTGACAGTTGATATAATAATTTTCATCAATTTATAATGATTTTTTAAGTAAGGTTGGTCTTTGTCACTGTCTTCATTCTTGTCTCCTTAATTTTTTCCGAATTGTTCTACCACTTCAAAAAACTTTTCAGATTGACTTTTCAGAAAAGCATTGAAAAAAAAAAAAATATATACATTACCAAAAATCGGTTTTCGTTTAAAAAATTATGACTATAATAATTTTTCATGTATTTTGTTACTAAGAATAAAGGGAAAAACTACCATTTATTAATTTCGGATATTACTATGAAAAAGAAATAAAATCTTAAATGTCGTTTGAGATAAAGAGCTGAAAATTTGGCAAAATTATATTTTCCGACACCAAATGATCCCCCAAGTGCGGTTTGAAAAAGCCCAAGGGCAGATATAACATAGAAACCCGCAAAGGCCTTAAGGTTTGTATGGTGAGTGAAATCCCTAAAAAGTCATTTTGCTTTCTCGCTTTCAAGGCCCAAAAAGACTAGTTTACACTGAAATCCTTATTTGTCATTTTATAACTTGTAGCGTTAAAAAATGGTTGCATGCTGTAATTTTCCTTTCATAGTAGTTGTTTTAATTTTTTTAGGAATGAGAAATGAAAAAAAAAAAAAAAAACATTTGCTTAAAATCTGTACTCCCTCCAATTATATTGGTACTAACAAATTAAGAAAATCATTTGTTCTCAGTTTTTAAGGCAACTAGAAAAAGCGAAATAAAGAAATTAAATTCAGGGTATTCTGATATTATTTAATGTAAAAAAATGAGCAAAAAACAGTAAAAAATAAATTAGTGGATAATTACTTAACATTAGTTAATAAAATAAATTATTAATGATGAATAATTAATTAAAATACCAGAAATCAAAAGAATGTATGTTTTTTCTTTTCTCATAATTAAAAATAAAAACAGCGAAGCAAAATCTGCATAATAGAACAATTTATGTTCTTACACAATTTGAATTTGCAAATTGAGAAAGTGAGAACGTATTTCTTTTTTCATTTATTCAAGCTGAAATTATTTTTTACTTTTCTTCTAATTATTTTACTCAATATGTACATAAGATTATCTTCAATCAAAAATACTTAAGGGCGATGAGAGGGGTCAGGACCCCTTGGACCCTCCCCTTGTGTGCGCAACTGCTCAGTAAGTATGTTTATGTTCAGTACACTGCTAAAAAAGCTCTGCACTTGGTGGTGTAACAGCTGTTGTGTTATATTGCTATATAGAACTGATTTTTGTGCTGTAATGAATATTAGTCATAGATATATTCCAAGTGAAAGTTTAATTTGAAACTTTCAATTATTGCTATTATTATTATTATTTAATATCCAGTTTGTCTTTAAAACACGATTGCAGACTATCTTTGGGAGCGTTAGGAGAAGAGAAAAATTTAAGCACTCTTCTGTGGCAGTTTTTCGATAATGAAATTCCAAATATGTCCCTTTAGCAATATTTGATGATGTTCAGGGGAAGAGGATTAAAGGATTATTCAACAGAAGTTAAAAAAAAAAAAAAAAAAAAAAAAAACTTGACATACTAAATAGAAGTCTAAGAAGACCTTCAGTGATGTTGGCGACTGGAGAGATTCAAGGGGTACCCCTCTCTCGAAAAACCACCAAAATTTACGTCAAAAATACGATTGTAAGCCCCAGCTTTGGGAACGAAAGTAGAGAGGTTGGGGTTCAGGGACTCGGCCGGAGCAGTTTTCGGAAACTGAAGCTCTAAAAACGCAGTTTTAGAGGATCGTCGATGATACTAGTAGGGCTATAAACACGATTGCAAGCTATTTGGGCAACGTTAAAGGAAGGGCTTGGGTTTAATGACTCTCCCGTGGCAATCTTTCAAAATGAAAGCTTCAATACACAATTTTAGACGGTATCCGATGTTGCTAGCGGTGGGAGGCACACGTCAGTAATTTCTAAAAATCAAACTCCTAAAAATTTTTTAGAAGAACTTAAATGACGTTAAGAGGGGAAGTTTAGGGACGCTCCTCCCCCCCTTTTTTTTAAATTGAAGGCTTATAAATGTGATTGTAGGCCATCTTTTGGTAGGCGTTAGGCAAAAAGATGGAGTTCAGAGACTCTCCCATGCTAGTTTTTAGAAAATTAAATTCCAAAAACTCAATTTTAGACGATTTTAGGAAATGTTGTTTAGAGGGAGCTTGCTATGAGGCTTGCCCTGGAATTTTTTCGAAATTGCAGTCCTGAAAACATGATGGCAGACCAACGTTGGTAACTTCAGAGGAAATGATGGGGCTTAAATACAGCGAGTTTTCAAAACTAAAGTTTCGCAAATGTAATTTCAGGCCACGATTGGGGTCTCTAAGGAATGGATTGAGTTCAAAGACGGCCTACCTTTGACCTCCTTGGCTACGTGCCTATTTTTATTTAATTTAAATGAAAATTTCGTGGAAAGACTTCCTAAAGTTTTTTTTTTCCCAACAACATTTAAAAGTTATATTTTTCGAAAGCAATATGTTAAATTTCTATCCCTATGTTTTCATTTGTTAAAATAAAATAAATCATTGGTTAAAGTTTTGTTTTACTTCCGTTTTTTCCTTTGAATATTTAACTACTATAGTACTAAAGTGTGTATATCCGTTACAATCCTTTCAACCGCTTTCTCATTCTCATTTATCTTTCCTTCTGTTAGAGACATATTTCTGCATTCCATGTATTTTCTCTATTTTGCTGTGATTTTCGATATAATATTTTCATTAAAAAATAAGTAGCATAAATATATCAGCGACCTCTATCTAGCTTTCATATTATTTATCCAATCATTTTTTTTAAATATGACTTGCAATCGGTTTCTACAACGTATTAAACACTTTTTTGTTGGTTGAAAAATGTTTGAAACCAACATTTCGGTCGTCCTCAGTTATGTGTTTCCATCGGCCATCGGCAATTTCAAACAAAAAATAACCGTCCGTCAACCGGTTTGAACCATCGGCCATCAATTAACATCGCCCCCATCGGTTAAACATTGCCGTCGGTCGAGCCCTACAGGCTAATACACATCTTAAAATTAAGATAACGCATGAATTTGAGGGGAAAACTTGAGACTTCAAAAGCAGCTCTAAACAAAGTATTTTATCTCAACATACTTAGACAGTACGTACCTACTACTAATTTAATACAGAAACCAAAAATGAAATCACGCATGGAATGTTATTTCAATGAAAAAAAAATAATATCGTGAAAAAGTTCAATGGGCAGAAAGTCAAATGTTTTTTGTTTTAATTGTATAGTTTTAAAGAATGGGTTAAGCTGGATTTGTTAGTAAACGCCTTACTTATGATGTTCAACGAAAATTCTTACATTAATATAGAATATGTACTTGTTGCATAAAAAGAATATATGTTGTGTTTTTCTTTTTTAAAAATTCTGATCTTTCCACGTTAGTTGCAGACTTAAACTAGAAAAAGAAAACTACGGAAAAATATTTTTTCTTAAGCAGTCCAAAATTTTAGTTAGCTAAGATGTACAAAGAAGTCTAGAAAATTTAACTAACTACATTCGGTAAGATTTACTTGCTGAGACTAAATAAAAGCTTAGGAAAGTTAACACATTCTTAAACTTTTACTTAAATTCAGTTAATTCAAATTATGCATGCAAATCTTCAAAGTTTAATGCCATTATGTACATACCTCCATTTTAAAATTTTTAGATAATCACATACAGTGAATTATTTCAAGCCCTTATTACACGAGAACCTGTTATTGCAAAAGCCCAAGTAATGAAAAAATATATTGAGTGTGAACCACAAGGCTTTATTTTCATTGTATTCCGAATGCATGTTTCCATTTTATTAACCGTAGCATTTGCGTTCATTCGTAAAATGAATTTATTTATGGTTCAATTCTTCCAAAATGGATTCCTACAGCGTTCGCCTTCTTTTATATGTAAATTGTAAAATCTACGTTTAGAAGTATTTGCTAAAAAGCGCGTGCAGCAGTATACGTTCTAGATTAACTTAATCAAATAAATTGGAGTAAAATTGAGATAAATAGAAATTGTCTGATGGTGTGTTGATTACATCGTTAAAATCCGTCGCAGTTACATTGTTTTATATAACTTCAAGCTTCATCATTAACCAAGCTAAAAATCGAGTTTATTGATGCATTATTAAAAGCTGACTTTTTTTCGTTTACTATGTTCTCGTAACCTTTATTTCGTTGAAAGTTTATTTTTAGTCAGAAAATGTAAATCGAACAGCAGAATGCCAATCAGCTTGATTGATCACTTAAATCTCGTTTGAACTATAAATACATCCGCGTTGAGAAGAGCGTGTGAATAAATAATGAGTCTACAAAAATAATAATAAATTCAACCTAGTATTAATTTTATAAATGCATAGTGATATACTGCAGATTTATAAAACTGTTCGAGTTGATTCATACTTACCAGATACATTTTTTAAGAATGACTTGATTTTACTTTCATTTGCCTTCGAGAAATGAAAGGTGTAATAAATGCTATGTCAGAATTTAAAATTAAAAAAAACGGAAAATTGCGCCAGTTAAATTAATATAGTTTTCGTTAAAAGTAGCTTAAAAATGGACATAATGTTTGTATCGCAAACTGCTTTCTAGTTTCATGCATACGTCTTTCATTGACTTAAAAAAAAAAAAAAAATATTGTGATCGTTATATACAAGCAATAACATTGAATAGTGTAATAACCGCATTGTTTAATGCAAATTTTTAAATTTTACATCGACAGTACAAAGATTTTCTGCTACATCGAAAGATTAATGATGCAATATGCTAGTTTAAATAACCGCTAAGAGATATTACTTGGTAACATTAAATACTCAAAAACATTTTTTCAGGGTGAAAATATTTTTCTTGTACGTACATTTTATAATTTCTGAAAAACATTTATTCTATCAAGAAAGTTATGTGACTCTGTCAGCGTTAAGTAGGGAAATATTTTGCACGAACGATCAATATCGCTAGCCACGAATAAAAGTTATAGTACATCAAAAAGTTGAATAAGATATTTAAGTCAATGTAAGAAAATAAGGACTTTATTTTTCCCCAACCATTTGCCTCTTAGATGAAAATCCCCTCTCTAATCCCCCGAAATCCCTTATAATTTATTGCAATACCCTCGAACAAAATCTACGAAAAACGAGTTTTTTTTTTTGGTCAAGAGTGGTGAGGCGTTTATTTTCCTTTATCTCCAGGCTTGCAGTTTAATCTTTTGCGACGAAGCACAAGAAATGTCCATCTACAATAACATGCTCGTGAGGAGAAAAAATAAATAATTGCTTGACATGGAATTGGTGTGGAAGAATGGATTATGTTCTTTTGCGAAGAACTCTAAGAAAGTTATGATTTCGGGAATTATCTATTGTGCACAAAGCAATAAATCCTGAAAGCAATTTACAATGAAAAATTGCTGTTGAAATGATTTATTTTAAGCGTCATTGGGTACTTTGTCTTTGAAAGTATTATAGATCTTTGTTTCTTAGTTGCCGTGCTTGTATAAGTTCTGGAATTGTCAATTGAAAGTTTTGAAATATGGGCTTCCGTATGAGGGCAAATTCTAGCGACCCCCGCAGAAAAGAGTGTACATCTATTTATACATATGTGCGAAGTTATAGAATGCAAACGTAATAACGCCGTGGGTGGAGAAAAGCTGGTGTTCTATCAAATCCCTTTCAGTTCTTCCTCGTGAGACAGATTCAAATATTCGAAACCATATTCATCTCGGTGCAACAAACGATAAAATAAGTCATTTATATACTACATGCATTATGACATTTCTATTGCAGACAAACTCTATAAAGATTAATGCAAATCAATGATAAAACACATTTTCTACCTTGAAGACATATCGGTATACTAAGTGCAATTACAAAACAGCTTTTTATTCTATGTCTCTCAAAAAAGGTCATTTTATTTTTATGTAAGAAATCAACATACGATGAGAAAACTTAGAGCTAAGGAATCAACAGTATCAATATAGATAATGTTTATGTATCAGGCAGAACACACATTTAGCTTTACTAATATTTCACTTTTATATTTTGCAACAATTACATAGAAGCACACATGGTACATATTGCAATATATAGAAAAAACATTTAGCTTTAATAGCAATGCACTTTTATATTCTTCCACAAATACATGAAAGCACAAATAGGAAATACTGCAATGCATATAATAAACATTTGTAATGATATAGATATAATGATTTATTTTAATTTGCTTTCATAAGCTATAATAATGAATAAAAATTACCCAAGGACAGCATTTCATGTAGAAGACCAGCGTATAACCAAAAATGTTTTCTTTCAACAATTCGGTAAACCTTCTTAAAAAACAGCAGAAAAGCACATGAAACCACACACACATAACGTAAATATTATTGATGGCCAAGGGAAATCCTTGTACTGAAGCTCCATTATGCACCTTCGTAATTCTGTTGAATAAAAGAAGCAAACATGTAAAAAGAAAACAGATCAAAATAAAGGAAAACACAACTATTATTTAGCGTAGTTAAAGCAACTTACCTTTATCAAAAACATCCGGATAAACGTGAAAAACCGTTTTTTTCCGACAGTTTCTTCCTCTGCTGTTAAAAAAAGAAAAGCTTAGTTTATTGCAACTTACCGTTTTATCCAAGTCAACGGCTTTGAGAATAAAAATATAATGATACGTCTTTATCTCGCTTTGTTTTACCAATCACAAGTTACCTACCTGCTTTCATAATGACTGGAATCCACTATTTAAAAATTAGAAGCTTTGTCGCAGGATTGTTCTGAATAACTCTTAGCAGTACTGTTAAACTGCATTGAAAATGACGTCACAAATCGAACGATTTTTATACTGATTTTGAGCCAAAATAACAGGCGAAAAAGGGCATCTGAGTTTTAGACCACTGCAGTTTCTGCGCAGATGACATCCTGAAAGCAACAACACTTTTTGCTGCTGTTGCTCTCGGTCTACTGCAAACCTTAGAGTTAAGAAGGAAAAAAAATATTACGGGAATTGGCCATAATATCCGATTACTTCAAATGCATCATCGTGGTCTTCGACGAAAACCAGCTTTACTTACAGGGTTCTTAATCATTTCTAAGTACTTTAGAGTCTCCAAAATTTGGCGCTAGATCACCCAGCCGAGTCCGGAAAACTCGGTCACATCCCGGCATGGAGAAAAAAAACGCGCTAAAAATCAACTACGCACGTAATCCGAAAACTCAGCATTTTTACTAACTCGTACATTTTTTGGTCCGGGTGAGGTCGAGCTGTCGGGACTCGACTGTATTATTATAATGATTATTATAATGATCAGCTTTTCGAAAAGAAAATAAGGTATGAATCCAGCTTTAGAATAGCCGTTTCAGTCTTTTACTGTCCGGACTATATTACTCTAAAAAGTATATGCAAAATTCTGTTACTCTTGCTTGCAACTGATCGTTTAGTAAAAGATAAACACTTTGTCCCACTCTTTCATAAGAGACGAAAGAATTTCACTATGGAACAAGTATTGCTTTCAAAGTTAACAATTTTAAGTGCACTATTTGGAATAATAAAATCACATTATACAGTAAGATACTGCCATTTGCGATATTCAGACCGAAATTATCAATTAATGCCGTTATATTTTAGTGAAATTTACTAGATTAACACCTTCTTGCCTAGTGAGCTGATACATGCTTCATTTATACGCCTTACTTCGGACACATTGTCCAAAGTCAGCTGATATGATATAGCTTACTAATAAAGCGACAAGTTTTAAATACACAAAGCGAGATGTTACGGTTAATATATATCCTAGCTATAATTGATCTGAGCAAAGAAAATATTGTTTTGTTCGAAACACGAAACATTAGGAGTCATCTCAGTACCCTCATAACGCAGTAGTGCGTATGACGGTTTAACTGCACATTGCTTTTAGTGAATTACTTCAGAATTGAGTTGAATATGTTCATCTGAATGGAGGAGTCATTTTGGGGTCTGATGAACACGATTACATGACAATAATATAGAATGTAAGCAAATGATAACGAAGAGTTTCTTTCGAAACAAACATTTTTAATTTAAAAATATAAGTTGGGAAAAATAGTACAGAAGCTGCTCAACAGAAAAAATCCAACGAAGATCCCCCTTTTTAAAATGGTACAATAACAAAATATAAAGACAAATTAGTTCATTAATAAATAACCTACTTTGAGATTTGAAAATACTATCGCATATCCCTTGTTACGCATATCATGTTTGTTGAAATCGGTCATGTTTACTGCATGTTACATGTTCATTGTACTGCCTTAAGTGGAGGGGTTGTAGAGTTTTGCAGCTTCAAAACCGTGATTTTTTATTTATTTATTTTTTTTTTTTTGACTTGTAGTTAAACATTTCAAAAATATGTTCCGAATATGTCCAGTTGTTTCGAGCAAAATTCTCAAAGTTATCAAGCATTCAGTCTCCGCTTCTTCAAACTGTAGCTCGTCAGCTGCCGAAGAATGCAGATTTCTGGCAGCTGTAGAGTCTCGGAAAGTCAGTGCTGCTTGCTTGGGATTAGTCAAATATAATATAAATAAATAATGAAAAAGAAAAGACTAAGGAAATCGAAGCTGCTACAGGGACTGTCTTCTATTGAGCTGGAATTGATGCCTTTAGCTTCTAAAACTTTAAACACGTTTTTCTCAAAAAACCACATTTCCAAAGCCGCTGTGTACTTATATTTTAAAACCAATTGAGCGATCTATTTCTAATGTTGTACACACATTTTACGTATAACCCCTTGCCTTCGTTGAGTTTTTTTTTTTTTGTTTTTTAAATATGTTTTTTACTAACAAAATAGCTCAATTTTTCGTGAAAAATTGCCCTTTTAACTTCAAATGGCTACCAAAAATTTTAAAGTCAAAAAAAAAAAAATCTGAGAACGTAGGGTGAAGTATTAATTAATTCATTGACTAAATTCAAATAGAACTTAAAGTCAGATAAATGTCAGCGGAGATCCAGTGAACACCGCAAATCACCTTTCTCCAAAGGTGCTCTGGGAAAAGTCACCGGCTTGTTCTGTGGATATTTTTTGATCAAAAATTTATAGAATATTCTTAAAACCATACATAATAATGCACAAAAGGTTTTAATAAATGTAATCAACCATTTTCGTTAAAAAAAAAAATTCGCAAAAAAGACAATTTTTGACTCTGAAAACCCTATTCCCCCTAAACTTATGTCATTTATTTTTCACTCAGTAATGATAAATATTTAAATAGAGGGAAGGAATCATTTTCTTTGAAAAAATTGTTGAAGAAATTAAGAGTACAGTAACGATAAGAGCTTTCATTTAAATTTATTAGCTTTAAATACAAGTTTAAAATGTTGCAAATATAAGGTTAACCCCGAGAAGATTGTTTTAAAAAATATACTTGTAAAATATTTTGAAATGAGGAGTACATAACTTCAAAAAAACTTGCATGTACATACTGTGCTATTGCAATTTTTTTTTTCAAAGCAAGAATATAGTGCTGAGCGAGAAAAATAACTTGAAAATCAGCTATTTTTCTTATGTAGCTTTCTTTCCTTGCACTCCGAAACACGTGTTCACACTTTTTACTGGAATTTAATTAATTTCGACTTCTATTGGTTCATCAGTACTACTTTTCAGTGTAAAAGTAATTGAATTAAAGCAGCTTAAATGACCTCTTTTTGTTGGAACAATTTCCTGATCCTCATCAGAAAAAGAAATCATTTCATCATGTCTTAAAATATAACCGCTTTATTTCTGAACAAACTACTCGAGACATAAATGCATCTTTATATTTATACGATTTTACACGGTGTGTAAAGTTCTAGACTAAGAAATTCTGAATATTAGCCACTGGTTACCAAAGTCACAAAAGTAGTAGGCACTTTCGTATTTTTTGTAACCTCAAAAAAAGAAAAAAAATGCACGCAGCCAAAAAGAAATTAACATATTCGCGATTAGTAATAATAAGAACAAATAAAAATAGTATGACACTCTACAGAAACAAGACTAAATTTCGCTGAATATATGTTTTTATATAAACATCTAAGCATGCAACAAAAGAATATATTTTACAACTTTTTACGGAGAGCAAATGTGAGAAATGTTTATTCAGGAAATTTCGAGCTGTGAAAGGTCGCAAAAGCAAAAACGAACCCTTTAAAATAATAAATAAATAAAATAACAATAATCGTGATCGTTAAAACAAACCATACTTACATGCGAATAGATGTAAAAAACGTTAGAAATCATTGGTTTTGTTATCTTAATTAAAAAAAAATCGGTCTGAAATGAGCGAACAAAAATATGTAATTGTACGAAATGAAGATAACGCTTACTAGAGACTCAAGGGCGCAAATAGGATTGCGTGTTGTCGTAGTGTTACATTATTTTTTTACAAAAAAAAAAAAAAAAGAGGTGCCTGGGACTTCACACTTTGGTAGCCATTTTTACAGAAATGGTGGCCCACATGCTAAAAGCGACCCCTAATCTAGAGCTTTAAAGGTATTTCAAGTATATCTTACTACACCTGCAATACGTTAAAGAAATACAGACAATCAGTTAAAGCATTGAAAATAAATAGGAGCTTCAAGAATAGTGCAGTATTCATGTGAAAATAATTTGTCTTTCAATCTTCAGTACATATAAATACCATTGGAAAACCAAATTGAAAACACTTTTTTTTAAATCTAAAGCAAAGAAATAAATCGAGAGAATTTTGACACCTTATTTAAGAAGTAATTGTTGCTAAAATTTCTCTCGTTATCTAACGATCTTATGACAGCATTTTATGAGCTTTTGTTTCTTTCTGTTGCAAGAATTTTCGAGTTTTATTTTTCACTTTCGTTTATTTTCCCTCCTTTCCAACAGGGCCTAATAAAATTGTTCTAGATAATTTAGTGAGACTCAAAACGGAGACGAGAAAAAATGTGGTAAAATGCGGAATTAATATTTATTTTGTTCGCGTATGTTAATTAGATTCCAGAAAATTCTTTGCCGCTGAAACTTTACACCCGGTGCTTAAAATTATTCAGTAGAGAGTTTCTCACATGGAAAATAAACCAACTGTGCTCCGCGGAGATCTTTAATGGTTTCATTTGCGTCTCAATGAAAGTAGGAAGCATAAAGTATAATTGCCAAAATGACACGCATTATTGCCATAAAGAGCTGAGAAGCACTAAAATAAAGTTTTGCTACGCCTGAGGAACACAATTTCCATTTTTAGTTCAAGGATCTTAAGACAAAGCTTTTTTTTTTTTTTTTTTGCACACAACACCCACTTAAAAACATAACGTTACTTAAAAGTGGTCGAGTTTGAACGAAGCTTTAATTTGTGTTTAAGTGCTTAGTAGTGGCAACAGCTAGTGAAGAAATACAGCCTGCGTAAATTTTATATTTATATAATAAATGCTGAAAACTAAAATTAGCAAGGTTGGGACAAAGTAAAATGTTTGTAAGAAATTAAGTACAAAGGAAGCAGCAAATATTTTTGAAAAAATATCTATCTTTACATGGAAGGTAAATTACACTACGTGCATTTTGTTTTTCTTCAAAATCGGGGTTTAAGCTCCATCTTACACATTTACACATTTTTTTTTAACTTTCTTTTTTGAGATAAACTAAAATTCTGAAAAAACAAACTTTAATGTTGCAGGACCATAAGAAATAATCGCTTTTTTCTAAATTACAAAAGAAAACTCTGAGAAGAAAAATTGGGAAAATGCTGTGCACATATACGGAATATTTAAGCCACTAAATGCATGACGTCACTGATATTGAAGTTTACCGCATCCACGTTTGTCTTAAGTGGTGTATTTCAAAATAAGCAGCATTCTTAGTGCTATCGGATTTGGAAAAAACACTTTTTAAAAATATTATGATTTTAGAAGACAGAGGTGGAGGGGGAAGATCATAATGTTCACATTCTCGTTATTTGCGAGTGGTGTACATTTATATGAGGACTGCAAAGGTAAGTCGTGATACGCTGAAAATGCGAAGACCTTTTTGAGTAAATGTAGCTAAAGAAATCTAATATATACCGGGTGTTCCGTTTTAACCTGCAAGATCTTTATTTTCGCAACCGTTAGCCCTAGATTTTTACTTCCAATTGCAAAAATGTTCAAAATCGGATGCAGAGTTAAGATATTGAAAGTTTGAAAATAAAAATTACTCAAAAAATACAAAATTTAACTTTTTATACGGGCCCCAGGTCCTTTAACATATTTAGGGAAATAATCTCCATTAAAAAATAATTCCAACACAAAACGTTTGAAATTAGTACGACCAATATTTACCAAGATATGAAACGCAGCGTTTTGTGACTCACACCACTTTTCATTCGTCGTCAATAACACCTTTTGGGTAAAAATATAGCAGTTAACAAGTGTTTAAAACTATATGTGTGCATGTAGTGTGGTTTTTCAAAATTTTCGAAGTATTTAGTGTGTTTTTGCGTTGATTTTCTTTATATAAAATTTGTATTTTTCGTTTGTAAAAGGTTCAATGTTCTAATTTCTTGTCATGCTGATATTCTGGACTTTCAGTAACCCTATGGCTAGTTTTGTGAGATGTCGGGGACTAGTGCTGCTTTTTTAGGCAATTTCGCCAGCGGCACTCACGAAACATCTCATGGTTTTTCCCTACCCTAGGGGAACACCCCCTGATGAGGCCCTGGGGTATTTTGGGACTTTTTCAGTTTTTCGTTCTTTTAAAAGAAATTTTTCTTTCTTCTTCAATCCTTATATTGCTGTCAAATTTGTTGTCTACCAGTATCATAGAGCCACCTATGGCGCCTATTGAACTGAGTAGTGAAGTTAATTTTGGTTGACTTGTCCAGATTATAAATACAGTATATGATAGTCTCTCTCTCTCTCTCTATATATATATATATATACATATATATATACATATATATATATACATATATATATATATACATACATATATATATATACATACATATATATATATACATACATATACATACATATACATACATATATATATATATATATATACACATTGGAGTGCAAAAATTAAGGACGAGACGGTTATTTCAATATAACTTTGTACAAAAGCTTTCCAAATCAAAACAAACTTTTTTTTTCCTTTTTTTAAGGGGGTCCGCAACACAAAAATTGTCAAATTTTGCAATTTCTTTTTTTTTCCTGCTTAAAATGACGTTTGAATCTTGCTTCTATCTTAAATATAATGAAGGATATAATTATTTTTGTTGAATGCATTTAACTATTATTATATTTAAGTTTAAATCTTTAAGCGCCAATTTTTCGCATTTAAACTCTTCTAAGTCGAGAACTGATAAAGATAAATTTATGAAATTTGGAGCATATCTTTTTCAAACAGTTTACTTTAATTTTTATTCGGAAAATTTAAAAAAAAAGTTAACTGCAAAACTTACGATTTTTAAATCATAACTTCAATATTTTCTATTTTTTATTGATTTAATATTTTTGAAATCGCCAAATAAAGATTAAAGCTTAGATATTTGTGAATATTTTTTGAAACAAAATTGAAAATTGACCAAGAATATTTTGAGTTTTAGCAATTTAAAACAACCCCATTTAAAAAAAATGAAATTAAAAAAAAACTTTTTTTTTTAAATTATTATGTTATGATTTTGCTTATTAAATACTCGGTGCATCAGTTCAAAAAAATTCAAAACTCTAAAGCGTTTAATTTGTTTTTCAAAATGTGTTCCGGACCCCCTTAAGCATTTTAATTATTTATTAAAACTATACACAGCAGAACTCAGTATCAAAATATATATAAAATACATTTAGTTATAATATATTACCTCTTTTTACTTGAAATAATAAATTAAAATTATCTTCTAATAATTAAAAAAAATGCAAAATTTACTTTTCCACCATGAAAATCTTCTTTTGCAAATTGCTACTGAACTATCAAGAGTGTTGTCATAAAAGTATACATGAAGTGCATTTTGTGTTGACATTATGCATAAACAAACAGAGAACCTTTGAAGAAAAACTAACAGAATTATTCCAGATGACCGCACAAACCCCTTGTGCACACTATCCCCCTTCTCCACTACCCTGCTTCCTTTATGTTTTTTTCCGCACTTATTTCACTATTCAATTGCTTATTTACCTTCTTAGCAATATTTTACAATCTATTAACTTTAAGTCATATCTTAAAATAAATAAATACTTTGCGGGAAATTAAATTAAAAAGTGAGGATTACATAAATAGTTTCCTGGTCAGGCTTTTATGTCAGTTTTAACGTGTCTTTTTATCCCTTAAATATTTAGACTTGTATAGAGCTAGTCTGTCAAGACATGAAATAAAACTCCATTGATGGCGATCAGAGGTTTCGAACCAACTTTATCCCTAAATCCACGTCAGGCCAATCTTTCAAATCTGAATTCATTCAAGTGGAAAACAGGATCAGGAATCTTTTTCCTAGTAGTACAAGGCCGGATTGCAGTTCATTCCGAGATTTTGTTGAAGGAGATTTTTTTACCGATAAAAAAACAGTTTTAATCTAGCAGAAAGAATACGAAGATTTTTTTTTTGTAAATGAACAGACGAGTTTTATTGGATAAATGACTTAAAAAGTGAAGACAAAATATTCTTTTCTAAAGTCTAATAAACGATGACTTTTTGCTGATAAGAAATCATCAATTGTTTTATCTGCAAAATAATAAAATAACCGGTAACAAATGCACGATATAAATGAATAATTAAACAACTAGATCAAATCAATGTGCAAGACATGCCATACAATGAACAACAAAGGTCTTACATCGATGGAATGTATTTTTTATCATGGGTCGAGAAGGCTTCTCTACGTAAGTTTGTTACCATTTTTTATTTTATTTTTTCTTCTACCTCATCATCAAAAAGAGCTAAGACTACTATTTCGTCAGTTAAATACCATAAATGCTGGACAAATTTTTGTGGAGCAAATTTTGAGATAATTGGGATTACATTCTTGCACGCTTTCAAAGATTTCAAAAAGCACAAATCTTTGTTGAGTGCTTTGACTTCCAAAATGTATTAAATAAGCCATGGTTTCACGTCCATGGCTTTTCAATGCATTTTGGTATGATAAAAATGGAGCCATGGTATCGTCACTACAAACAAGCAGACATCTGGCACTGCTTCATTTTCCTTCGTATCTAATTTAAGTTGTGAACTAAATAGTAATAGTTTTAAGGAATAAATTGATCGAGCCATCCATCCAGCTTAATGCATGGCTCAAGGTGGTCTTAATTTAAATTTATTTTCTGTACCTCCACCTAAAGATATTATAGACAGTTTATCAACTCTTATGGTATTTATCGGACGAAATATCAGTCTTAGCTCTTTTTGATGATAAGGTAGAAGAAGAAACAAAAACAAAAATGGTGACAAATTTACGTAGAGAAGCCTTCTCGATCCATGATAAAAAAATACATTTCATTGATGTAAGATCTTTGCGGTTCACTGTATAGTAAGTCTAGCTCATTGATTTGATCTGGTTGTTTAATTATTCATTTACATCGTGCATTTGTTCATTTGTTACCGGTTATTTTATTATTTTGTAGATAAAACGATTGATGATTTCATATCAGCGAAATTGTATATATTATTTGTATATATTATTTCTATACAATGCCAACCATTGATATATATGGTCTGGGATGCCATAGCATATCATGGACGGTCACAATTGCTACGAATTGTGGGCAATTTGAACAGTACCCGATACATAAACGAAGTTTTACAGCCCCAAGCTATTCCTTTCCTGCAAGGATTGCCAGCGGCTGTATTCCCCGTCCACATGTCGCCAGGACTGTAAATTCCTACCTTGATTCGCAGCAGGTACAGCTTCTTCCTTGGCCTGCATATTCCCCGTATATATCACCGATTGAACATGTGTGGGATTTCGTTAGGCGGCGTCTCGCTCGTGGTCCTCGTCCTGTTGCTTCGACAGACGAACTTTGGTTGCGCATACAAACAATATGGAATACTCTTCCGCAGGCAGATATTCAAACTTTGTTTCACTCCATGCCGAGTCGTGTAGCAGCTCTTATTTGGGGCGCGTGGTGGCCACACAAAATACTAATTTCTATCTCTTTTTATTGTTTGTTTGATTTGAAAATGTAATCATTTATTTCTGCCAGTACCACTCAACTGTGTATCAAATTTCATTCAACTATGATGATTCTTTCATGGTGTTGCAGTTTTCACAAACAGGAGTATATATATATATATATATATATATATATATATATATATATATATATATATATATATATATATATGCATGCAACTTTGCGTGAATGTTATTTTTACTTCCTACTTCCGTTTTATTCAAGTAAGAACTTAAAATGAAAAACCAAAAGTGGCATTTATAAGTAAGGATGATTTAGAAAGAAGTCTAGTGTCTCTGTTAGAGAACATACATCGATTATTGGTTCTTAATTAAAACGAAGTAAAATGCCGTATCGGAGACTCGTTACTAAAGATCGTTCTCGATAAGATACTCATTAAAAGAATATAACTTTTCTCGGGTTCAACGTCAATAATGTTTAATGTCGATAATAACAGTCTTTATTTTCATTAAAGACTCGGAGCTTTCAAATTTAAACTAATAACAGTTTTAATTGGTTAATACGTACACACTTCAAATACTTCCAAACGACTATTAAAGTTTTAAATATATTTTAATGTATGGAACACGCATGCGCAACGATCAGAATAGCCACAGAGCAGGTAATTCTTATTAGAGAAACGAAAATCGTCCTTGGTGGCCGAGCAGTTAACGACCTTTACTGTGAGGCACGTCACGTGTTCGGACCCCACTTAGGTAATTATCTCTTAGTACAATAAAAATGTCTTGTTTGTATATTAAAATAAAAAATAATAATTGGTGTATGTTAGTTGATAAAAAGCATAACTTGATAAATTGTTCAAGAAAGTTAGGAGAAAGCTTAATTTTTGCTTATGTGTAACCAATAAAGCAATTTATCTGTACGCACACAGAAAATTCTGGTGTAACCTTCCGGAAAAATGAGTGAGACGTTACGCTATAGTTATATTACCATGGTGTAACCTTCCACAAGTGATGTATATCTTTACACCTATATCAGTTACGCTACTCCAGAGCAGTGGAGGCAGCTAAGCTGCCGCCGATATTATGGAGTAAGGTTACACAAATTTTTTTACAGTGAACGATCCATATATAAAGTACATTTTTAAAGTCTTCTACCATGCTAAATATTTAAGAGAACACGTATTACGGCTTTACATGAATGTGTTTGAAGCTCTATGCAATTTCAGTGCATTTGAAATGTTGAGCTTATTGTATACGATTAAAAATCAAGACTACACCCAAATTCTAGTCAAATTAGGTGCTCGTTCGGCCCATGAAAGTATCAGTTTTAACAATATAGATTTTAATAAATATATCCAGCACGTTAAGGTCCGGAGGGATGAGATCAGGCGGAATGGCTTCTTTAAAATGTAATAAATCCAACGGTTCATGCCTCGACTTTGGACATACTAGCATTTTGGAGCCGATTGCCCCAGTGGCTAAGATTCGAAAACGCACTAATTTTAATAGTACAGAGAAAAATCAAAGACCTTTATAACCATAAATAAATAAAATTTAAAAAAAAGAAAATCGTTAAGCACTAATTATATTAGAGGTTGGTAACATAAATTTAAATGAAAACATAAAATTATATAAAATAGATATAGCTAAGGCGCAATACCTTTATTTTTATATAATTGGCCCCTTAAACTTTCCAATTCGGATGTAACCGTCATGCATGGGTTTATATTTAAATGAGATGCATTTTAATGAAGAGCAAAGCTTTATAACATCCTGAGGACATTATATGAAGTGTATCAAAAGCACACGAGAAAAAAAGGCGAATCCAGGATGTAAAATATTACCAAGGCGGTTGAAGAATGTGTATACAATATTTTTTTAACGTTAATGTTTCTCCAAGTGCATCTGAAAAAAGCTATTTCTTTTTCTCCTTTTTAGAAGATTTTGAAGAACGTTCAAAATAGAGAAAATAAACTAAATTGTTGACTGCGTCGTGTTGAGTAAACCAAAAACGTTAGATTATATAATAAACATATGAAATAAAATTCTTGATTAAAAATATTAAATTGTACAATGACTTAGCAACAGTTTTGGATTAGATCCAGGTTCTAAAATAAAATTGATAAAGCGTGATTTTTAATTAATATAATAATCTTAGTTTAATGAAAAAATTCGATATTTGATGATCTGAAAGATATTAAAAGGTTATAGTACTAAACACAGCACTTAAATAACAAGTTAGAGTAAACATTTTGCAACAATAAAAATATTGTGCATAATTTTAAATCAAACTTTCAAGCATTCGAGTTCTTATCTTTATGGCATCGATATTAGTAATTTTACTTCATCTTTTTCATGTGAGTTTTCGAGAGAGTTTTCAGACCATATATTTCCAAAAGAACATCATTTCAATATTTAATGCCAATCGTAGTTTAGATGTATTTTCATTATAGTTATTTACAGTCAGAAATATTCTTTATTCTCTAACAACATCCTATTACTACAGCCTTCGTGTTCTGATAAGAATGAAGATGGTGTTATTACTGTTTAATAAACATTTTGAAAGTTTCATTTTCCGTGAGACAACACAATTTTTGTTGAATACATAATTTCTAAGTATGTTTGAAAAGGTTATCTCACCTTCGTACACTCGCAACACAATAAACGAAAGGGGTAAAGACAAAAATAAATCAATTTGAAAGTTCACGTCGTTTACCAAATTAGTTCTTGTTTATTTATTAAAGTTAATGCATTCGTGAACATTATACCAATATTTTAGAGTATCTATTATTTGTTTTACTATTTAGTTGTTTTCGGATAAGATAGACATTGAGGTGCCTATCGAATATTATATAAAATATATGTTATTGCAAAATAAAAAACAATTTTCCATTTTAGAAGAACAGAATATTTTTTTTCCTATTCTGTTGCAAAAGTAATTCGGATCATTAGTTTAGTAAAGAGCTCAAATACCATTTTCTCAATTGCTTGCGAAACATTTATATCATACAATCGCCGTTTAGTTTTTTTTTCAATCTGAGAAAGCGAAAGAAAACCTGATTGCAGTTTCTAATACCATAGGTAACCATAGCTATGATGTCAAACATTGATTTTTTGCATCTATGGAGCTAAATCTATTTAGTGAATATAAAACGTTTACTGGGAAGTCTGCTGATGAAACAATATGCGTTGTATAATATGCTGGTTTAATATGATTGGTGGCTTATCAGATCGTTTTCTGGAAAAATATACGAGTTTGCATTTAGGCTCAAATAAAAAAAAGTGACGATCTTTAAATATAAACGGGATGAGTTTCACAACTCTCAGATTGAAGCGGCAGGCACTCTTACCTTTCCTACTATTTACCACATTCATTTTTCGAACAAACATCTATATTTCGATATTAAAATACATTCAGAAAAGATATTATAAAAATGAAAAAAAAAATATGGTGAACTCATTCCCTGCATTACAATATGCTATTATTTCCACATTATCTGATTCAATGCATAACTTTTAAAGGATATATACTTTTCAACCACTTTTAGTTTATTCACGAAGAAACATTTATTAACAAAATACCCTTCAGTTGCAGTAAAAATAATAAATTATATATTTATAAACTATCCAAAATCTCCCCCAGCTTTCTTCGTAAACCCCTATTGATTAAAAATATGCATTTGTATTTTTTTCACTTTTAACTTATAAAATTAACGCATATGTATGACATATTGAATGCTACACTGTTCCAAGAGAGCCTTTTTTTGGAAAACATTTTTGAAAACATGTTTAAAATATTTAAATAAAAGCATAGCTACAATGTTGAAATGAACGGCAAATTGAAAAAACAGAATGTGTTACATTTTGTAAGAAATGGCTTGATTTTGCTTCCTACTTATTGAAAAAGCAGTGGGGTAACTGTGAGCTCTCATAGTTAGTTGCCCCACGCGTTTATCAAAAAAAAAAAAAAAGTTTCTTCGCATCTTATCAAGAAAAGGACTAGAACACTAGAATGCAAATATAGAGATCAAAATTTATAAAAATCGGAAAATTAGTACCTTATGAGCGTAACAACAAATCAATAGTCAATTATTTTTAAAAAGACTGCATGTACAAGGTGTTCCGTTTTAACTTGCAAGACCTTTTTTTTGCAACTGTTAGACCTAGATGTATACTTCCAATTGCAAAAATGTTCAAAATCAGACGCATAGATATGATATTGAACGTTTGAAGCAAAAATAACAATGAGTCAAAAAATACAAAATTTAACTTTTTGTACAGACCCTAGGTCCCCTAACTAATATTTAGAGAAATAATCTCCATTGAAAACCATTACTCACACAAAAAACTTCACATTTGTGCGATAAAAACTCAAGGAGATATTCCAGGTCAAAGTTTTAAGGGACCATACAGAAGATGAGATTGGTACTTATCGCCCTTTCAGAAGAATGACAGGTCGTCAAAGTAAGAAAAACAAGGTATTTTTATTTTTCATTGCTATTCAAATATAAATGCAAATGTTATGCCGTGACATGCGACAACACACAGCAAGACCTTGAACAATTTGAAAAACTACAAACTTTACGCACATATAATTTTAAACACTTGTTAACTGCTATATTTCCACCCAAAAGGTGTTTTGGACGGCGAGTGAAAAGTGGTGTAAGTCACAAAACGCTGCGTTTCATATCTCGGTGAATATTGGTCGTACTAATTAAAAACGTTTTGTGTTGGAATTATTTTTCAATGGAGAGTATTTCCATAAACATAAATTAGGGGACCTGGGGCCCGTATAAAAAGTTAAATTTTGTATTTTTTGAGTAATTTTTATTTTCACTTCAAACCTTCAATGCCTTAACTCTGCATCTGATTTTGATCATTTTTGCAATTGGAAGTATGAATCTAACACTAACGAATGCTAAAATAAAGGTCTTGAAGGTTAAAACGGAACACCCTGCATACTTAAGGAAGTATCTTCCCGTCTAATTAGCATATTACATTTTAAGCATTTCTTCGCTAGATCAAGCAAAGTCATTAAAAAATAAATTTCTTCACCAGATTTATTAATAATGATTACCCCATAAGCAAGAAAAAATGCAGAAATCTGTATCCATTTGGCTTTTATTTCATATGTCTTATTCAGCAATAATCAAATTTTCTGAATGATAATATCCAGAATATGGAGTTTAAAATTACAAAGGTTTACTTTTTGGTCCCCATCTTCCCTTAAATAAAAAATAAGGAGCTTTTTTTGCCAACGAATAAAGAAAAAAAAAGAAATAATAGAATAACATCAATTTCAAATTTTTATTACATTTTCATTATTTTCTGTTTCTTCACTTTTGAAAATATGGGTTTCATGACATTCATAAAACTGGAAGGGTACAATTGCGATATATGTCTGTTTATTTTACTTTCTGACACTTACATAATTAAGTGTTGAGAGAAAAGATTTAAAAAAATTTTAACACAGCTTTAGGTAATATTGGTGGAAATCTAATCATCGAAACACGAACCTGCATTTCCCCCTCTGAAAGTCCTTGGTAAAATATTTCAACAATCCCTCACCCGTCCTTCACCAGTCATCATTTACACAATATCTATCTACATTGATTTTTTTTAATGAAATGAAACGAGTTGCAATTAAAGTAAAGTAAATATTTAAGTATAATGGCAATTTTACTTTCTTAAAAATGCACAAAGTAATGACTGTTGTTTTTCCTCAGAAAGAAGATAATTGCATTCATAATGCTGTATGTTTTTTAAATGCATCAAATTGTAATATAAACTCTCTTAGGCTTGAATTTCTTTCAAGATTGTGTATGCCCTAGAATTTTTCAAAGTTTTGTAATATATCATACATTAGGAAAATTTAGAATAGGTAGTTTTTATAAACCAGATCATAAAAAGCCAGAAATATTTGTACAACTTTACTAAGAGCATTATTTGAACCTTTCTGCCTTGTCATTTGTTTTTCTTGTTTTTTAAATACATTCATAGACAAATCATGTTCATATAAACAGAAATGTCAACAGAAAATCAAATTGGATTATCTTTTAAATTAATAAATTATATTGCACTATATATAGTTATTCAATACAAGGTTTAAATTTTACCAATCTTTTCAAACCTTTACTTTTGATAAGTGAATATGGTTTATAATGCCTTAACAAGCTCAAAAGTTTAGTCAGCCTACTTTTGCATTAAAAAAAATAAAATGAAAATAGCTTAAACATTTAAATATTGTAAAAAAATTCACAAAGCGAAAAAATAAAAAAAAAATAATGCGTAAAAAGTACAATGAAATTCTTTGAGATGGAGAATCACGTCCATCGGTCCGCTGGTCTGTCGACTTGTCTCTCCTGCATAGCAACTCTTGATGGAATGGTATGAGGAAATAATTTTTGTTTCAAAGATCGTGGTAGCTTATTCACAAGTTAAATTTTTTCATTGGAACAATTTTTCGTTCAAGTTTAGATAGTTCTAGGCAACATTTAGAGGCAATAACATAAATTCCGTGATATGCGTCGAATTCGGCTAACTATTATTATTTTTATTTTTGGAAAGGAACTATTTGTTGAAACAAACCTTTTCTCGATTTAGTTTTCCCAAAGGCGGTTTTAAACAGTTCAAAATCCTTGGTTTAGAGCCCACGGAAAAACATCAAGTATACATAATTGCTAAAGTTGAAGATGGTTGATGTCATTCTAACGAAGACTGTCCAAAACTTTTCTTCATCATTTTTAATAATTACCACCTACTAATCATTCATTTTTAACTAATTAATAAAGTGCTACCTTCCTACATAAGAAATACATTTTGTTCTTGAAAAAAAAAAGTATTTATGTAGGATTTAAAGTGACATAAAGTCTAAATTCGACTGAGGGGGAAACTTAGCTAGCATTTAATAAATGGAGACTAGAAAGAAGCCTCGTCCGGGTCTGGACGAACTTTTTGTTATTTTCATGATCAAAACAGTTACAAATTTTTACGTACGTTCACACGCACGCCGTTGTATAAACTTTCTGCTTTTTTTTAAGAAGGATATTTTAAGTTATTTGCCATTTAAAATAATCGATAAAAATGCCTTGCTGTTTTCATCCCAAACTAGCCACTAAAAATCCGATTCGTTTAGATTTTTTTTAAATATAACTTTACACCGCCCTCCTTTTTTTTCTTTTATAGTAATTTGATTAAAGCTTTAAAAAAAATCTAAAAGTGAAGAGTGATTTTCCGGTCACGGGATTTGTCTTTCTTTTCAAATCTGAAGAACTTCTGCAAAGGAGGACAAAAAGTAATTGAACAAAGCCCTGAAAAATGATATTCTTTATCAGTAAACAACTCGATTTTTCCATCGGAGTTCTTTCATTCCTTGTTAGGATAAAAAGATTATGTTGCAATATCTAAATTGTATCCAGGAAAATGATGAAAATAATGAAAAGAAGTTGAAATGAAAATATAATTTTCCAATGTTAGGTAAAAAAGGAATACAAAGTTGGTAAAAAAAGAGATGTGTTTATCGATATTGCAGTGATTTGGTCTGTTCTGCTTTTAATGCAGAACAGACTGTTCTGCTGTTTCTTCTTTTTAATGAGTTAACTGTAAGCAGCTAACTTCTTTTGATTATATCATTACAGGAAAAGTTGAAATTAAACAAGTAGCACTAAAACTGGAAACTGGAGAGGTTCAAAAAAAAAAAAAAATCAGCTCAGGAGCTAAAGAAGATCAGCGAAGACTGAGACAAAAAAAAAAAAAAAAGGGAAAACATGTCACTTGCTTTTGTTGGCAAAGTTCTCTGAGAATCTTTTGAATGATATGTATGTAATAACTTTAATAGCTCATTAAAAATTCAGATAATTTATTCAATATATATTATTTACGAAGCAAATAGTAATTAAACTGGCATTTAAGCACATTTGTGTTATAATCAGCATCAGCAGACATACAAATGATAATGTTATATATATGTTTAATTTATTTAACATTTAGTGCAGGGGAATGAGTGTGCGGGCGCCCTAGCCAAAGATGCACGTGGTCTTGAGCAACCTCTCCCCACCATTACACTTGCAGATGTGAACGTAGTGACCAGATGCAAACTTCAAAACCAGCCCTTAAAGAAATCTTTGATAACCGACTTCAACTTCCCTAGAGACATCCCGACAACACTTTCCCGATTAAGAACAGAGCATTACAAGGGGAATAAAAATATGTCCCTGACGGGACAAGAACATATCCTTACTGCAAGAACTGCCCAGAGACCCAGCTCACACTACGACACATCTTTGAATGCCCTGGCATTACTGCATAGATCTTGAAACTCGGCTTGCTACCAGACAGATATCTGCTGCAGGAGACCCTCTACAGTCCTGAGGTCCCGAAGCTGGCGGCTGTGGTCCTTCGGACTTTCGACAATGTTTAACACAATCCTATGGAGACGACATTATCATCATCAACATTTAGTGCATGAAGAGTCAAGACCAAACCCAAAATGCTTTTAACATTGACAAGACGATAGGGAAGAGTCAGCATTGCTAGGACTGCTGATTTTACTCCTAAATAAAATGTTAAAATTCATTTCTAGTTTTAGCAGTGGATGGAACTGTATTTGACAATTGTTGGACTCTAATTGTTGCGTCAAAAAAAGTAGAGTTGAATATAAAAGAGAAATATATATTACGTTACCTAAATTATACTTTCGAATAATGTAGTAATATACAACAGTATAAAAGAATGTTTTCCGCTAACCAAAACAAAGATTATAAAACAAAATACCGTTCTCTTTCAAAAATTTACTTCTGAAAATATTTTTATGGTAAAATTAAATTTATCATTTCGTTTTAGGTAAAGCATATACTGCACTGAGTTTAAAAATAATAAATTGTCTAAATAATGAAATTAATGGTATATTGAGAAAAAATATTAACTTTTGTTGCTATAACTGACTAGGTAAATTCATTTTTTCATTTACTTATATTTCAGAAAATATCACAAGTATGGAAGAAAAGTAATCAGAAAGAATAAATATCTTAAATAGTAACATATTGTAAGCAGATGAAAATGAAATAAGTGCATACGAGAAGTGGCAGCATCAGTGAAGGTTTGAAACTCAGCCCTTAAAATGAGATAATTGTTTGAGGCAGTGATACGAGAGAAATATTTAGAACTAGAGAAAGAGCAAGAAATGAAGAAAAAATCACTTCTACAAGAAAATGACTTAAGTGTAGTCAATAAAAATGAAATCAAAAATAAACTATCCCAAATCAGATATATTTGGCGGTACAAAACAATCTTTGTGCTTCTGGTTTAGGATGAAGGCTTTTTTTTCTGTGGGGAAGAGTTGAAGGTTTTCTTTGCGGGAAAATTTTTACAACAGGGTTGTTCTTGCTGAGATATCACATCTTTTTGCATTGATATTATTACTTTGTCTGTATTTTTAGGATTGAGAATTTCAAGTCATAAATATTCAATTGAAACAACGTTGTTTTGTGTTTTTAAGGAACAATAATGGCAAGCTTAATTTTACGTCATGTTATTTTCTGACCAGTAAGATTCTATGTTCGTTTGGTGAGAATTGGGCCGTTTAAATTTTATTGCAATCTTTGTAACCTCTCTGTTGCAAAGAAAACTGCTTGGATAATGAAATACAATATTTTAAATCATAATGTTTTCAAGTATTTTACAACTTCGCAATAAATTCTATTACAGCTTCTTTACTTGACGGATTATTCAACATTTTCATGAAGTTATTTTTTTAATGTTTTACAACTTGTGGGCCATTCATTAAATACGTAAGGGTCCCGAGGGGAAGGGGGTTGGAAAAATCTCTACATACTCTTACTTTAAGGGGAGGGAGGGTCAACCATATTCTTACGTAATATTTTCCAAGTCGATTTTTTACATTAGAAATCGTGCGGTCTAGTGGTTTCGAAGGGACCATATTTCATTTCCGTCTGAAAGGTAAAGAACGTATTAAGATGAGCTGATTTTTCTTTGTTTTATAAAGAATGATTAGTGTAAAATATAATAAAAGAATCGCGCTGGCATGTTTTATTCTTAATTAGTATCGCGTCATAAACAAAAAATGTCGAAAAACACATTCAGTCTAAATTCCAACGTCTTAGTAAATATTTCTTTACACGAAAAGGTTTAGTTAAAAAATAGTGAATTTAATAACGATTCCAGTAATGTAAGATTTTTTCTTTTATTATTTTGAAAAACGTAATGGAATCTTACGTAAGAATGGGGGGAGGTTGAAAAATCTTACGTACCCTTACATGGGGGGAGGGGAGTCAAAAATTGCCAAAATCATCCTTACGTAATTAATGAATGGCCCCTTACGGGCAATATTAATCTAGCTTTTCAGTTTTTATTTAATGACTTCTTTTCTTAAATCGTGGATTATTTTACGTTTTATGGGATAATTTTAATTGTTGGGTGATTTACCTTTTTTTTTTGATGGAACTCTGTCTTCTTCAATACCTAGTTTTGTTTAAAAATTCTCTAAAAAGACAAATTAACGTAAGGTATGAGAAATCAAAAAAAAAAAAAAAAGTCTTTAACTATATTAAATTTGAATGTGTCAGAAGACATATGCAACTGTACTCTACATTAAATCGCGGATATCACAAATTTGCCACAGCGACTGCGTATGAGCGTGGACTAAGCTCATTTCAAAAGTCTTGCTTAAATTAATTGCAAAAATTTTGTCTGTTAACAAATTACTGCAAAACACGGATATCCACACACATATTTCATATATTTCAAATTATAATGTTTTATGTTTGTGAAAAATGCATTGATTTAGAACATAATCAAACCAATAAATAATATAGTTATACGTATCCTATTCATATGCGTACAGTTACATATAGTTTCGCAGACATTTAAATTTTTTCCCCCCTTAAATATATAAGAACTGAAAAACAGGAAGGAAAGAAAATACGTATCGGTAAAACTGGGGGGGGGGGAGACTGTATTCTAATCTCATTCATTAATGTTTCTCTGCTTAAATATAAACAAACATAGAATCTTAAAACGGAAAGCCCAATGAGCGAAGTCCGCGCGCATGCGCAGTCGCTGTGCCAAATTTGTGATATCCTCGATTTGAAGTCTAGTTACAGCTGTTGGATCTGTTTTATTAGTCTTGATTGAATTTCATTTCCAAAGACAACTTTTGAATAATGTTAGATCTTAGATCTGTTCTGGCATTGAATTGCAATCAGAGATTAACAAACCCTATAAGCTGAGAGTAAATACACATGAATTTAGGGAAAATTAGTGATTTTCAAACTTTAATTACTCCGGTCCATGATGTCCCTGGGATTTAAATTTTTGTATATGTCCTCGATGCCCCCCAAGAATATGTAATCAAAAAATCATTACCATAGCCCCCCGGGGAGCTGCTGCAGAACCCCGGGAACTTACGATTTGGGGGTAAAAACAAGGGGGGAGGAGGAGGGGGTCAAATGGCACAAAAGGCACAGCAGTAGGGCACAAGGAATGTGTGTGCGAAATTTCAGCTAGATTCGTCTTTTCGTCTGGGCTGTAGCCCTGTCAAAGAAAGCGAAAACTTTTTTGAACAGCGATTTTATAACTTAAATTCCTCCTCCCCCTGATAGTCCAGGGGATTATATTTTAGTTTGTCAGGGGCCACTAGAGATTAAGTATACCAAAAATTAACACCGGGGGATCTTCATGGGGCTGAGATACAGAGGGGTGAACAACCCAGAAAACCCCAACTTGTTCTGTCGTGTTAACTGTTCTTGGTCGCATTTATTTTCTTTCGTCTTTCTTGGCGGTGGATTTGTTTTTGTTGGCTACTGACGTTTGGTTCTCTTGGCGGCGGGATGCTCTCGCGTCCCGTGAAATAAAATATAACAAAATATGTGAATTCTGTCCCATTCATTTTGATTCTCCCCTATTGCCTTCTCGAGCAAGAAAACTGTAAAAAAGGGAGTTTTGGCTATTAAATCACTTTAAAACAGTGTCATTTTCTTTGAAAAAATGAATTTTGTATTTTCATTATTGCTTATTCGATTATTCTTTCTTATTCAGCTAACTCTAAAATGTTCTTAACGATGTTATAAGTTCAGTGAACTCAAGTTCTAAAAACAAGAAATTTCCGTGAATACAGATAATAAATGATGGTATCAATCATTGTACAGAATGCTTTTATCTTTCCAAGTACTGATTGCATTTAACAGGAAAAAATAGAACTAAATAAACTATACTTTCTCGTACACGTACTCACTCTAAAAAAGCGTATCACGAAATCGTCCAGATATAATGTAAAGAAAAATATATTATTTTAATGGATGGAATTATTAACGTCATTATTATTTTTTCAGTCTTAAAACTTTTTACTGTTGCAAAAGATTTCGAATAAAATATTGTTTTCAAATTTAGCACATCGTTGTTTAAAAAATACCAAAGTAGCTGTTCAAAAGTAATAGGTTTTGCTCGATGAGTTCTTTAAGCAAATGTGCATTATCAAGCAGATCTGTTAGCATTTCTCAAAATGTGCTTACTAATCTTTTGCGTCAAACCCAAGTCTTTAATATGAAGTTAGGGGATGGGTCATCTAGAATTACGCTTGATATGAACATTGTTTTCAATGTTTGACGGTTTCACCAGACGTAACGTAGCTACATCAGGTATAATCATAATCCCATGTTTATTGCAGTAAATCATTTTAGTTGCAAGGTTCTGTTAAATTAATTTCATAAATCTGTCGCATCACCAAAAGTAAATTAATAGATCTTTTTCAAAGTACAGTTTCAATCTCATTAATTTAAACCAACATATCGTCGCTCAGAGCAACAGTAGGATATCTTAGTGTTATTCCTGGGATTAGATGTCTTACGTTGTTCTGAGGCTACGAAATGTGCTTTTAATGCTTCATGCATATAATAATATAACATTTATAAAGCAGCAGCAAGGTTACGCCTAAAATACAGCACGCTTCCTATAATAAGCCATTTTATTAAAATAAAGTATAACGGGAGGTCCCTTTACTCCCTTTAATAACTGAGACTGGAAAAATGTTCTTGATTGTACTATTTTTTGATAAAACATATCATTGGAAAGTTACCCCGTTAAAAATGAATATTAAAAATGAATATTTCTTATTTGACGAAAATGCATTATAGAAAAGTAACGTTGAATAAAATAGAGTTCGTCGCCATTATATAAAATTTATTAGGTAAAATACATAATATTATTGCCTCAAAAAAACAGTAGGATATTGTACGGTTGTTTCTGGGATAAGATGTCTTACGGTTCCTCTGAGGTGATGATTTTGTCTTTGTCATTTAACAATTTTTTTTAAAAAAATATTATACGTGTATTTCAAAATTCAAACTCTTGGACTATCCCTATCTTATGTAAGGGAGGAATCTGAAGCGTTCATTTTTATTTCAATTGATTTTTTTTTCAAATATTATTATATTAATTATCCCCAATTTTATTTTTTTTAAACATATTAAAATCGCTGAATTTGTTGTCTCGAAATCTATAACGTCGTAGGAGCAAAAAATAACTTTTATTAAATATGTTTGTACATATTTTTTCATCCCTCCTGACTCTCCCTTACCTATATTTTCTCCTGCTGTCTTTTTCTCTTCTTTTTTACAATAAACAAATCCTAGAATGAAAAATTGCGCTAAAATACCCACTGCTTTACAAATCTTGCTCGACAAGTTTTAATTCTGAATTTAATAATTCCATAAATAATGACTAAAATTATAAGTCAACGAATTAAAAGCGATTTCCCATCAACCGGAATGGTTCGGTGAAAAGTAAATGAACTAAATTTGAACCCCCCCCCCCCCAGAGAGAAACGGGTGTTATACATTACACCTAATTACGAAAATCAGTGAACCTGAGGCCTGACGAGAAACAGATCGGGATGTTATCTTCTCATCATCCAGAAAAGAAACAAGTTCCTATCGAACGAAGGAATCCTGCTCTGCCGATCTCTTTCGAAATACGAAAAGAACAGATATTCATTAAAATGGGCAGCATAATAACAGTGGTGCTTAAGCGTGGAGCAGAAAGCCTGAATTCAAATATTCATATCGATTTGAATTGAATCTGCGTCGGAATCTTTAAGAATATTTAAAAGAAATTGCGTTCCTATAAGATGGGAGTTATTAAATTCTGTCGGTGCTGTTGTACGTTGTTTCTTGTAGAAAAGAATAAACATGGCGAAATTTAGGAAGCTGTTCGAGAAACGATTATTTAAAGAAATAAGGGAATCTCTTAGGTTTGTTAATCAAATAGTTGAAAGAAAATTTGAGAAAAATTAACAGCATAACGATTTTAATAGCTTTAACAATTGATTGTTTTTCTTTTTTCTTCTTTTTTTTGAACTCGATCAAATACTTCAGTTTTGTAGCATTTTAGGTGCTTAAATTTTGAAATCGTTTTAATTTGAAAAGCTTTTACTCTGATCCATTTACTGAAATTTGACAGTTTTGCAAGAAAAAAACACTTACACACATAACCGAGAAACACTTTATTTACTCAGGCTTCCCGACACATTTTGCGTAAGGTTTAACATTAATTTATTTTTTTAATCAAACCACACTGTTAAAACAGAGTTCTTAGTATTGAAACAAAATTGCTTATTTTTTTTTAAGGACATCACTTACAAGAAATGGCTCTGACACAATTTGGCTTGTAATGGAAATGTAAGAGTTCTTAGTTTTGAAATATATCCTCTCATCAAAAATGATTCACTATGTTTTAATTTTTTAGTTACCGCTTTTTGAGACATTCGTAGGGGAAGCTGCTCCACCCACGGACGGTTGTACCTACGAACGTTGGTCAAGAAATTCCGGGTATCGCTGAGAGAGATCCTAATTGGGGTTTAACGTGTGTGTCACAGCCCTCTTCAGTACCCCAGGAAATTTCAACGCCATCAAACGAACATTTAAGATTCTATCACAGTTTTTCTGTTTCATTAGGATCTAAGTAAAATTAAAAAGAGAGCAAATTCTTTTTCTTTTTCCGTCCGTCGTAGATTGTATTATTCATTTTTGTTGTAGGTATGATGATTCCTTATATTTTGAAGGTTTTGTTTCTGATTTTTAATGTTGTAAAACTGCGGTCAAGGCGGTGTGACTGGCTTGCAAAACCAAAATGGCGTACCTTTATACCCAAGGACAAATAACCATGCGTACCCACGGACGGCAATTTTTAGTCTCCTTGGGTCACACCTGAGTCTTCTTACAATGTGAAGTACCTCAAAATGTTGCCTTGTCATCAACGTCCGAAATTTGCTTTCAACAATGATAATGAATTTTAAATGGGGCTTGAAGATTTAGTGTTGAAGTAACCCCTACCTGTTATAGGAACTACAGATCGTTAATCCCACCTGTTTTCATTTGAAGTCAACTTTTATAGATTTTTGTTTTGTTTAATCTAAACTGAGTTTCTTGTAATGGGTTACTTTTGGTTAAAGGTTTCAATTTGCATATAAATTGAAGTTTATTATGTAGATACAGAGAGCCATACTATCATGAATCTAGTTATATTTTTGTTTAAAAACATATTAATTATTCATAACATCATTAACTCTCTTAAGAGTAATAACGTCTTTAAAGAGCCCACTGATGTTAAAAGTTATGGAAAGTTTAAAAAATGGAAAAAAAAACCTTCGATTAATTTTCAAAGTTTAATTTCTTTTTGGTATTTAATTTAATGTGTTATTTTCAATGGGTGTTTAAAGTATTTCAATATAAAATGGCTTATGAAAATGTATCGAGTATAATTGAGTTCCTCAGACCTATTTATACATAATTTTTTTATATGTCCATGGGTACAAGGGCACCTGTCCGCGGGGTGAACGGGATGTTGTACCCACGGACAACAAAGATGGTTTTTAAGATTTTTTTTTTTGAAGTTGAAAGTTAAGAGATTTTCACCTGACAAAAGTTGCCAAATTAGATAATAAGTTGTAGATTCTGCCAGAAAATTTTTCTGATCGATTATCCATTCCCAAAGTCCAGCAAAAATTGAAAAGTAAATTTTGTTCGTGGTTACAGCATCTTCCCCTATTCTCAAATCGATTCTACACGTTCTCATTTTTGAGACAGAATTGTACTCAGAAATGATAGAGTGTTCTTATTTCTGAGACTTGTTCTCAAAACGACTCAAGATGTTATAATTTCAGAGACGCCACTGTATTTAAAGATAATTGGTATGTTATCACTTTAGAAATGCAGTCAGATCTCTACATAAGATCCCTTTTTTTAAAGTCACCCTGAATATATATTCATTTTTGAGTCCTGTCTCATTGAATTCTATGCTATAAATTATGGGATATATGGTCAGGTCTTAAATCGCTCATCAGGACCCTTTTGTCCAACTTTCTTCGGATGAACTTTCTGTCCATCTTTCTTGTCCATCTTCTATGTCCAACTTTCTTGAGTCATTCGTCAAATGACTCAGTCCATGTACTGTACAAGTAACTAAAATTAAAAATTTTAAAAGACCCTGAGTTGCAAATGTAGAATTAAGAGGAAAATTGAAAACCCTTTCAAAAGCCTTATTCTATTAAAATCAATTACAAGTATTTTATTTGTTAACAAAGAAAAAATGGCAACAGATTAAAAATTTAAGTAATTGCTTTTAATTTCCTTGTCGTCCAACACGGCCGTGCTGAGCGCAGAAATCGTCTCTGCAGCGGAGTTCAAAATGAGAAATTGCCGTTTCACGTTTTGCGCGTCCATGTATTTGATTCAGATGCAACTTTATCGGATTTTAAAAAAATATATTTCTCAGTGCCAAATGATCATACAACATTGTATTTAGGTAAAATATGTGACAAAGAATCATCTGGTGACCCTAACTCAGTTTTGATGAAAATTGCAGATAGTACCACTTTTGTGCTTAGCACGGCAGAACAATGAATTCGGTTACCAATCGCGTGACTAAAGGTTTAGCCGTATTTAAAATCTCTACTTAATTTTTTTCTACTACTTATTTTCTTCTACTCTTAATTTCTTTCAAAAAATAGAAGCTGAGAAAGATAAATCAAAAGTTCAATAAATATGAGAAAAATCAAGCCAGTCTTGTATTATGTATTTTTAATATTTTTTTAAAATAAGGTTAGTAGTCTTATATTGAGTTTTGTTTAAGTAAGGGAAATTGCATATCAGTTACTTTGCTCGAGAACATTTGCGTGGAACTATATTCTGAATTATTATTATGTTTTGAAATTTCGTTTTCTTTTATTACTTTCGATTGGTTTGACTAAATCAAAAAGCTACAACCAAATAAACTGATGTTTTTAAACATATTAGATTTAACGAAGAATTATGCCAAGTTTGCACATGCTTAGTTATTGACAAATTCGTATAAATTGTTATAAGGTTAAACCCGCTTATGAGTCTACTTTCGCCTGGGGAAGCGTGACCCTTTATCGCGCTCCGACACTTTTCAAAAGTTATTTAAAATCTGCTCATCTGTATCAACTCTCGCCGAATGCGGCCCTGTTAAGATATGTACATATATTTAGATTATGGCTGTGACTTTCTTTCTTAAAAGTTTTTAGACGCCGGTAAATTCCCTTACAATGGAGAATTTTTAATAATATTTCCGATTGTGCAATGACATAACTAGCTCTAAATCAAAATTGATATTCATTTTTACAAAGAATATTAAAAAAACATTTAAAAATATTTCACAGCAAATTTTGTAAGAACCAATAACATTGGGGAACAACAATTTCGTCGTCTAAAATCTGCGGCTTATTTTCAACAAACTTTTGGCCTCTAAATCCAAAAATAATCGCAGTTTTTGTCTATCACTGCAACTTTTCAACCTACAGTATACCCTCAATTGTGCATATAAGGGAAAATAAAGAAAAATCTTACCAAATGCACTGTTTACAATGAATAATTTTATTCATACAAAGGTTATAATAGTTACCACAAGTAAAATTGTGCATTTATACATATTAAGGTAAAAATTTTCGCTTAAAGCTTTTTCTGAACTGTTTAATCTATTGACATTATCGCTTGATGCTCCATCAATCGTCAGCAATCATATGTGCATCCCATCTACCTTGATATCGTTCTCCATGACCTTCAACTCTTAGTGGAATCGCTCACCCTGTCTGTATCATCACTGACTGTATCTAAATTTTTGGGGAAGTTTGCAAAATGGCTATGTAAAAAAATGCAATTTCATGCTCATGTGGCAACCAAGCAGTGTGAAGCTCTCCAAGTGTTATTGGATAATTTCGGCTTAGTTCTGGGCTCGTGTATTTCCAAGAAAGTCTGTAACAATATATTTGAATGCCAATCAAGCATTCTTTTGACTTTTTGACATTGTTCTGATGAAAGTTACATCTTTAACAAGTGGCTGAATCTGTGGACCGTCAAAAACACCGGCCCTTTTAAATGACAGGCTAGGAAATGTTGAAATGAGATACTTAAAACAGTCTCCTTTCCTGCGATTGTCAAAGTTTTAACGAATTGCTTCATGAGACACAATTCTATAAACAAAGGTGGAAATATAATGTTATTTCTGTCGACAAGTGACTGATGCAAAATGTTTGGATCACCAGATTTCAGGTGAGAACTTGGCGGTTAGTTCGACTGCACCCAATGTTTCTCACGAGTTATACTGTACCATACACACAAAAAGCAAGGATACTTGGTATATCCACGTTGCTGCCTGAGAAGAAAGCAGATCATTTTAAGTTCAACGCAAATGGTCCATTGGTGCATTTGAAATTGCATTAAATCAATGACTCGCTTTATGTCTTCATATTTTTCACTCAAACGAACTGAATGGCCTATTGGAACTGAACCAAATAAATTTTGTAAAAAAGAACCGATTTCAAGCTCCGCTTTGAGCTATCATTAAACAGTCGCCATTTAGTTGCCAGTTCAATAATGCTTTCTATGATCCATGCTCAATTCCGGGGAGAGTAGTCTCATTCTCAAAAGGTGTAGAGAAAAACGTGATGTGTTAGAAGAAAACTAACTACAGGTTTTAAACCAGCATGCCTTATTAACTACAAAACAGCTCAAAAACCAAACTCAACATAAATTATTTTACAAATTGTTCACCCCATTGTTATTACTTAAACATACAATAAATCTTCTTTGATTCGAACTACGTTTAACTTACGGTATACTCAATAAATATGAGTATATCAATAATATGGTATACTCAAATTACATTCAGCCGGACCTCGATATAAAGTCAACTTTTGCAGCTTCAGGAAACTGACCTTATTACCGAGGTTACCTTCCAACTAATTCAGACATTTTTCAACGAATAAGCACATGTATCAATAGTATAATTCTTCGCAAAACTTATTACGCTAAAAAAAATACAGTTTATAGGGTCATACCTTTTGAATTGATTTGAACAAACTAAAACTAATAGAATTAATAAGAAATTATAATTTTTTGCTACATTTTGACTTGGGAAAAGTTGTATGCAAGCATGCTGAAGCAAAGTACTGCATGTATATAAATTGTACAATTATTTACTAAATTTAATACGTTCAAGAATTTCCGTTTATTAGGTCATAACTTTTTAATAGTTTAAAATCAATGGAATCAATAAAAAATCAAAGGAATCAATAAGAAATCAGCGGAATCAAAAAGAAATTATAGTATATCTTTGTTTAATTTTAATTCTGAATAAGGTTTTATTCAAACATGCGTAAGCAAAGTACTGATGTACAATTTACTTTACTCAAATTAATTAATGATGTATCGGATTTGAGTATGACTTAGAGTAACTTATAAAAAATAAATAGGTACATTATTTCATTTATAAGTAAATCATTTTTACACTTCACATCATTATATAATCTCATGTGTTTCCAATATAATTCATCGACATTTTCGAATCATTACAATTTAAAAAACATTTGAGAATAAAAGACAATAGTCATCTAATTAAATTTTGCTACTTAATTCCCACTTCAAATGTCTTGTTAAATTTCTTCTATGCCATCCTCTCTTTTTTTATGACTACTAGTAAAATAATTTGAGGGATACGTATTTTTCCTTTGACAAACTTTTTTGCCAAAAGAGATTTATCTGTTGAAAATATAGGTGCATTTAAAATTATAACAATTCGAAGTATCTACTTAAAAGCGGTTGGCAAGCATAGCTTTAATAAAGCAAATTTGTGATTTAACTGATCTTATACTTTATAGCTGCTTATCGTTTTAAGTTTTTTAAAATCTAATAAACACTCAGCGGATGATTTTGAAACGATTTGAAATGAGCAAAACATACATGTTACAGAAAAAAATAAATTCTTCCATTGCTATCGGATTTTGCTCTTTAAAAGAATATGAGGAAAACAATACATTTTTCTTAAATACTTTTAATCGTTACTGAAATCAAACAACTTTATCCTTTTTTAAATTCTTCTGGCAATTTTAGTCTCATTTTCATAAACTGTTTGAAGTTTTTTTTCTTTTGTATTACTTTCCGAAACATATTTGTGTGCCTGAAAAAATGCAATGACGATTACAAAATTCTATGATGACAATTATAAACTAATGTGTGCTCATCAAAAAAAGATTTATCCATAAAAAAAAAAGTTACTATCAACCACCAAACGGAACAATTAAAACATCAAAGATATTTTTTTTTCTTGGATTACTGCATAAGAGGACAGACATCATATGACTCTGAACGTGTTTATTTCCATTAAAAAAAGAAAAAAAACTGCATCATTATTTTAAAACTTATATCTCTCCGTAACTACATGAATCATGACAGAAAAAAAACTCTAAAGACAAATACATTTTAATACAGCTATGTTTTAATTTTCGATGAATGCTTTCTGCCTGGCTATTTGGAAAGAATCAGGACACCTTTCTCTTTGTGTTGAAGGAGCCTTCTCTACCATATGTCTAACTTTTGAGAATCTATAAATATGAAAACTTCGAGCACTCGTCCCAGGAGAATGCTAATTAGCACAGCCGAACAACTTAGCAATTAGCTGTTTCATCCGTAACGAAATGCATATAAATCACTGACAATTATTTTCCACACGTCATATGCGAGGACAGAGGTACATAAATTAAGGGATTATAAATTGAAGCTTGATTCGCTGTGGCTGGGGGTTGCTCACTACTACCCTAATTAAGTACACTACTTGGGGCTTTAAGTCAACCGCTGAGATCATACCTAATTAGAAAATGAGGAGCACAACTTTACAAATGCAATGATACAAAAGAATTCAATTGATCATTTTTAATTAGCGTATCTTCGAACGCAGGCGCAAGATCATTGGTTTCGACAGTTTAGGGTGGATGAACGTCACACAAGATGACTGAGTAGCTCTGTAGCTTAGTCCGAAAATGAGTCACGACAATTCCTTAAAGATGTATGAAAAATAGTAACGCAATTGAAAACTGTTTTAAAAGATTATGATTAATAATATTAATACAAATATCTAGTTTCAAAACCTAATTGCTAGAGGGGAACTGAAAAATCAATTCAATTGCAATAATGTTTCAAATTTATGTTCAACGTTCCCATTAAACGTATCAATCAGAGCATACGAAACTTCCTGAACTGAGCGTTTGAATCATTTGAAATAACCCTTCAATTTTCATTTAAATACTGGTATTTTATACAAGTTCTACATCTAATATTCCACTGTGAATATTTATCTTCAATTAATCAGCCTACATCCTTAATAATTAAAATAACTGATAAAGATAACTTTGACCTTTTTTGGATGATTTACGTTAAGCATAATGAAAGGATTTTGTAGCGTATAATTTTGCAGAAAGGAATCAATTTCTCTAAATTACAGAGAAACGCATACCCACAGATATATATACAAACACATTAATCTCACAGCAAAATGAAAATATGAATTTATTATGAATGCTTAGATATTGATAAAATATTTTTTTTAATATACTGTAAAAACGTTTCAGAAACGTTTCAGGAAAAGAATGGTCAGCTAATGCGATTAATTTGTGTCAGTAAAACATCTTGCAAGAAACAGAAGCATTTCCCGCTAGAATTCAATAGTTATGTTTCTGGAACCTTAAAGGAAACTTAGTTATTTTTTAAATAATAGCGGTAATAACCTTCCTGATTTTCCAAGAAGCATTCTTGTAATCATGGCCAATGCTAAGACAGAATTGCATGTAAGAAACAAGCATTGCACCTGCCTGCAATTCTTACAAGGCTGCGAAACGCCAAGACTTATTCGCTCTCATCCGAAGCTTTGTCAATTTCGACGAGTCGTATCCAAATTGAAGCCAATACAATTAATAAATGCGCCGATACAATTAATCTTTACACTGATAGTTAAGAATATTTTTCACAACAGAGAAAATTCTGCATACGTGCAACTTGTAGCAATTCAGGAAACTGTTTGACACAGTTGCTGCTTTATTTGTTATCTTATTGGCAGATATACTTTCAGCTCGAGCATTCAATAGCCCAGTGAGAACCACAAATACAACATTAAAACCCATTTTTCATTAAGACTTCCACTCTGTAGGCACTAATAACTCATGTTCTAAACACTTCAAGTACAGCGTTTTTGCTGATGCTGATTTGGACGCATTTTTACTTATTTCTATTCAAACACAACAGTGCACGTTATTCTTTAGTTGTCTCGCATTTCTTCTGTATAACTATTTCACCCTCCTGCAGCAAAAACGGATAGTTATAGCCGCTCTGTGTATAAGTGACAAGTTTTCATAATATATACACAGGTATACATATATATATATATATATATATATATATATATATATATATATATATATATATATATATATATATATATATATATATATATATATATATATATATATATATATATATATATATATATATATATATATACCACATTCGGACCCCAATTTAACGAACTTCTATTTAATGAATTTCGCGATTTAGCGAATTTTTGTTTTTCCCCTACAAAAAAGAAGGCAAAAACCCCTATTTACCAAATAATAAACCCCGAATTAATGAATTATTTCAACAACCGATTTTTTTTTTTGTTACTTTGAGTTCGGTTAGTAATTTCCACCGAATATTATATCCACATTGCCCGAAACAGACTTTTCTTGGAATCAGCAATTTTTGACGAGAGGAAGGGGGGGGGGGCAACTAACGAATAGTGATTCTGATGCAAAAAGCGATAATGAAACTCCCATTAAAACTTACTTTTTCAAATGCTTTTTTGCATGGCCTGGAAACTAAAAACATATCACATGCAGCAGGCAGCAAATGACACAGTATTTTCTTCTCTCCATAAAGTCAATCAAGAAAATTGTCAAACATCCATTACTCAATAGTTTAAAATTTCAAATTAACTATTGTGTGATAAATCGTGGAATGCTGAATAAAAATTGTACACTTTTTAACCATGAAAACTCTCCGCAGTTGTTTATTAGGGGTTTTAGATAAGGCAAGTGCAATTTTTAATTTGTTTTTCACACCCCGACTTTACGAATCACCCCGATTTAACGTATAAAAGTTTCGGTCCCGATGAATTCGTTAAATCGGGGTCCGACTGTGTAGTGGGGGTGGGGTGTCCCAAAAAATGAAAGTCGATTTTTCAAGTCGCGCAGTCTCTTGTAGTTTTACTTGTAGGTCAAAAGAATTATTTAAAAAAAAAAAAGAAAGAAATTACGCAACTGAACAACGGCAAACCGTGCCGACTTACGTCTGAAAGTGTGAACCAGTTTTTGAGTGCTAGACCGGATCGAGAAAAAAAACATTTTTTGGAAACTTGAAATTTTATGTCGGTTAAACGTTGACCTTATAGCCCCAAATGGACCTTTATTTCTTTTACATATTTTTAAAAAATGTAAGATTCATTTAAATAAATTATCGAGCTGAAAACAAAAATCTAAAGTAGGTCATTTGTGTTCAACAGAAATTTTCGTCTCTCACAAATATGGATTTTTTTTCAAATGTAAGTTATTTTTTATGAGCAATCACGATTGCTAATTGTTTTTATTTGACCGTCCTTGATGTCCGGTTCCTTTTTCAACCAAACCGTCCTCTGCAGGCGCGGCTCCGGCACGACTCCTTTGGTCCTGAGCACTGTACCCCGGTAGCCGCTGCTCCTGGTCGGTGGTATCCATGCCCTCGACACACGAGCCTTTACACAGATACACACATCCGAACGTGCATACACACAGTTCTACGCAGACATACATACACAATTATACACACGTAACCACCCAAGAAGAGGGACAGGAACCGCTTCTAAAAACAAACGAGTGGGGTAGTAACCAATGAGTAGGGTCCTGTCGCAACTCGTGATTGCGGAAAACATAATTTGAACTCAAAATTTCAGAATTCAAATTAATTTTGAAAATTCAAAAGGTTTTTTTTTATTGTTTTCATTGTATATGCAAGAACGCGATAAAAATTAGCACTTTTGTTTAATGTTAGATATCTAACGACATGCATTGCATGTAAACATGTACACTAAATAAAACTAGTGATATTTATTATACACTTTAATATTGTTTAATTATTATTTTAAACTAATGAAGTACAGCAGACAACAATCAAACAATAAGTTTCGTTTAACCTATAGAGAAATGCCGATTCCCTCAAAAAGATTTTTTTTTTTTTTTTGTAGAGAAGATAAAGGTACTTTTTTTTTAATCTATTTAGTTTTACTAACTTGAAGCGATGACATTCCTTACAAGAACTTTTGCACAGCTGTCAACTACATTCCTGTCGCTAGATTCAGAAGTACTACATTTATACAATAAATAACAGGACGCAGTTTTCACGGGTAGGTAAATATAAAATTTATTTTATAATAATTTTTGAAAATAAATGTGCATTAAAAATACATATATAAAAATGTGTGCATACGTATGTAATTAGTGCATACATAAGTGCATACATGTGTGTGCATATATAAAGATATAAGTGCAAGTACAAAACGTTGGAAACAGCTAAACAGTTATTAGTTATCACAAGTGTACATTGAGAAACGATACTTAACACAATGTGTACTAAAAGGGGGTTATTTTTTGTGCAGGGCTCATTTAAAAGAAAATACCTGCTTCTGCAGTTATTGTTGGTAGGGAATTAATTTCAAGAACGGTTGAATAGCATTTAAAACGTAGCATGGACTTGCGTATTTTGTACCACCAGCAAAGAGCAATATAACATGCAAAGGTTTACGGCTGGAACATCCCAATGAAAAGTAAAACCGAATCTCGCGACAAAGCTATAGAAGAGATGTAAAGTTGATTAAAGCAGTGGTAAAGCATCTTTTCTCTTACAAAATAATCTATATTCATTATGTTTCATTCAGATATGTCATATCTAAAAGATATGAAAATATCAAGATTCTCTGTCTAAAAGATAGGTTATATAATTTATTTTGTCTAAAATGATCAATCACCCCACACATGAAGTTTGTTTTTTTACTGTGACGATACAACGATTACTTATATTTGCACTTTTTTTCTTTCATTTTCTTCCCCTTTTTTTACGATACTGTAAAAACTTTCTGTACCTGAGAAACATTATGGCACAAACTGCATATTGATATGACAATTTCTTTCTTTTCTATGAATTTTTAAAATGTGTCAATGACTTTTCGAACACCCTGTATTTCTGCATATTGAATCTTGGTTTTCGTGACATTCTTATGTCCAAAACACTTTTATGTGCCACATTAAAACTTGCCCCTTGCCATTTTTACTTAATCTTCTCATTTCCTTTTTACTTCCTTTTACAAAAAAAGGAAGTATTGTATTCGCGAAAAAAATTTCACTCAAAAATCGGACTCAATTTCCATTTTTCTCACCGCCGTATGAATGTTGATTTTTTTTCGACCCGATCACACGTGGATATATGCCTAGAAACGTACAAACACCCGAAATATCCATTTTGACGACCCCTGAGTAAGTTACAACGAATTTTCTCGTGACGTCCGTATGTACTTGCGTATGTGTGTATGTATCTCGCATAACTCAAAAACGGTATGTCCTAGAAAGTTGAAATATGGTACGTAGACTCCTAGTGGGGTCTAGTAGTGCACCTTCTCTTTTGGTTGCATTCGGATGTTCCTAAGGGGGTCTTTTGCCCATTTTTGAGGGAAAATCATTGTTAATTTCGATGTAAACTCAAGTTGTGTTATAAATTGTCGGACACTTGGCGATATATCGCCAGTCTTTTGGTTGCCAAGTTTTGTCGCCAACTTGATGACAAACTTGGCGATATTTTTTCTTTTTTGAGCAATCACGATTGCTTATTGCTTTCATTTGACTGTTTTGATGTGCTATCATTTTATTTTCCCGCCAGCACCGTCTGCTGGCTCCTCACGATGCTGCTCCTCTAGCGAAAGCCATCCCCACTTTGCGTCAATATCCTACACTTACACGCATACATACACGCACGTACAAACATTCACATACGCACACATACATACATCCATACACATACACACACACAGACGCATACATACAGACACCTACACATACTACTAGCCACACACTCATGCCTGCACACAGACACAAACACATATGCCTACACACACATACACATTCCTCCTTACTACAAACACTCATACACACAACTACCCACACACTCGTACCTGCACACAAACACACACGCCTACATAAAACTAGCCACACTCATGCCTGCACACAGACACAAACACATATGCCCACACACACATACACATTCCCCCTACCACAAACACTCATACACACAACTACCCACACACTTATACCTGCACACAAACACAAACACACACGCCTACATACACACACACTCGTGATTGCGAAAAACATAATTTGAATTCCAGATGTCAAAATTCAAATTAATTTTTATTTTTATTTTTTTTAATTTGGTTTCAATTTTTCCAATGTTGGTGATATTTAGAAAATAAACAATTGAATCCCATTAAAATTGCCAATAATGAGTAAATGGCATTAAATTGGAGTAAAAGGAAGTCATGTGATGCACACATCAGCTCCTCTGCATTGCTTTCCAAATAAAGTCTCTGTTACTTATCCCGAAGCTAGCAATTTTTTGTACCAACAAATGATTGCGACTCAACATTTTAGATTTAAAATGTTGTAAGTTAACAGGAACAAACTTTCTATCAGCACGAGAGTAATACTTTCTATTTACAAATTAGAGCATAAGCGAACACAAAGAATGGCTTTATGCGTGTATGTAGGCAAAAAATCTTATTTTAACGCAATTAAAATGAATTTCTAATGCATCATTAATTAAAAAGTACGTAGCATTAAAAACAATCATCGAAATCATTTCACGAAAATCATCTTTCTTTTTTCAACTGAAATCAAACTTATTTATCGTTTAAAATGTGAATTTTCCGGAATATTCATTATTTTTTATTTTGACACTTGCTCTACCATCCCCATTGAGGTAATCTGTGAATTTACCATTAAAGCGTATAATAATCCTTCATGCGAGCTATTAAATGATACCTCCTTCTTTAATCCATTCCAAAACCGTTTTTTTTTTTCAGATTTAAAAAGTTAAAATCAAATTTGTTTCCATCGCTTTCTCCTCGACATGGTTAAAACATTTTAAATCCAAAAGTGGCAACGTTGATTAACACCACCTGGAGGCAAAAGTGGAAAAACTCAATTTAAGCTTACCTTCAAAATGTATTTTCTTTCTATTCTTTTTTGCAGTGTTTCTTTTGGAGAAAAGAGGAAACCTTAATTAAAGAAAGCATTGCAACCCTCCACTCCCGATACATCTCCCATGTTTAATAAAGAATTCAGAACTTGAGAGTGGGAAGAAATGGTCCACGCAACTTCCCTTTTTTATCATCAGCGTTTTGTTGTTGTTCTCCGACAAGCAAGGGGTGTCAGGGCGATAATACTTTACGATGAAAAATGGCAGATTTAAAAGACACCTGGCATGGGGTGTTACATAAATCGACATTTAGAGAAATTAGCAGGCCTGCTCACACTTTCCTCTAGCCAGATACAAAAGGAAATTGATTTTGTACATTAGAAACATAGTGCATTATGATTGTTGAAAAAGGGACATATTTCAAATTAAATTATGAAACTTTCAAATTAAATTATTTTTTCATCAACGCATTTAGACTAAAGGTTTAAGGGACTTTTTTATGTACATGTAGTGCGTTTCTCATCTAAAAAATTAGTTTTTGCAAAAAAAATTAAAAAAATAGAATAGGAAGTTTTCATTGAAAATGACATATCTGATTTTTTTTTTTTTTTTTTTGTCGTCGATGAGAAAGAAGCTTTTGTTTTTAATGATCGTATTCCTCTCTTTTCAAATTGCGGATCGACCATTTCGAGCGTATTTAACACACAGATTACGCTATATTCATGCTTGCCGTATTCAAGTCTTTCAAAAAATACAAACTTTGCGGTTTCAAAAAGTGTGAGAGCTAGAAAATATTTTGAAAACAGTTCAATACACTGCGGTCATCTAAACTTCTTTCTGACAGTTGAACTCATTTGGAAATTGAATCCTTTTGTTGTACTGTAGAAAAATTAACTTTCAAAACTCACGATTTGCTTTGATACGAACTTTTATTGCTCTTCAATTTTCATCAAGCAGAATAGCGTCATGCATAAGAAAAAAAGAACAATACTGGTGGGGGGAGTACAACATACAATCTTATGCATTTTACAGTGTACCAAAACGAGCTATTTCACATTCGTGAAGTGATGAGGAAATTGTTTTCCTTAAGTACAAACAGGCTCGAAATGCAGACATCATTGGCGCGTCTATAAAAAAAATATGCGATGAATCGGTACAAAGAGAGGAGTAGAGATGTACGTCAAAACCCGTTTACATTGCAACCTGCAATTCATTGTTCGCCAGTAGTTGACTTTCAAAACAGATTATATCCACTTTTGGAAAAAACATTTTTTTTTTCGTTCTTAGAATCTGTAATATAAGCCCTATCTTTCTATGAATTTCTTTCTTCGCGGAATGGTTTATATCTACTGTTTAAAAGATGCGTAAACATTGGTTTTACCACCTAAGCGGTGTGTACCCAACCCCTTATTTCTCGCCTGGTCTTTTACAGCAAAGTGGTACTTATCCTTCATTCGCCGGTACCCACTCATTCACTTTCATATCAAAAGGGCACATATCCAAATTTCAATTTGCCACTTCCAACTCAAAAGTAGTCCACAAATAAAATAGCGGAGCTAAGCACTGGCTGACCATTTCCAATCAAACGTGATACCCGTCCGTATTAAAAGATCGCAGTACCTTGCGCAAGCCTGTTATCAGTTAGGCAAGCACGACCTCAAATTGTGATTACTTAATTAATATTAAATAATTAATATTACTATTGAATAATTAATAGTACTATTAAATTGGGATTAATGATTAAATTGTGATATATTAATCCTTTTCTTTTTTCTTTTTGAAATGTTCAATGAGAAGAACAAAGTAAGTAGAACAGAATAAAGTAGAGTAAAAATATTAATTATACTCAGAATGTTAAATATTTTGTTTCAATCTAATAAAGTTAATTTCTGAAGAAAATGCGTGTTTTTTTTTGTTTTCTTTTGCAAAAGGGATGATATCCATTGTTTTACACCGAAAAGGAATACATCCAAAATAATATTGGCAATTTAAGTCTGGTAAAATTGAAGAAAAATTACTTAACTTATGCCAATTGCCACTTGTTATTCTACCAAAACGTTGTGAGAAATTGGAAATTCTAACAGTTAGTGTTTGTGTGTAAAACAATTTTTTTCGTTTTGGCAAAAAAGTATAAAACCGGATATAATCCGTTTTGAAAGTAAAACCCTCAGTTGTCCTTGAAGTCTCATTTGTCGGGGGGGGGGGGACTTCCCGACTGCTAAACAGGTAAACCGTGAAAATAGTAGGTGCGGGGGAACTCGGGGTGTCATGTCATGTTCACCAGTAGCACTTAAAACTAACCCGCTATCCTACCCCCCGGGGGGATAGTTCAAAAACTATACCTGCAGCGATTCTATTTCTTGTCGTGGTCTCTTTTCCCTGACGAAGAAGCATACTTGTATCCCTCTGACGCAGTGGACCATTATGTACATGTTCTGCCTTACCGATTAATGGGTCAGATGCGAATTCAGGAGGGTCAAAGAGTCAGCTGACGTTCTTGTGACAAGAAACTTTATCAGTTGCGTAGCCGTTACCAGCACACATGAAAAAGTAAAGCGAAGAAAAACCTCCCAGGATTGCCGTTTTGGATTAATGTTTAACGACGACGAAAAACGAATTTAAAAATATCATAATTTTACTGTGATCATTAAACTTCAATTTCTTAAATCCGAAAAAATAGTAGGAGAAGGTGGGGCGCAGTGAGACAGAGCTATTTTTTGGATTTTTAAAATATAATCGGGAAATGTTGTTAACTACCCATAAATCTGCAGCAGCTGACCTTTTGAATTCTGGGATATGAAGTTGTTCCTCATGTTTGCAATCAAATGATCTTTGTTTTCTGATTTCAGGTCAGCAATGTTTCTTTTTTCGACTCTCGAATGCATCGATTTATAACATTTTCTTTTATGAATAAATATTAACCATTTGATCATTTTTCATTGTTCCACTTATGCTGCTAATTATCATTAAAAACATTTAGGATAGGCTTTAAACGAACTCCTTAAAATGTTGAATAAGAAGAAAAAGGCAAATAGGGTTAGGTGAGACAGACGTAGTTTGATCAGAGTGAGACAGTCCCACTTAGCCCCATCCTGAATTCCGATTCGAAAGGGATATTTTTTGAAGTGGTAACTTCTAATGGGAGGGTAAACCGATTTGTGACATAACACACATAACGGGGTGAATTTAATTTTAATATAGAATGCTAGGAACGAGTGGGCATAGGGTCCAGTCACCTATGAGGAAAATTTATTGGGTACTTTTCGGAGAAAATCCTAACCGTTGCTAAAAATGATTTGTAAAAAAAAAAACTATATATATATATATATATATATATATATATATATATATATATATATATATACGTATCATTGTCATATTTTTCTTATAAAGTAACTAATAATCCTTATATATTATTTCTGAAGCCTAAAAAACGAACTTAGTTCAACTGATTTTGCATTTAACCGTGCGGCAAAATGTAATAATAAACACGTGCTGCCATCTAAGCCATAACAGTTCAAGCTGCCTACAATAGCAAAAAGAAAAAAGAAAAAAAGTTTAATTTTTCAAAAATAAAAACACTTCCCTTCAATATCTTATCATACATATTATTTCTATGAATTATTTTTCTGTCGGTATGCGAGATCTTTCTTCTTTCTTAAAGAAATTCCCCCTCATATTATAGCTTATCGGGCCGGCTAATGACGAAAAACAGACCTACGGTCTAAAAATCATTTTTCGGAAACTCCCCTTGCTGCTCAAAACATTAATTGAAGGGTGTTCTTTCTTTTTTTTTTTAAATTTTGACTCCGTTCAGATTACTAAGCATTATCTATCTATACTAACAATATAAAGCAGTAAAGTTTGTTTGTTTGAACGCGCTAATCTCGGGAATTACTGGTTCGAATTGAAATATTCCTTTTCTGTTGAATAGTCCATTCATTGAAGAGGGCTATATCTATACTAATAATATAAAGCAGTAGAGTTGTTTGTTTCAACGCGCTAATTTCGGGAACTACTGGTTCGAATTGGTAGTCCCTAAATGCATGGATAATTTATTGATTTTTTTAAAACATGTCTGCTGAAGCATACTTTTTATGTGGAAATAGCTAATTATTCTCTTATTATACTAAAAATACTTCACAATGTGAGTTATTGCAAGTGATGCAGTTTTTTTGTCCAACACTGTATACATAAAAATACAAAAAGTTGCCCAGGTTTTCACTGAAGTAAAAAAGTTCTACCCATTAAATTTGGAAATTGCTTAATTTTATTCATTTAAATAATTGTATTATTTCAATGTTAATCTCATGCGAAATATTTAATAAGTTGTACCTTTATATTGTTTATGATAGTAAAAGTCTATTAATATGAATACATATACATACATATATATATATATATATATATATATATATATATATATATATATATATATATATATATATATATATATATATATATATATATACACAGTTAAGTTAATGGAATATCATAAGTAATATTTGTTTGTGTGCAAAACATATTTCGAAGACGGTTTAAATTATAATTCAGTTCCCTTTCACTAAACACAGGGTTCTCCATGGGGATGGGGTCCATTGCGCCATTCAAACTTTTAGGGGGGAAATTTGAAAGGGTTTTTGATCTCAATTTTTGATGGCGGAGCGCCATCGTTTTTGGAAGGATAGATACCCCTGCTTAACTGGTACTTTTTTACGTAATAGGTGACTTGACCCCCTTACAAGAATTTCTGGATCCACGACTGTAAGGGATTTATCTATTGAGCGGAGATAAAGAGAGATGAGAACATAAACTATTAGTATAACATTAGCACACAAATTGCGGTCTAATGTTATACTAATACTATTGTGGCGTTGTGCGACACAACGCTAGAAGCAAGGGAACGAAATGAATTTTACAAGACTAGATGAAAATAAAAAGAAAATTACTAATGGAGTATCACGTTTGCGTTGTTTGAGATACATTTAATAATCAAGTGTTAATATTTTAGTTTTAAAACTAAACGTAAAAAATAAATTAATTTAAAAAGCAAGGGCACACACATAAGTGATTTTATACAAATATAAATTAATACATTTTTATTAATATATTGTTTTTTCATTTGTAGACAAACGCAAGATATTACTAAGCAACATGTTTTGACAATTAATGAAGTTTTTATTTAATTATTTATCTATTTTTTTTACATGCAGCATATGACACAATATTTGTTCAAACTCATGCTAAATAAACGTGGGACAGTTAAATAATAAATACCTATAAAAACTTCTTTTAAGGTTTCATCCTGTGTTTCACATAATATTACACACATACAGAAACTCTAAATTATAATATAAAAATGAAGAACATAAATATATATCTCATTTAAAATATTCACATACTACTATCGACAAATATTTGCGTGCCGGTTATCCTAGGAAGACGTTAGTGGCTCTCTTTAAAGGTATCATAACACATGACTTAAGGAGACCATGTGTATAAAATGCGAGTGGTGATAGGCGCCAATGTTCGGCATTTGTAAAATAAATTTGTGCTTTTAAAAGTGCTTTTGAAGGCTAGGCAGCACGCTTTGTTAGAAGAAAGAGAAACTACCATTAAATAACTACTTCAATTGGTTTAAAATTAAGAAAAAATGGAAGCTAACATTGCTAGAACACAACTAACATCTTGATAAATTTCAGCTCAAATTTGAAACATCGAAAAAAAAACTAAGAACTAGAAAGTCCAAAAAATAATAAATTTTAAATAATGAAATTCAAATGAGTAAGAAAAAAAGTCCTTACTTAGCATTTCTAGTTTAATTGTAATGTATAGTTAAAGTGATTTCGAAAGAGTAAAACAAAACGAATAGATTTCACAGAATGAAAAAAATCGTATTGCAATTTTCAAGATGCGTTCAGGCATTGTAAACACTTTAAAATGTACCGAAAATGTTAAACGCTAATGTAAGTTTGACAGCAACAGTTAGAAAACAGGCGCCATCTTTTATGTCGTCTGCCGGAAATGCATATTTCTCGAATGTATTCATACTTTCCATTTCAGATTCTCATTGTGAAGATCATTTTATCAGAGTATGCTATTTCCGTTAGAACGTCCTAACAACAGCTTCCGGTATTTATTTCGTCCCCGCATGCAAAACTACTACCAATTTTCTTTAGATATTCAGGGTCTGATATAGAAAAATATGTTCATGAACTTTATTTTGTGTGACCTACATATCGGAACGATGAAATATTTTGTTGTTAGACGTTGTCAGAATTGCGTTCTATATTTAGTTAGTTAAAATCCTTACATGAAGTTGCATCGGAGGACACATCGAAATGGATTTTTTATTTTGTTTTTTCAACATATTACGTTGAAACTTGAGAAAAATGAATTCACGCTCATCCAATGATTGAAAATGCTGAATAAATACTAACAATCTATTGAGTGCTTGAGTGAATAAATGTTTTTACATTAAAATTTTAGTTTTCATCGATAGATGAGAGAGAGAGAGCTTATTTTATAAATTAACATATAGCCTCTTCCCTACAGTTGATAAGAAATGCGTGCCAAAAAATACTTCTTGTTTCCGTCGAAAAAATAGTTCTTTTCTGAGGATTCCAACTTAAGGCGTATCTTAAACGGAAAAAAATGCTTATCATCAAGAAAAAAGGTGCTTATTTCACAATGTTTCGTATTACTGAGAACTAGAACTGTTCGAGTAGTGCTGGTTACGTAACAAAATCTTAATAAACAGGAAATGTTTTGCACAAACTATATCTTTTTTTTATTAATAAAAAATGGTTAAAGTTATTTGTTAAGAATATATATAGCTACTCTTCATTTTATTACATCTTTATAAAAACGGTCATTAAACATTTTAAAACATATTTTTTTTTAACCTTTGTAAAGAAAATTTCGATTATAATCTCTTCTAACTGGATAGCAAAGAAAAATTTGACCATAAAATTAAGAAACAAATAATGTTTCTTTATGGTTACATATGGGTTACGTTGTCTAGAGGTTGCAATAAAATAGCCGATGTGAAAATATAAATGTGCATGGAGGATAAAAGGCACTGTGCAGCAAAAGAAAATGTTCCTAGAGGTGTGTTTAAATGCCTTTTACCTCAAAGCCACCAGGATAAATGTGCCAACAAGTGGTGTTTTCATTGCCTACCTTTCTTACTTACAGAAATTGAACCTAGTACGACCTCTAAATAGGGTACAAAATATAAGTATCGGTTGCATCTTTATTTTTATATATTAACTATAAAGATATATATTTTTTGATATACTATTGACATGTTACATTCTACCTCATTGGTACAGATATGTAAAATAAATAATGATATTAATGGTAATGTCGTTTCGTTCTCAGAATGTAGCGAATAAACTGCATTAAAAGAAATAATTTTAAATTAAGAATGTTCTTAATATCAATAATGCGGGATTAATTCGGATCTCAATACTACGGTATAGTCATAGTTTCCTAGACTTTGCTGCCAATGTTTTAACGAATAATTTTAAATCCTAGTTAAAAGAAGAGTAGCGTAGACCGGGGCACATTTACGCATTGGATACGTTTACGCAGTGTCTTTTTTTCAAAACGAGTAAGTTATAAATGGAGAGCCAACAGTCATACCAGATTGATGCTTCTCCCTAGCAAGTATTTTCACAAGTTTTTGAGCAACCTTTTGATCTTCGGTTTAGCATACGGATAGAAAAATATTTTCTTCCGAAAAGAGTAAATTTTGTGTTAAATAATACTTTGTGTTAAATAATACTTTGTGTTAAATAATACTTTGTTAAAAACAAATAAAAATATAAAAAATAGCAAAACTTTATTTTTTTCTGAGAATTGTATTTACACTGGTTTAAGAAATTAAGAGAATTTTCAGATTTGGTCAATTATCTTCAGAACTACTTGTCCGATTTTAATGAAATTTGGTATGTGCATACATTGAAACAATACAAACAATTAACCTTCCAAAATTTAAAATACACACGCATGATCATAAATAACACTCATTAGAGTCGGATGGCATGAAACAGCGGTTGCAAAATTGAAGAAAAAAAATGGGTTAGTAGGACGTATGGACCCCTCTAACAGACATATAGGCCTCGCAGTGTAACTCCATATTGAACTAAAGCAGTTCATGGAACCCTTAAGCAATCATTTCCACTCGTTCAACAACGCCGTCTACAGGCTATGGATGGTCCTCGGAGGGGTGTTGCGAGTTGCTATTGCCCTCCCGAGAGCGTCCCAGACATATTCTATAGGATTGGAGTCAAGAGATCTGCTTGGCCAATCCATCGAATGAATATCCTCCCCTTCCAGAAATGCGTCGACCAGAAGAGCTGTATGTGGCCTTGGGTTAACATCCATTAAAAAAAACTCAGGGCTAACAGCACCCCTCAAGAGGTGAGCATTAGAGCTCCAAGACCACATCCCTATACCTCGAAATTGTCACAGAGCCTCTCTCAAAGACATGGAGGGGTGTGCGGCCATCCAACATGATGCTTGCCCAGAACGTCAAACCACCACTGCCATAATGGTCGATTTCGTCGACATTGGAGATTAGGTAGCAGGTTCCTGCTTCTATCCATGTAAACGTAGGACAAGAATAGTCGTTTAAGCTGAAATGAATGGGACTGCTCGCTATTTGCCCTCCAATATCCGCAAAATCGATCATTATGGAGGAGGAGGTTTGACGATCTGGGCAGGCATCATGTTGGATGGCCGCACATCCCTCCATGTCTTTGAGAGAGGCTCTATGACAATTTCGAGGTATAGGGATGTGGTCTTGGAGCTTTAATGCTCACCTCTTGAGGGGTGCAGTTAGCCCTGAGTTTTTTTTTTAATGGATGTTAACCCAAGGCCACATACAGCTCTTCTGGTCGACGCATTTCTGGAAGGGGAGGATATTCATTCGATGGATTGGCCAAGCAGATCTCTTGACTCCAATCCTATAGAATATGTCTGGGACGCTCTTGGGAGGGCAATACCCTCCGGGGACCATCCATAGCCTGAGAACGGCGTTGTTGAACGAGTGGAAATAATTGTTTAAGGATCCCATAAACTGCTTTATTTCAAGTATGGAGTCACACTGCGAGGCCTATATGTCTGTTAGAAAGGACCGAACCCCATACTAACCCCCATTTTTTAAAAATTTTGCAATTGCTGTTTCATATAATCCGACTCTAACGAGAGTTATTTATGATCATGCTTGTGCATTTTAAATTTTGGATGTTTATTTGTTTTGTATTGTTTCAATGTATGTACATACCAAATTTAATTAAAATCGATCCAGTAGTTCTGAAAATAATTGACCAAATCTGAAAATTCTCTTAATTTCTTACACCAGTGTATATGGACCGAAAAGTTATTAAATTTTGTTGCACATTAAAAATAAATCCAAACTTGCCGAAGGGGCACGTTTACGCATTTTCATCGGGGCACGTTTACGCACGGTCTTACTGTGTCTTTTTACTCTGTCTTACCTCTAAACGGATCCCGGACAATTTTTTCGCTCTTTACTGTCTCAAACCTTTATCATTTTCAGGTTATTTAGTTTTGAAAATCACCATTCATTTTAAATTAAGTAACAGATTCGCATCTCATAGCTTGCAATCATATAATGTTGTCTTCATGCCTGTTCAACTTTAACTTTATACACTTTTCAGCCTGTAATACATTTTTCTTTATTTTAAAACACTAACAGAGCCATGTTTGATGTCAAAAAATAAATAGGCTTATCGGTAATCGAAGTATTTCTCCCAATCGGCCTTCCACATCGTCACATATTGACTACCCCAACTGAGACCATAGGAAAAAGTAGGACCAAAGCTTAGGAACCAGGAAAGGATTGTGAGCACCCTCTTTTTTTTCACTAACTGATACTCCGATTAAAGACGCCCTCAGACAAAAGTAGTTGGATGCTACAAAGAAAAAAATGGGCAAAACAAAAAAAAAAAGGAGAAATTTCTTTAAAATTTACAAGTTTCTATTGATGCAGAAATATGAGACATCGAAGAAAAATGTATGAAACCAAAACCTGCGACAGGGGAAAAGTTAGTACACTCTGTAAAAAGGGAATTTATGAACGATTCTGTTTACGAAGTAGAAAATTGTGTTTGCATGTATTGTTTGAAAGCACACAGCCAATCGAAAAAAGGAATATACAGGGTTCAATCTCTTAGATGTCACAACGCAAGCCCATGACAGTATGCGAAAAGAACAACTTTACTTTTTTTAGTAAAATCTAACAGTAAGGAAGAAGATGACTAGTTTCTGTTTTTAATTAGCAATTAGCCCAATGATTTTAGTTTCGCCTATAAAATGTTCTTTAAGTATTTGTGATTTTCTTATTTTCAAAGTGTTTTAAAAGAAATAAAACATTTAAATTGGGTTAAATACCTACTTCACCTTTTCCTTGTTATCATTTTTAATATGCGTACACGTGCCCCACTCGATGCGTAAACTAGCCCTGTGTTAGGTTACGCAAGTTTACGCAACCGACTTGGACTCAAAAACATTTTTTTACGGTTAAAAACACAAGCTGAGCAACAACTGAATACACAAATTTTGACTATATTAACTGCTTTATAAAACCACAATGTCTAAATTTTCCTAGGTTCAAATATAAAAATTAGAAATTTCATTGAAAAAAAAACCTCGTAATTTTCCTCTGGTCTACCCTAACTCAAAACACTAGTCATTTACGATTACTTGCACATTATTTTAATCATTTATTCATTGAAACGAATTTAGAAAACGAACAAAAGTATTTACAAAACTGAAAATGTTAAAGTTTTTTTTAAACCAATTATCTTTGTTTAAGAAGCACTAAATTCATTAAAAATATTTTTTTATGTTACCATTATGATAATGCATAACTTATTTCCGTAGGAAAAAATGTAACACTCCAAATTTATTTACGATACTTTTACAATTTTAATCCAACACTTTCATTGCTCTAAAAGCAGTAAGCAGTGTTGTATTCGTAAAAATCAATAGCAGAAAGTATACTGTACATACAAAATATAGAGTATACGCTTAAACTTTAGGAGAGGGAATATGATGGGTAACATAGATTAAAATGTAGAAAATATGTAACAAAAATTCTATTTTCCTGAAAAGACATCTAGATGCAAATTCTTTCGTAAAATATGATAACCTTGTAATTTTTTAAAGAAAAGATAATGAGAATCGAGTGCGAAAAACAGGCATTTATATCAATTAGATATCGCTGTACAATATTTTCTTACAGTATCTTTTTTTTTTAAATCATGCAAGTAAAAGTTAAATCGTCAAATTTATTAAAAAACAGAGAGTCCATGTTACTTTCTGAAAGAATCTCAAAGGTATACACCGTATTTTTTCGTATGATCTCTTATGCAGCCCTTCCCCTGCCTAAAAATATGCATAAAATAATCGTGTACATGTTTAGTCTTTAAATTAGTCCTTTTTAGGAACCGTACATTGCAAATTAAACTGCACAATTTGGAACCCTTTGTTTCAAGGATATTTTTTTTTTCTGAATAGTGGACCTCGTGTGCCAACACACGAGTCCAGACAACAGATGGTTCGTGAACACATTTGAAAGCATATTTGGTCACTTTGGGCACACTTGTGAAATTATTACTTTCTTTACTGCAACGACGATGGCTAGATAAAGATTGGTTGGTTGTACTACATACTGTATGTATACACTATTTTAAAAACGCTGTTATTTTATTGCAAATTTTATTACATTTTTTTTTTCAGTCCCCTCACTCAAACTTATCTGAAAGAACTTTGTGCTACGAAATGGTGACCGTATTTCATCACGTGCGCCAAATTCTGCGAAGCTACGCAGAAAGTATTAGTAAACATGGATGTCGATTTCAGAATTTTCATCTGTAACTTTTTTGGTCTGGTTTGGAATATATTTAATGCAAGTTACTTATTTCCATTGCTATTAGTTACATTATGCTTAAGCATTTGAAAATTAACTTTGCACTTGCAGCTCGTTGAGCTCCATATTTTGTGTACATTATGCGTTAGCATTTGTACATTAAGCACTTGTACACCTCTGAACATTCACATATTTTTTAAAATAAACTTTTGTTCACGATACTGTTTAAGTAGTAGAATAATCTAAATAATTAAAAAGTATACAATTGTAATCCTAAAGTTTGACCATCGATTATGCTTGGAACAAGGATCCCTAACCTTTATTATTACTTGTTACACTTTATAAATTTATGAAATTTGAGTCTCACAAATGCATAGTAAAGCAAAGAATGGTATTTTTATTTCTAATCTGAACTCGAAATATGTGCAAAAAGTTACATTAGTTATCTTTGTCTCATTTCTGAAACCACTAAAGCTTATATAGACTTGTGTGTGTCTCAGTATATATATATCAGACCTGGTTCAAAAATCGGACAGGGAAACAAAAGGTTTTAAACCACTGGTTCAGAAGATAATTCTGAGAAATTTACCTTTTTTGTCTTATTTAAATCAATTTTTCAATTTGCTGATCGACATGTTAATAAAAAATTTTATGTTTTGCAAAATGACCATGTCTTTTTTATTAAAAAAAGTACAAGTTGATGAACTAAATTAAAAAAACATAAGATGAAAATTTTGACGAAAAACGTGTAATTGTTGGATAAGTAAAAAGTGCAGTTTGTTGTAGTTATCAAAGAAATATTTCAATAATATACATATACTTCTTACAATCTATTTAAAAATTTAAAAATGTGGCTTAGGGGGCCACAGACTAGGATACTCGGAATTTTCAAGGCTTTTAATTAAAAAAAAAAAGACTCCGATTTTAGCTTTAATAACGCAATTTCAAGCCATTTTTTAAATATTCGGGTAAAGGTGTAGGAATACCTTTCCGAGATATTTCTTGAAGCTGACGTTTTGAAAATTACGTTTAAGCTGTCTTTGGTGATGTAAAGGTGAGAAAACGGAGGGGGGGGGGGGGCTTTCTACAAAAATTAATTAAACTGGAGTTTTAAAATTGCAATTTAGTCTTTAGTATACTGTAACGGTGGCAGTTTCCATCAATGATCCCCTCCGAAAACGACTTAGAGGTGAATAATTAAGAACATCTTTAGGGGACTGAAGGGAATATCCAACCTCAATGTTTTAAAATTTAATTTTAAAAGTACAGTTTATGCTGTATTTGAAGACGTTAGAGGAAGGATACTCTGAGAATCTCGCCGTAAATTAAAAAAATAAATAAATAAATAAAAAAACTGAAATCTTAAAAACATTTAAGTTTTATTTGATAATAAACGGGAAGGGAGGAGGGGGGAGATCTCATTCTAGAAAAATATTATCCAAGATACCTTACTGTAGAAAATAGTGACATATTATTTGTGTTCAATTAATAAAGTTTATAAATGTAAAAAATAGCTTTTATAAATTAAATTTGTATGGAATTTTGCAATAGAATCGACATGCATGTTAAAAAAAGAAAAAAAAAGAAAAAAAAAAAAGAAAAAAAACGAGGATTCTGAAATGTCCAGCAATGTGATGTAAATTTTAAAATCTATGTTCTGAAATGTCCAGCAATGTGATGTAAATTTTAAAATCTATGTATGTGCCAAATAAATTAATTTAAAAAAATATTGAATTTTGACTGTTTAGTAGTGACTGTTTAGTAGTAAAACGTTAAACGATTTCTTCAGATGCTTTTCAAGATTTCCTTTTATTGAAAGAAATGAGCATACTTCAGTTTAAGCTCGAGTTATGTAAGACTTTTTCCTGATATCCTTTGTATTTAAATTTCTTGACATTTGAAACCGAAATCCTTTTTTTTTCGTATTTTTAAACAATGAACCCTCCACACTAAATTAAATTGGACGTTCGACCGAGACAAAATAAGTCGAAGTTGACCAACCCTCAATTAACCTTTTGCCCTAAGACGATGTGGATTCCGAAATACTACTTCCAGCAATGTGATGTAAATTTTAAAATGTGTATTTATGTTAAATAGGTCAATTTAATAAATATTTTGTTTTACAAAATGTGTTTAATTAACTGCAAAATAGAGGTTCAGAGGTTCTAAGTGCGGCAGTTTAAAATGTAAATTAACCCTAGAGAAGCCGCGTTTCCATTTGTTACGCTAGGGCTCGGTCTTTCCCCCCCCCCCCCCCCCCCCCGTAGCGATCCATGAGACGAAAGCAGAAGAAAGGAAGTGCCGGGGAGAAAATGACGTCTGACTAGGATGGCGCGCTATTGGTCTAAATGACCAGCATACATTTCCAAAAGCTATGCAACCTTGAAATTCCGAATAAAATTCTCAGAACTAAGTGTGTGGGCTGGAGAGAGTCTGACTTTTAACTACACAGATGGGCCCCATTATTAGAATAAGGGGTGGTGGGATAGAGCGAAATATCTGCCAACGGGCGGGGAATCGACAGAAGCGCGACTTCTCAATGGTTAATTACGTGTTTTCATTTTTAGCTGCATTAGGAAACTTATTTCTTTCTTGAGACAATTCAAGTTTTTAAAAAGCACTCTGTATTTCAAAGAAACATTAAGCCAGTTTGACCAGGAATTTCTGTGAACTCGTGTTTTATTTAAAGAAAATCGTATTTTCGAAAAAACTCAAGTACAACTGAAACTTTTTAAATTGAAGTGGCACATTCAACTCAAAAAGAATTCAATCAAATCGAATACGATTGTATCTACCAATAGCGCAGCCAAAATTTTGCATTGCCTCATCCAGTAGAAATTTCTCAGTACGCTACTGGTAGATAGCATTCCATTGAATTGAACACAATCGAGTTGAATTTGTAATTAAAAGAAAACAAGTTACGTTGAATAACTTTACATCAAACTAATAATCGGGTTTTCAGTCCAGAAGTAATTTTTCCCAACAATCATACTGAAATAACAAATTAGAAACAGTAAGTAGTGAAATGTTTGTCACAAAGTGACCGCACATTCATAACATCATTTCAGGGGCATATTCAACTCTAACATAATTGATGATTCGATTCGAAAGAATTCTATCAACCAAAAGTGCAGCCAGAAATTTTCTTTACCACACCCAAAAGAAAATTTCTCGCTACGTGACTGGTAGATAGACTTCGATCGAATCGAACATAATTGAGAAAAATAAGCTTCTTAGTCGTCATTGAAAAGTATAGTGCAGCTCTGGTTAGTTGGGCTGTGACCTTGACTATGTTTACTTGTTTTAGGGGAGTTTAGTGAAAAATAGACGTGTTATTAACTCGGTTTTTAGTTGAAATATTTTTGAAAAACTACTAAAAATGTTTCCCAACTCAATTTAGCGCTAATTACTAATACCTATTTTCCGAAACAGCGGTATACATTATCAGAGTCGGAGCTCAACTTCTCAGAGCCTCACAATACAGCAATTTGGCTCAAAAAAGTATAAACGCTTCTTTTGGAACCTCTGTGCGCAACCAAAAAGGGAGGTGCACAACCAGACTCCACTCAGTCTACATACAAAATTTTAACTTATTGCGGCGTCCAGTTTCGCAGTTATGTGAGATACATTAAAACCATGGATCAATTGGTGCTGTAACTTATCTGAACGCCGTTACTTTTCAAGAGAATTAAATTCTGCTTTCACACAAAACTGGCCAGGAATGATAATTTAATTATTTCTCAGTGTCGTTTCTGATACTGGAACAATTATGAGTTCACCTCTGATACATACGTACATACTCTGATATACGTATATACATACGTTACTGAATGAATTCAATAATTATCGAAAATGGGCATTTAGATTGCTCGTACGTTCATACGCACTTGCAGACAGGTGGAATACACTAAACATACATCTGGGAATGAGTAAAATGGAATTTACAGGTCTAATTCAAATTATTTTTTTAAAATACTTTTCTTCCCGTAATTCGCAGAAGAAAAACTAAATACTAATTAATGAGTAATTCCATCTTTGCAGTAAAGTTTCGCAGAAATGATTAGTTATTAAAGAATTTCATTGCATTTTAATGGTTTAAAAGGACACTACTTACTTTAATGGTCATTGATCATAAAAAGAGCAGTAGACTACTGAGTAGCTAAGTAGTAGAAACGTAATATTTTTAAAAATTAATTTATGTAACTATTTGTTTTTGACACTTTTTTTTTTTTTTTTTTTTTTTTTTTTTTTTTTTTTTGCATTATTGATTGGCTTTGAAAACGTACTTATGGAAATTTATATTTCAAATTTAAATGTCATTTCTGTAGTAAATATGATTTTGCACTACAATTCCCTGCTACTTTTTTCACTCGTTTGTCATTTTACTGTAAACTATTCAATTGATTTTTGAGATGGCATTAGATTTTAAAGTTAAATAGTAACAATGCAGATTAATAATCATATTCAGTCAAAGCCTAAGCCCATCACCAAGCCTGCAGTCTCAACAAAAGTGAATTTAGAGCGTATTTTTTATTTTTATAAGCTTCTTTAATACTTGTGTATCACGCAATCCGGGAGGATATTAGTGATCCATACTTGTTCCGAAACATATCCTAAAAACTGTACCAAAACGTGTGCCACAAAATGTTTAGTGCAAGTGTTCAAAAACCACTCCTTTACATTATCTATAAAGTGCTTAAACAGTGCGCTGAAAAGAAAATACATGTGTTTCTAGAAGTGTTTTGAAAACTGACCAAAAAAAATTGTTCTAAAAATTGAGGACAGTTGTCCGTATTCAAAAAGTATTAGGTGTTTTCAAAACGGTTCTAATAACTATAACAAAAATAGTGCTCTCAAGAAAGAGACAAGTGTACGCGTGCAAAAAGTGCTTGATTATTTGCAGTGTAGAAATCAATTTACGATGAAAAAACATTACAAGTCATAAAAGCAATGCGCCGTTCAATGTCCAAAGCTCCTAAATAATACCAGAAAGGAATCGTTTAACTTATTTCCTTAATTCCGGAGCATATGCTAGAGACAAAAAAAAAATAAATAAATAAATAAAATGGAAGCGACTACATGCCACGTATTTTTTTAGCTTTATGGCATAATGCCAAATTCTAGCAGAGAAAAATCCATGTTTTCGTCGGGAGTAAGTCTAAAATCTGCAAGAATGGCAGCTCTCAGCTCAAATACGTGATTCTGAAAACATTTTATAACACACGCTACAGCTATCCGCTAAACAAGCGGTTGATAACGAATTTTTAACACTTTTAAGGGATGATTCGAATGTGTAAAATTGCATACCACGTATTAATCAGTTAAAACAAAACAGTTCTCGTAAAATACGATAATATTAGAAGCGCTTTGAAGGTGAAGATATTTGACGAATGCATTTTGCATATTTTAGGAGAATATTATTTTAATGTTACAAAATGAAATGCCTCTTATTTTCAAAAATACTAAAAATTCCATAAAATATTTATCCTCACAGAAGTGTTATTACATTTGTATTGCATTTCGGAGGCATTAAATTTAGATGTATAAAAGTTTAATCGTCAAACCCTGCTCCCACACACAGTGATAAATACATTTAGATAAGGCGTAGACAAAATGTTAGCAAAAAATATTTTGATACATTCGAGGATTGTAGAAATATTTGTAGGAATTTATTCCACTGTCATAAAGACAATACCATGTCAACCGAAATACTGCTAAAAGGTCATTATAAAGAATGTGTCGCTTTCGAACGAAAATATTTTTCAATTTCATAACCTTTTGTTTTCTTTTTTGGTTATTCTTACATGAAAGTGTTACCTACTAGAAGTAACCATAAAAAATGGACCAGCTGAATTCCAATTAATTTTACTCATAAATAAATAAACAACACCTTGGTAACGGAAATTTAAAAAAAAAGGGAAAACTTTCAGTGTTTGAAAATAGAGGCCAATTTAATATCAATAAAGTAATGATGTTGTCAATTGTGCAAACAATGAGCTGTTTTAATAATTAGTGCAAATCTAATATTAAACTATCTTAATTAAAATACGGCTTAAATTTTAGTTATCCTTTTAGTTCAAATTTGTGTTAAAATAGTATTAGTATCAATATATTTCTAAATTAGTACATTTGAGAACATATTGGTAGTAAAAAATTTGGTAGACTATCTAAAATTGATCTATTTCTCCTCCATCATTTATTTTCACCTCAGAAAGAATCACATTGATAAGGTTAGTCACGGAGTTGACGAATTTTCCATTAATATTGGCCGAATGGATACTATTTTCAGGGAAATATTTTTTTTTCTTCGTTGCTACAATCTGCACATGTTAAGCATATGTGTGTGTGTGAACACATGTTCACTTCATTTTTTTACATTAATTTACATCACTAAAAGTCAAATTCACGGAATTGAGAATTCCCAATAACCCATACTTGGTTTTTAAAACAAAATCTATCTTCTTGTTTTTCAACAAAGATCTTACAACTTCTTTATGGCTAAAAATTAATGTATGGGGCTCAATCCTATCATGGAAAATAAAATAGGATTTCATTACTTCCATCAGTTAATTAGAAATGGCATTTTGTGTTTGGGTAACGGAGGTGAGAATTATTTGTTTGATGTAATCCCTTATCCCACCAAAACGATTTAAAACACAATATTAAAAAACTAAATCGACTTAAACAATTAGTATTTGAGACACTTGTGAAATAAAAAACAAATAAATATATACTTTTAATTAAACAAGTTTTTAAGCAGTATAAACAGTCACACCAGCTGTGTGACTTGCCATGGAAGTGAGAATTTACATGTTAACTAAAAATACGTTAAAACTAAAATTATTAAAATAATGTTGGTAAGTTTAAATAGATATATTTTTGATGAGATTAAAAAACATTGTTAATTTTGAAGAGTGGCCCTTAAACGTTCGTCGGAGCTAAATGGTTGTGACGAGTAGGTAACATAACTTGAAAGGAATTGAACGATGAATTTTAATATTTTTAACTTAAACCATTATTGATTTTTCATATGGATATGTTCGCGCATCATACAAGCAATGACTATAGTCACGAACTATGAAAATCCTGTTTTAAATTCGTTTAACTTAAACAATAAGCAAAGTAACTTTATTGGAGGAACAGAGCCTTTTGAGGTTTGACGCATCGTTGTTTTTAAAATAAAGGGTTTATCGAAGGAAAAACGCATTACAGTTTCTGTTATGTCTTCTTTCACGTACATATGTTGTTTTCCAACTAGTATTTTTTCCTATGAGTAATTTAATATTTGGGGAAAACTGCCTATCGTGTACTACTTATTGCTTAAATTGGACCGGGGCTTTAAAGTTAGCGTAGAGTTCTGCGCTACACTCTACCGGTAAAAATACAAATATTCGTGTCTGAAACCCTTGAGGATAGAGTTTCGTCACATTTCGATCTGCATAGCTTGAGTTACGATGTGATTTGTGTATAAAACATGTTCGTCCTTATTTTGAGAACTTGTATCTAGTAGAATCTTACTACTATTATATATGCGAAAGTTTGTCTGTATGGATGTATGGGTGGATGTTTGTTACTCTTTCACGCAAAAACTACTGAACGGATTTTGATGAAACTTTACAATAATATAGCTTATGCATCAGAATAACACATAGGGTAGTTTTCGTGCCCTTATGGGGGGCAAAACCCCCTTAGGGGGCAAAATAAAACACAATGTTCGTATAAATTCTCTAATATGGGGATGAAAAAATACTTGCACAGATTTACTTTATATGTCCGTGGAAAGCTCTGATTTTTCTGCTGAAGATGGCACCTGTTCGAAATTTCTAAGTAGAATAAAAAACGAGTTATGAGCTTTTTAGGTCCATGTTCGAAGGCTTTCCTCAACTCAATACAGTATGTCGTGTATCATCTCAACTCCCTGTCGATAGCGACAGCGATTGTTGAATTCTTGACTATCTTTGCTTTTCGTGACTGTGCAAGGCTTTTCAAGTCAAATCTTGAAGTAAGGTTTTTGCACAAGATTGGCAAATAATACATGGGTTTGGCTGTTTATTTTCTATTTTAATGCAACTTTGAGGCAATTAATGCGGTTTTTTTTTGTTTATTTGTGTTGACTAGGTATTTAATCGATCAGCAGGAATCTAGCCAAACTTTTTTTGTGGAATCATATCAATACCTAAGGCATTTGGCAATTTTTTCAACTGTCGCTGTTTGTGAAGCTAAAGAGTATGCAATATTGTTTCTCGGTTTTCAATATGTAACCAAATATCGCCATTTCTATAATATTTCATTCTTTAAATTTGTTAACACGTAAAATAATTCGCCAACTAAATCAAGCAAATCCATAAACAGCACAAAAACTTCCATTAATTTGTCTTTGCACACAATTTCAAACAATTACCAAATTTTTTCTATTTATTGGAAACACATCGGGTAGCAACATTTTATAATCACCAGAAGTATCTCAGTATTTGGCGACACTATCTTTTCGATGAAAATAAGTAACACACAGTTTTTCAAAGTAGGGAGGGGGAGCCTCATTTAAGGTATCCCAATACGATTAATGCAAATTTAATAACATTTTAAATCGCAGTAAGGGATTACGGGTGGCTACGTTTTTTAAAAGTTTGTACTTCAATAGCAATATAGAGAAGGTTTTAGAGTATGTTCGAAAAAAAAAAGGATAAAACTTTTTAAACAAGCGAAGTTTAATTTCATATTTTGAAAATTCCTCAAATTTGTTAATGCTTAAGTATCGTTTTTTTGTTTCTAAAAGAGTACTATTTTGTTATTTATACTTATTGCCATTTTACTTTTATGAGTTAGGAAGAAGCTCTATTTTTGATCACGTCAAAGCGGTGTGTTTTAAGTTATTTCAATTACCGCAGAGAACGAAAAAAAGTAGCGATTGTTTCTCATAATTATTACAGACCCCGGCAACGCCGGGTATTTTTGCTAGTAATACTAATATTTGTGAACTGAGAAAATCGCTTTTATAGTATTATAAACATCAGTATTTTATGGGGATTACAGCAATATATTGACATGCACGATTAAAAAACTCATTGATAAGGTATAAATAAAAGAATTAAAAATGGCGTGTTTTCCTTTATTGGACCGAAAAATTCAATTTTTCTTAGTAAAATTCAATAAATAGAAAATTATTGCATGTAAAATTCCATTTGTGACCCAGTATATAAAATTTTACCGAAACAGATCACGGCATACGATACTTATGTAAGTAGTTACCTAATATTTTTTCACTCGTTCCGGATGGTATACATCGTATTTGATACCATTATAATAAATCCATTTTAAGTTTAAAAACTTCTTTTTAAAACGCAAAATAAAAGCCACTACAGTTGAATTGCAGCATAACAACTGCCTTTCTTACCAAATAAACTGCATTTAATAAGCAAATACCCTAAGAAGCAAAAAGATAAAGCCTGAAATAAATATGATTTACATTTTATTCTTTAATTACTCCGTAAACCGCATATTAAATGAAGGAGGGGGGGGGGAGTTAAAAAGCGGAGAGGACACTCGCTTAAGATGCAAAATCGCAATCTACCCTTTCCAAAAGTAAAATTACTTTTGACTTTCAGCATTTATTTATTTACTACCATATAATTGAGATTTTAATTGCTCCTTCTAACTGCTTTCTCGTAAAAAAGAAATAAATTCTACGCTAACAAATCAGGTGAAATCTTTCCAACCAAGAAATAGCAATATCGTTTTGCCCCCAAGCTATGCAGGCTAAGCGTTAGATCTCCAGCCCCAGAATGTGCCGCTAATTATGTTTCGGCGAAGGTTTTCCACTTTTACCCTCAGGCATACCAGCAAAGAGGCAAGGAGTTGCTCCTGCTGCACAGCTATGAAACGAATCAAGAAGATACGAGTGGAAAAGTAAGGTCGAGCGTGCTCCGTGCAAAGTATGTGGCAAAAAGAAAATTTTTCATTTTACTAATCAAAATTACTGATACAGAAAAAATGTCTGAGCACGTACTGTGGCGAAGGTTTCGATTTTTTTTTCTTGTACAGGCTCATGTAGTTCCAGGAACAAACTTTATGTTCATTTGCTCATTGTAACAATGATTAAAACAATTCCTATGTTATGTTTGCATCTTCCTACTGCTCGCAGAATTACTCAAAAGAAAAAAAAATGGTTATTCTGGATCTGCACATGCTTAACACGTTCAGTCCGGTTTTTAAATTTATGGTACAATTTTCACTAATACATTTCACGATTTACGTTATTATTTTCTGACTATTTACCTTTTTTTCTCATACACTTAACGCTTCAAAGGGGGGATAAGGAGCAAAGTAAAAGTTTTAGGATTAATTATAGTTTTGAAAATTAACATTTCAAGTAATTCTTTAATTACACTGGGAAAACGTATTACAGAACATTGAACATTAGAGGTTAAACTGCAAGAGCAATGCCTTGTCAGTGTAAGGTTTAAGAGAGGGGTATTGAGTACGTCACACACGCACACCAGGTGAACTATGTATCGCTGGAATACGACGAAAGATTTACGCAAAGTAAAGTTGTTTGGAAAAATTTAACTTTCAAAATGAACAAATTAGAAAGTTATTTTGAACTTTACAGTTTATAAAAAGAAAGTAAAAATATTTTGTAATAAAGCTAGTATTAAACTTTTATTTTTCATTTTTATTAACCTAATTCAAAGGAGGTTATGTATTCATCTGCGGCTTTTTGTGTATGTTCTCTGATTTCTCTAAGACGCCTGGACCGATTTGAAACATTCTTTTTTTGTTTGAAAGAGTTTACTTAACAGATGGTCCCATGGTAATTTTGTCTGGATCTGATGAGGGATCAGGGGAAATCCAAGAAACTTTAAATTGCATACGTTGTGTCTACGTAATCCAACTTTCGTCAGCCGAGTGATACGTCACAGGTCACATGATTAAGCCGTGAACGGTCCATTTTCACGACGGAAAGGTCTTGTCTTGAACAATATTTAATTCTCACCATATCGGGATGTTTGATTTTCACGGCGCCGACTGTAAATTTTAATTTCTTACTAATGTATCTATTTTTTATGTAGAAAATCAGGAAAGTAAATGCATTTTGCTACGAAAATAGTTGACTTGTATATATGCTAAAAAATAACTTTATTTAGTCAAAGATTTTTCGTTTTCTAATATTTCAGTTCCTAAATATATTTTGTGTTCAATTCAAGGGAATTGAGGACGAAAATCCTCAAGCGATTAAATTGATATTCCTTAATAAATGTGTCGTAACTAATGTCCGATTTCTGAGGTTAGATACGTATTCTAGATTTAATATTTCATGACGCCGTCAGTTTAATTTACAGTTATGGCTATGCTAATTAACATACTTTGTCGGAATTTTTTTTATTTACTATGCTCCTCTATTACTAAAAGATGCCTGGACCGATTAGGACAATTCTTTTCTGCGAAATCTGCAACTCTGCGAATTTGTGCTTTTTAGACGTTGTAACTTTTTTTCTATTTGAAACGGTATACTTCTCCCGGTCGTCTAATGGTCATCAAGTTTGAACATGAGGAATTCGGGTTAAAACGAGAGAACTCTTCATATTTGGGGGCACGGCAGTGCCCCCGCCAAGTCGAGCGCGAAGCAAACACTGCCGTACCATCTTTACTGGAACCATTTCGTCGCATTTTCAGGCCCCTATTTGAGAACCTTCTGATGAGACCAGAACGCAGAAATTTTTGTCATCCAGTAAGCTATAATCACATACTTAAAATCCGAAATTTCAAGTCTGTAGGTCATTAAGTTCCGAAGTTAAGCGAAAGCAAAGTTTCGCATTTATGACACTCACTCACTCATGATCATCAAAATAGAACTAGTACTTCCCATAAACTCAGAGAGGTGAAATTTGGTACAGAGTTAGGGTTTAATGGGCACATAAAGAGAAAACTATAAAAACTAGGATAATCGACGATCTGGCTATTAGACCAAACTATTAGAGATCGACATACCGCCTTTACAAAAAATATTCAACTTGGTTGGCCGCTTCATTTGATGTCAAAAATCGAAAGTCTGAAGTATCTAATGAAGAACCCTCAGCTGGTCTCAGCTGTATTAGAGATATGGTAATGCCCCCTTCTACTATTGGTGCATAAAAAAATCGACTGTCATTGCAAAAGTCCAGCGTAGTGGGACACATCTTCTAATTTAATTTAGCCTAACTTTAGTCTACTCGAATATTACACAAATTAAATGTTTTACAAAAAGAAGTGAAATCCCACCAAAAACATTCTGTAAAAAACTAACCAAGTCTCGATGGAGCTGTTTGTTTATCTCTAAAAAGTAATGAAATCTAGACAAAGTTATGACAAGTCGAAGGTTCCTTACTGCGATTTCTTTATTGTCATAGTTAATGTTGTGTGACTTGGCCGTTAAAGGGTACACAAGGGTACAAAACCAGGTGCTCCATGACACGATTACACCAATCTGTCGCCAGAACCGCTACCCACTGACGATGGAAAATTGCCACTTGGAAAACGTGTAAACAAAATTGACCTGTACCCACTAACGTATAAAGAATGTTTAACGGCCAAGTCACACTACATTAACTATGACAATAAAGAAATCGCAGTAAGGAACCTTCGACTTGTCATAACTTTGTCTAGATTTCATTACTTTTTAGAGATAAACAAACAGCTCCATCGAGACTTGGCTAGTTTTTTACAGAATGTTTTTGGTGGGATTTCATATTCGCGCTTTGTTGTTTGTAAATTCATAGCGTCTCACTTAGTGAAACAATTTTTATGGTTTTTTTTGTTTAATGGATAGAAGTGATCTAACTTGGGTCCCAAACCTTTACTTCACTATATTTGTTCTTTAGATAAAAGTTATGGGCAAAAAACAATAAACTTCATTTAGTTTCTCTACTAAACGATTAAATATAAAACCCATTGTTAAAGAAAATGACATAAAACAAAGGTACTTTCTTTACTAAGTGCTGAAGAAAGCAACATAAAACTTTAATATTAATCACGGGTGCCCTTCCAGGTCCAAGGGAAGGGGTGCCCTCCTGGGGGGGGGGGGTGGATAAGACTGGGTCATTGAAAATTTTAGGGGGGTTGATTTGAAGGATATTTACTTTTTTAGGGGGGCTCTTGCTTTTGGAGAGGTCATCACGATATTTAGGAGGAGTGCTACTTAGCTCTTGGAGGGAGGGCACCCCTGGACTAGGGGTGTGTATTGAGGGGTATTTACCCTTTTTCGGGGGGCTCTTGCTCTTGGGGGAGTCTCTGCGATGTTTAGGGGGTATGCCCTAGCGCACCCCCCCCTTAATATCGCCCCTGTATTAATCATTAGTAATAATATCGCAAATTTTAAATAAAAGCTTATCTGTAGCAAACAGGAAATTCATTTAGTATCATTGCTCTAGTAGTATTTTGTTCTTCATATATTCAACATCACAGTAGATACTCTGTTTCTAGTAAGGTGTTGATCTATAACTGGGCCAAGTAAAGAAAAATGTGAATTTTATCAGGAGTTACGTGACATGTATTAATGAGAGATGTAAATTAGTTTGGGAAACCACTAACATTTAAATGGTTCTCATTAAATTAGCACACAAATAAATCCTTAATAGGAACAAGGATTAGTTTTTAGTGCCAGTCGTATGAAACTTTATGTTCGTTAAGAGGTTTTTTTTTTTAACCGACTTCACAAAAGACGTTCTGAATTAGTCGGAATCTTTTTAAGTATGTCCAATTTAACTCGAACACGCATAGACCGATTTGTATTTTTGTTTTCTTGTTTGAAAAGCTATATACTTCCCAGGAGATTCCATGGTCATCAGGTCAGTATCTGAAGTTGGGTCCTTGAAAAATCGAGGAAACTCGTCAAAGTTTATGAGCAAAGTTCGATTTCTGTTGTTTTTCAGTGAATCGTGCATTTGCTTTCGGAAAGCATACTTTGAACTAGTCGAACTGATGATTAAGACAATTTTCTTTGTAAATAATTGCGCATTTGATAATAAATAGATAGGCGCAAATAATTGCGCCTTTTTTCACCGTCTTCGAAAGCCTCCAAGACGCTGTGCTCCATTTTTTTCTCTATTGTGCTCTTCTTAGCTCATTTTAGACTCCTGTGCTCGACGCTTTCTCACTCGAGATGTACGTAAGGAAGGCATCTCCCTCATGTACCGTACTCAACCCTTTTTACTTATTTTATATTTACACCATTAAAAAGAAAAAATAAATAATAAAAAAAAGACCGACTTCAAAAAACAAAGAGGAATTAAAAAGTAAAAAATAATTGTTTTTAGTATGTTACCCCCCTATAGCCAGGGCTAAGGCAGAAATACATAAAATAGACCGCCAGCTCAATCATTCTGTCGGAGGACTGCAGTTACGTGCGTATTAGCACTCATCAGCCCGGAATAGGAAGTGACTGAGGTGGCGGTGTAATTTTATTTCATGTATTTCAGACTTAGCAATGGCTATCGGGCGGTGGTAACTTACTGAAAATACCATGCCTTGCCTTCAATCTTCGAGTTGAACCGAACCATTGCTTCGGTCACTCGTCTGTTTGTGCTAATTCTATATTAGCCACCAGTTTGTTTGGCACTCATGGCTTTCTTAAGAGGTTTTCCATCTCCAGCTCAGTCATTTCATATTTCGAGCTGATGAGTGCTAATAAGCACGAAACTGCCGTCCTCGGATGGAATGACTGAGCTGGCGGTGTATTTTATGTAAAAAATAATCAGTCATACTTACATACGATTTCCTACCCAAACATAAAAATCAAATTTATTTTACAATTACAGTACAAAAATCAACTAAACTAAACATCCAATTATAGAATAAACACTGATTTTAATTACTATACGATGAATTATTTTAATACCCAACTAATTATATACGATCTCTCCATTTTTGATAACCTTTTGAAGTCGGATCCTCCTGTAAACTACTACCTAACGTAACTGACAACCCACTGAATTCTAAGTTGAAAACTAATTCAACTAAACGCGAAATTAGTCTAAACCTACTCACTTACGTTAAGAGGCCCCGACTTCAAAAGATTATTAAAAAATAAGATATCGTATATAATTAGTTGGGTATTAAAATAATTTATCGCATAATAATTAAAATCAGTGTTAATTCTATAATTGGGTGTTTAGTTTAGTTGATTTTTGTACTGGAACTGTAAAATTAATTTGATTTATACGTTTGGTTAGGAAATCGTATGTAATTATAACCAATTATGTTTTTACTTTTTAGTTCTTCTTTGTTTTTTTAAGTCTTTTTTTTTTATTTAAAAATAACTCATAGTTAATAAATGTGTACCTTTAATTAAAATGAGCAAAAATCACTATCCTTCTCATGCATTCAATTTGATTATCAAAAATTTTTTTCTTTAACAAAAATAGTAAATGAATGATATCGAAAGAATTAACAGAATAATAAATATATGAATGAATGCGTAAATTAACTAACATGCTAATACGCAAATGATTTATCAAAAAAATGAATTAATAAAATAAACGTCTTGCCTTATTAAGTTTGCTTCACATGCACTTAGGAGTTAGTATCACACATTTAAAATCAAAACATGATTTATATAAAAATTAAATAGTCCATTGAATATCAGAAAGACGCAATCAAAGTTTGAAATGTAAACAAAACTGTCGCATTTTGTTACAAAAGAAAAAATTACTACAAAACTAAAATTAATACAATTTACATTGAAACAAAAAATATTTTTGATGTACCACACAATATTATAATATGCATGCCAATTTTGAAAAGGTCGTATTATCATATTTCTGGATATTCGTAGGTACATGATTAAAAGCTAGGAGAGTTTGCGCACAATTCAATAGACTAGTAAAAATCACTCCAGTTATCAATGTTTGCTAAACTATTCATGTATAATTGTAACAGCATTTATTGGTTACGCCTTTTCCTTGCTAGTTTGCTCTTATACTTTAATGTAGTGCGATTGTAACACAGCCAAAAGGGTGTTTCTGCGCAATCTGTTCTTACATGATTAGAGAGATTGCGCAGATATTTAGGGGAGATTGATCTTTTTAATAACTATACAATAAATTTGTGAACTATAAATCTTACACTTGAAATGAAATAAATGTCAGGTTTTTGTACACAACAACTATTATATTGAAAGTAAATATTTTAACCTGACCATCAATGAATCTCAAAATGCAAAATTTTTAGAAAGGACGCAGAAATTGAAATTTTTGAAAAATATTTAAGAAACAAAGTAAGGAACATCAGAAACAGTTACTTTGTAGTTCGCTTCGCTTAAAATTTGTCCGTTTTGGTTTTGCAATACGAAGTAACCAATAAGCCGAGAAATATCTCCTACACTATGCAAACGAATGGGAAAAGTGCGCCATCTCTCCTAAGTAGCAGATGCACGAACACATCGATTTCAGAAGTAGACATTGCGTGGTCTTTTATCTATGTACGCCGTTTCTGGGAGGTACTACTGTTGCTTACAATATTTTTTCTAGCGAAGGAGCTTCATGAAAAACACTTTAGTCAAAATTATTTTTAATTATAGCTATTTTATAAAATTTAGAGAAAAATATATAAAAAAAATTCGCTTGGTTAAACAATGCAAAGTAGCGTTTCTTATAGCAAAAGCTCTGAACAACCAGCATGCACTTTCGTCTGCATACTGGAATACTGCTTATGTGCAACTAGATGAAGTCTTTGAGCGCTTACTCAACTCTTACCTCCAATACCTCCTTGTGCGTAATATTTCCTCCTGCACAAAATACACTAGCTTAACCATAAATTAGGCAACGAACGAATGAAACAACGTGAAATCATAAGGCTTGTTAAATAAACAGGATATACAAGGTAATTATAATTAAAGTTCCACTTTCAAAACGCTATAAAAATAAAACCACTGGTCAGAATGACGTCAAACTTCAACGGAATATTATCGAAGAAGGGGGAAACTTGATGGCAGAAGAAAAACAAATAGTTGAAATTTTTAGCAATAGATGGCGCTGTAAGCATCATATTTAATAATGGTTGACCACAAATGACAAATAAATCAAAAAATATTACCTAAGGTGTAAACTATACGTTAAAACTCCGTACTACTCAGCATGCACGAGGGTATGCACACTGTTAGTTAATTAAGCCCATCTAACACGGAAAGGTCATAATCACATCGGATGGAAAAAATTGGATTTTAATTGTTCTGAGGCCGAAAACCGCATAAAAGCATCAGGAGACTGGCGCAAAAGATGTTCAATATAATATACCTCGTTTTCTGTAACAAGTTGAAATCGAAAAACAGCATAAGCATGTTTTAAGACTGATTGAAGTGTTTCCGGGGTCACGTTTAGAATGTGTTGCGCAATGCATGCCTTCAACTTAGCAAAGTTTGCAATCGGAGGACTGAACACAACAGCTTTCAGATAGCCCCATATCCAGAAGTCACAAGGGTTAAGATCAGGTGATCGGGACGGCCAGGTCTTTCATTGCGCCAGTCATAGTGAACTTCTCAGATGCGAAATGAGGAAAAAAACGTGTATTTGGCGTTTTTATAACAACTTCAATGAGCCGGGCGCATGACAGGTGTTTTGATTTACATATTCTGACACTTGCAGCGCCATCTATTGCTAAAAATTCCAACTATTTATTTTTCTTTTGTCATACGTTTTCCCCCTTCTTCGATAATATTCCGTTGAAATTTGAGGTCATTCTGACCAGTGGTTTTATTTTTACAGCGTTTTGAAAGTGGAACTTTAATTACAATCACCCTGTATATTTAATATTTACGATGTTTCAGGCAAGGTTAAAAACAAGTTTCATTTATCGTTTCTCAAGTGTTTTCATTTCCTTGAAATCTGTTGAAAATGTGACTCAAACACTTCCGAATAAAGAAATGTCAGAATTTTCGGAGAATTAATACAATGTGCAGTATCACTCATTAAATTCAATATCCTTGTGGAAAAGTGTGCACATAATGTTTTTTTCATTTGTAGGTTTTCTGCAATGAGGGTTTGTTTTCCGGCAGATTTGACAGAAAATTTCCAAGACATAGCACATTTTCTTTTTAGTTTATTATCGGCTATTCAGACCAATGGAAATAATTCAGCTTATCATAAAGTTTTCATTTTATTATCGAAATAGGTAAATAATGGATTTCAGAAAAGATGTTTTAAATAATTTCAAAACCCTAACACTAGCCTTCAGAACTTTCAAGGAAATATTTCGACTGAATACTGCATTTTTATTATTTTCTGACAATTTTCTTTTCTGTTTCACTTTAAAATAAAAATCAACTCTGGTTATATTGTTATATTTGAAACTTTACATGAAAGTGATTAAACTGCATTGACTGGCCGCTTATCTAGGTTGAAAACCCATAGCAACCAAAAAAAAAATCATAAAAAATAGGGGCTGTTTAAAAATCAATATTTCACATTCCTCTTGGATATTACTTGTTGCTGTTACAACACCCTTTTAAAAAAGAAAGCACATTGCGAGGGATAATATATTGATATAAATAAAAAAAAAGTGGAGAGGCATTCAAGTGCTTTAAAATTGAAATGATAAACTAACGCTCATTAAATTCAATACACTTGAGGAAAAAGAGGAATTGTCTAAAAATGATGTTTTTAATGCGCATATTTTATGCAACGATGGTATTTTTGCAATAAAATGGTTTAAGAATTAATCTAAATCACATTTTTTTGAGATTAATAAATTATTTATACTTTATTACTTCGAAAAATAAAAAACAAAAAAAGGAAAAATGCAATATTTAGGAGTATGCGGAGCAAAGCAATAAGGCACAAATTCTGTAATCATTTCGGATTGGTAAAAACCGGAAACCATATTTTCGGCATATATATATATATATATATATATATATATATATATATATATATATATATATATATATATATATATATATATATATATATATATATATATATATATATATATATATATATATATATATGTATATATATATATATATATATATATATATATATATATATATATACATATATATATATGTATATATATATATATATATATATATATATATATATGTATATATATATATATATATATATATATATATGCATATATATATATATATATAATATATATATATATATATATGTATATATATATATATATATACATATATATATATATATATATATATATATGTATATATATATATATACATATATATATATATATATATATATATGTATATATATATATATATATATATACATATATATATGTATATATATATATATATATATATATATATATATATATATATATACTGCCCGACATTGATAATGCAACACCAAGAAGAAGTGGTCCGAAAGAGATGAAATTTGGAAAAAAGACAGAGACAGCAAGGAATAATAAATGATCTTAATTTAAAAATGATAGGCAGAATACAGAGCGAGAACGACGTCGGTTCAGTAAAAGGATGTAGGACCACCGCGGACAGCGGTACACAAAGAAACACGTCTAGGCATAGAGTCAATAAGGGTGCGGATGGTGTCCAGAGGGATGACTCTCCATTCTCTTTCAACCATTTGCCACAGTTCGCCTTCTGAACGAGGCAGGGACAGAGTCTCCAAACGGCGTCCAATCACATCCCACACATGTTCGATTGGTGACAGGTCAGGAGAGTATGGTGGCCAGGGAAGCATCTGTGTGCCTTGGAGAGCATGTTGGCAGATGCGAGCACTGTGTGGTCGGGCGTTATCCTGCTGAAAAATTGCATTAGGTAGCCCTTGAAGTAAGGGATTCCCACCGGTCACAGCACATTATCCAAGTATTGTTGGACCGTCATAGTGCCCTGAATACGAACTAGAGGTGATGTGGAATTGTACGCAATTGCGCCTCAAACCATTATGCCACGTTGTCGTGCGGTGGGACGTCCCGCAGTTACTGTCGGATTAGATCTGTCCCCACATCGACGCCACACACGTATGCGGCGACTAACACTGGATAAACAGAAGCGGGATTCATCTGAGAACACGACATTTCGCCATTCTGTCATCCAAGTCGCTCTAGTTCGGCACCCTACTAAATGTTGCTGTCTATGTTGTGGGGTCAATGACAGTCTTCTTAGCGGACGACGTGATTGCAGACCACATGTGACCAAACGACAGGAAATGATTCTGGTTGCCACGGGAACATTCAGGGTGTCTTGCACCTGTTGCAGAATCGAGGAACAAGTGACTTGTTGGTCTGCTACAGCTTGCCGATGGATGCGTCGATCCACGCGATATGACGTCACTCTGGCTGCCCCTGCACCCCTCGATCTTGCCACATTTCGTTGTCATCCATCTTCGGCACAGCCGATGCATCGTGTTCGCATCCATGTGGGTATCAGCTGCGATTTGACGTACGGACCAATCTCCACTTCTCATTCCGATCACCATACCCCTCGTAAAATCGTCTATCTACTGGAAGTGCCTTCGTTGTCGTCGGGTTGGCATTTTCTGGTGTTACACGTATCCTCCAAGACAAAAACAAAATTTCTTCGATAATTCTTCAGTCAGAAATAACGACACGAATATTGCCCATTCCGCAAGTTCTTTCCCTTATATCTTACTTCACGTGCGTCGGAGAGCTGCGCATTTTACATCACTTATATAATTCAGAGATGTACGTCTACTCTAAAATTTGCATAGATTTCTGAACACTCCTTCTTGGTGTTGCATTTTCAATGTCGAGCAGTGTATATATTCACTCGAGATAATCACTTCAATATTTATTAATCTTTCACGAGAGATTTTTAAAATGAAACCGCATAGAGAAGGTTAACTTCTGACTGCCCTCCTGACTAATTCCATGCCTAACAATGAATTTTCGTCGTTTTATCTTGGTAGTGGATGTCTAAGCAGAAATTTTATATCAATTATATTCCGATAAATTTAAATACAGGACTATTCCCATTCCAATCCAAAAATTTAGTGTCTGACTTTTTCATATAAGACTGCATCTGATTGGAGGAAATTGTAGACAGAGGGCAGTCAGAAATTGGCATCCTTCATGCAGAAACATCGCAAAATTCTCCCTACATCTCGTGGAGGATTTAATAAACATTAAAGTCTTTATCATGAGTGTATACAATTCCGAATGTATGTAATATGGGTTCAGTTAATTGGAATTCGCATTCACTAAATAATTAGTGCATTTATCGCTTCATTCCACGTTCTCCTAAATATTGCATTATTCACTTCTGTTTTACTTTTTCGAAGTAATTAAGAGTAAATAATTTTTTGATATCCACAAATTGTGATTGAGATTAATAAAAATTCAGTATTCAATCAAAGTATGTCCTTGACTATTTTAAGAGCTATTGTTAAAGTTCTAAAATTATTTAAACTTTCTTTTCCGTAATACATATTTTTTTTTTTTTTTTTTTTTTTTGATAAGGGATTGAGAACTATATGATAAGATGAATTTTTCCAGTTGGTCTGAATAGTCTCTGATAAACTGAAACGTAAATTTGTTGTGTCTTGGAAAATCGGTAAATGGGAATCGAGTTTAATATTTTGGAAGATGGAAAAAGTTAAAAATAAAATTTCAGTAAATATATTCCCTGTTAATCACCTAATTAACATAATAAGCATTCTCGCCAAAATGGAGAAAAATGGCGTTTAGAAAGCTCATTAGCCCGCTTGAAGTACTCGGGATCTTGTCCATTAAAAGGCACTCTCGCAGCTTCGTTTGAGGCGCAAGTAGTCTCGCGAATGAGCAACCACAAGCTTCGGGATTTGCAATAAAAGAAATACAGTCGCAGAGGCTTAAGGGATGATAACACCCGTCTCTTTTCATGGCGTCACATATAATCAAAACGTGGACGAGGGAATCACTACTACAAAAAGAAAGCAGATAACGACATATTATTTGTTACTTTTTATCAACCAAAATACTCGTTACTCTTTTTGTGAAGTTGATTCAGCAATATCTTCTTAGATTACAAGACGAAATATATTGTGTAGCGATCTGCATGTAATCCTTAATGAAAGACCCCATACAAAACTACAAAACCCACCTAGTAAAAGTGGAAGTCATAGAAGGGTAGACCAGGGCACATTTATGCGGATTTTTTTCATTGAATTTTCTAAATTTTATGTTTTAACTTAGAAAATTTTCTACATTGAAGTTTGATGAAGCAGTTAATGGAGTCAAAATTGGTATACTCAGTTGTTGCTCACTTTGTGTTTTTAACCGTTAAAAAAAATATTTTCGAGTCCAAGTCGGTTGCGTATACTTGCAACGGACACGGGGAACGTTTTACGCATACTTATATTGACACCTAACGTGGTTCTGTTAGTGTTTTGAACATAACGTCTGACTATCGTTAAAATCAAGCAAATTTATTACAGACTTGGTAGCGAATGCAGTAAAAGCTGAAAGGGCTTGAAGACAGCACCACAACGTTGTAAGCTATAAGGTACGAATTTGTAACTCAATTAAAAACTAAATGTTGATTTTCAAAATTAAATAGCCTGAAAATACTAAACAGGTTTGAGACAGTTCGGAGCAAAAAAAGCGTCGAGGCACGTTTAGAAGTAGGACACAGTTAGACGTCAACGCACAAACTTGTCTCGTCACCAAGTTTAGATTTATTTTTAACATGTAAAAAAAATTTAATAACATTTCAGTTCATACAAATACAATTCTCAAAAGAGGATAAAATTCTGCTAATTTTTATATATTTGTTCCATTGAGAAGAGATAAAATTGATGAAGTGAAGACTTTCATTCATGAAACCAAGACCCCAAGTCACGTGATAGACTTTAAAGCAAAGCAGTGGAAGAAATCAGGTTTCTTCCGCTTGTTTCGCGCAAAACGTGCCAACCATTCGTCGTTGTTGAGTCACGCGACTTGAGGTCTTTGGGTCAGCTTTTGCTAAGCAAATGATTGGACTTGCTCCCTCCATTTTAATTCCTGCTCTAAGATTTGTTCTTTCTTAACTAAGTATTATTTATTCATTATATAAAGTTCTATTCTAAGTATTATTTATATCATTTATTCAGGTATAATTGAACATCCCGAGTCGTGACCAAATTATTTTTAGAGCAAAACATTGTGTATTTTGCAACATTCAACGCAAAATATACGTTTTGCAAACGATCTTTTCTACTGGATTATTATTTTTTTAGCTGAATTTAATGGTGTAATTAAGTTCTTGAAACACATTTTGAATGATTTTTTTAAAAAAAGAAAAAATATCAAAAGTAACTGACTGGCATGTTTCTTATTCTTTTTTAAATATGTCAGTCAGTTACCGTGTTTTTAACATATTTTTTAAAAAATCAGTTAAAATTCTTTTTGAGAATTCAATTATATGATTAAATTAGTTTAAAAAATACAATAATCCAGGAAATAGATAGTTTTCACAACGTATATTGTGTTGAACGTTCCAAAATACACATTATTTTGCTGTAAAAATGTCAGTTAGTTACCCGTGGAGTTGCCCATATATATATATATATATATATATATATATATATATATATATATATATATATATATATATATATATATATATATATATATTAGGGTGGTCCTTATTTATAAGGAAAAAAAAATTTTTTCGAATTTTTTAGAAATTATTTGCCAGAATGTACCTTTATATAAGACATGAAAATATAACAAATTTCAGCTCAATCGGTTAATATTAACACGTGCCGCATCGACGCTGAAGTTGTGAGATTCAATGTAAGGCAGTTATTACCTATAAGAACGACAATGTACGCTCGACTGTAAACATAAAATTACGCATTTTTTTTAAATTTTAGTATAAAAACATACTAATTAAAATGAAAACGTAAAATAAAGATATAGTTTATCCTAATACTATATTTTTTATTTATTGAAATGATACATCCACTTCAGATACATATTTTGGATTTAAGTAAGCCTCCTTTTGTGGCGACTGGGAACTCTCTCCGGTACTCCTGAACAACCTGAATAAAAAAAATAATATTGAATGTGTTTTCTAAACCTAGCCTATATAATGTGTTCAAGAAAAAAATAACAAAAAATTAAATTTGTTTATACATACCTGTATCAAAAATTGTTTTTGATGTTCATTTTTCGTCATTTTTTCATTGTAATCCTCAATCAACTTGACTCCTCTTTCTGCAATATCATTTGTACATTTTAAGGTTGAAATGATATTTTTTCCTGTGCGATAATCCTCTCTGTTTTCCCAATTCAGCGGATCGTCCTGAAGAAATTCAACACAAATACCGAATCGTTTAAATAACTGAAGTGAATTGGCGGACAATAATTCAGTTGGTAGATCTTTTTGAACAAAATTTTGGACATCTCGGATTTGCAACGATAGTTTTTTCTCAATGACTTCTGTCTCTTCATTTTCTTCTTCTTTTTCATTCACAGTTTCTATGTTTTTACTTGCACATTCCATAATTTTTTGAGCCATTCTAATTTTTTCAACTCTCTCAATTCTATCGTCAAATATTGCCATGGCAGCACACTCTTCACTTAGATACCATAAATGGTTTAAAAATTTTGTTATTGCAATGGTTGCAATGTTTTCATTAATATTTTTAAATTTAACCAATTTTCTCAAAAAATATATATCATTTAGGGGAGCTCCTGTAGTATTCGTTGCTGAAAACCAGGCCTCTACATAACAGTATACAACGAAAACGCAAATTTCTGCATTCAGTTTGGAATTATCCTTTCTCATTTTCATTTGATCGCGAAATAAAAAAAGTTTTAAACAATAAATCGCTTTAGACATCCATCTCGCTAAATGATATGCACCGGGGGCCCTAAAACTCACATTTGTTTTATCTCCCAAAAAAATGAGCGTCAATTGCAAAAACTCTTTGTAGTCATCACGTGGTTGCTCTTCTGCAAGTTTCTGTTTCACAAAATAAATAATTTCGGGCGCTACATCTTTCAGTGCATTATAAACGGCTTCATCGCTGGTATAATCTAAAAATTTCATTTTATCAATATTCTTCCAGTTTTCTTTAAGTGCTTTGAATTGAGCAATTTCAGGGCCGGATGTTACAATTGCTTTTGTCCTCGTGAATACACCAGCCAAAACGACCTCAAATATATGGTGTCGGCATGGAAGCCACAAAATATCTCGCCCTAACCTTTGTTGAAGCAGAACTGCAGCTCCTTTTATATGTCCAGTGTTTGATGCTGTAGTATCAAAACAAAAGGCTTGAATTTTTTCGGTTAAATTCCATTCATCAGTGATATGGAACACAGCAGAGCAAACTTCCGATCCTCCTGATGATGCAATTCCAGGTACTCCTAATAATTGTTCAAAATCTAAACCAACCGCGATCACAGGAAGCCGATCAATTTTCTCATTTTTTGTGATATCAGGCAATAATTTGGAATCCCAATGCACTTCAATAAAATTTGCATCATTTCCTACCGATTTTATTGATGAATATTTTATTTTCCGCAAAATCTCTCTATTTCTTTTGATAGACGATCTATTGAGAACAAACTCGGTGATATCTATATTAAGAGCTTCTAGGACGGCAGAAATAATATGCATTGCATCCCTGTCACTCACTTTACATTTGTCCAAGGCAGCGGCCAGGCGAGGTGTCATTAACGTCTTTCGTCCTCTCTTGTTTGAAGATGGACCCTGTTGAGATTCCGATATGAAATATATGTCATCTTCACTGTTGTCTTGATTTATCACTTTTTTCTGTGAATCTTCGTGTTCTTTATCTTCCATTTCAAAATGTCCAATCGAACAACTAGAATTTTCCAACAAATCTTCTTTTCTTTTCAACTCTGCAGCTGTGCGTTCTTCTTTCCGCTTTTCCTTACGTAATAATTTGATATCTACTCCCAACATACAACCTACTCTACCTTTCTCCCTTTGCTTAATTAAAAATTCTCTATCTTCGGCGATTTTAATCTCATTTAACGCATTTAAGGTGGCAATATCGAAAAGGTTGTCTAAAGCTTCTTTAAAATCATTTTCTTTTTCTCTCTGCCGTTCAGTATCTCTATTTTTAGATTTTTCTAAATTTCTGACATTATCGTACAAAGATTTTAATTTCGAAATACAGTTTGAACGGTTTTGAACTGGGATTCTTGCTTTTTTCCAAAAAACGACCACTTCATCAATAACTAAAGCACTGCTGTCATTAAGATTTAAATTTACCACTCTCATGTTATAAAAAAGTACACTCAAAACATCTCGTTTACATGGTAATTTACTACCGCAGATTTGATTTTTCATCACTCCAACTAGATAAATATTGTTCCGCAAAGTGGACATTTCAGCACTTTTATCAATTACTTATATAGCACGTCTTTTCTTATGCACTTCAAGTACGAAACTAAAACGAATGTAGCATTGAACAAATAATATGTAAAAACAAAATTGACTTGTCGAGACTTGTAGTCGCGCTTGTAGCGAATTCGAACGCACTTGGCGCCGACTCGTCGTAGCATGTTAGACAGTCAGATGCATGAAACTTCAAGGCCAATGCGGCACGTGTTAATGTTATCGGATTGAGCTGAAATTTTGTATTTTTAATGTTTTGGTGTAACTGAACAAAATTACAAATAATTTTGAAAAAATATGAACTTTCGAAAATAAGGACCATCCTATATATATATATATATATATATATATATATATCCTACGTAATAGCTTCTTTGGGCCATTCTATTACAATTCAGATCATTGATTGTTTGTAAACTTATAATAATTTTAGAAATTTATTATCTCATATTTGATCCAATTATTTGATGTTTACAATTGTTATTGATTTATGATTATTACTTTGTTACATGTTTATAAAGTTTTGACTAATTTTAATCATAATGAAAACTAGTCTGGGAAAGTACTAGTTTCAAACGCTTCAATGCATAGTGTAATCCAACAATTAATATTTAAGTTCACTAACTCGCAACCTATTGAAAATCATGACAAATAAATGACACACATGCTGTAATTAACTCAAAAACTTTATGGATATTAATGCAATATAAACACTTAGTAGCCTAAATGCAAAATTTCGGCACTTAAAATACTTCGAATTACAAATATGTAAAACTACTTAACTCTTATATTATACTACTTAACTCTTTTCGCAACATACCCTACACAACAGGTTTAGTCTTACAACGATGTTATAATTACACTAAAGCAAGGTTACAAATGCACTAAATGCAAGAAAAAAACTATTACCAACTCGGGTGTAAAATGTTTATCTTATTAAGCGTTAAAAAATAAAAATTCTGCTGAAAATTTCTAAGAAGTTCTTATTCAGTCAACTCTCCATAAGTAAGGTTATAACGTTAATCAGGAAGAAGCATTATGAATCAACCGAAGCATTTAAATGGAACCCGAGTTCCCGATATTTCCTATGAGTACATAAAGTTTTATTTATTATTGGTTTTCCTTAAAAGATTCAATCCAAAAAAAGGAAAAAAAAATAAATAAAATTACGTTAAAAAAGTAAACAGAAATGAGTTCAAATTGTGTTAGCAGCAGAAGGTTGGACGACATCAGACGTAAAATGCATTGAAAAGAGATGATTCTCGTGTTACTCGGTTGGATGATTAGGTCTGGCGTTAAGACTGTGCTGGAAAAGATAGTCCTTTCACAATCCAATCAAGAGAGGTTGTCACACTGAGAATGAGGTTTCAGCTAAATTTCAGGTATTGACAGTTAAGTAATAATGTGCTCTGTGAATAACGTGAATAGCAGACTAATAATTGACGTTTAACAAAACAACCATTTATCGATAAACTACTCCTACCTACAAGGGAATACGGCAATGTTTTTCGAATCAAGTGCATGAAACAAATCTAACAGCAGCAGTGATATGCAGCTTGAATTTAATTGATGCTCTTTCATTTCTTGCTCCCTTAGCAATGTTCCCCCTCCCCCCCCCCCTTTTTTTTTGGTGACTAACTCTGGATCTTTAAACCCGAGGAATAGCATAAGCTCTCCAGTAGAATATTGACACTATTTTTTTGAAAACACCGACAGTATATTTTTTAAACATTTACTTTTTTGCTGATTTAAAGATTTTGATATATCACTAACATGTTTTTTTTTTAATTATTCGTATTCAATCACTTATAAAATGAACTTAAATTAGAGGGTGAACTGCAGCTGACCTCTTTGTGGTGCCCTCTGGTTATCAATAAAACTGCTACGGCTTCGACTCTACCCTTTTATTCGACTAAACACTTTATCGAAAGAAGATACGCTTTTACAGATTCAAGCAAAGTGTGCTGTCCTACTTTATAAGAAGTGCTGCTGTGGCACTTTTTCGTCTTTCTTCATGACATGACTGTTCGCCGTCTTGTTTGCATGCGTCTAAAATTCGGGTGCTTCCCCGGAATAACTCAAATTTTTGGCGCTTCACATCTTGACTCCCACTCCGCACTTGTGTTTTTATCTTGCAAAGTTCTAAAGCATTGAAAGGCAAGGCAAGAGAACTAATGGCGTCATAGAAAATCGTCCAGGCATTTGAAATAAAGAAATAAATAATGTTTTAATTGGTGATCCATCATTACTTTGATCTTTGTGCTGCAGTATGTGTTACGGTAAGTTTTCTGATACTGTAGGAAACATACTAACATTTTACAACAAATGTTTTTGCAGAAAGTAAGCTGATTAGAGTATCAGAATCTGAATTTCTCATAAATATTGAAAATTCAGAGTTATAAAGAATGTCTAGTCTACTCATGAAACTTATATAAAAGAATAAGTAACACAGCAACGTGTTTCACAAGCTTTCACACTTTTAACCCTTGAAGACAGTTAAGTTTTCGTTACTTAAACAATCCCAACAATTCAGATTTTGACCTCAATATTTAAGTTTAAGTAAAAGCATTAGAAAACATTTAATGAGATTCAAAAATAGCAGTAAAAATAGTTGTTCGTTACTCCAAAGTCTAAAGCGCCCTCTATCGGCATTGTTTAAACTACAACTTCAAAATTTATCTACAAGAAAATACTGATAAAAAGAATAGTTATAGCGAAAACCGCAAACAAATCGACCAATTTTTCCGTATGGTCATTTGAAATTTCGAACCCTAAACTTTAATGGCGCCTATCTCCTTCGGAAGACGTTTGGGACCCTTATTTTTGCTATCATATTGTTTGTCCTGATGTCTATCTTCCCTTGAAGTTTTGCCCAAGAGTTCAGATACACCCTTTTGATTAATTTGAACTTGACCAATTCATTGTTGAAGTATTAATTCGTGCTAGATATTAGTAGTGACCATTTGGAATAATTAAATGGAAGTTTTATGTTCGATGAACACCAACCAACCAGTGTTTAAAAAAATCAACCGCGGTCATGACTTGAACAACTAACTACCGAACCCAATCTTCCCGTTATTTTAAGCATTACAGTAGCTTTAGAAATTTCACAGATATTCTTTCAAAAGTTAAAAGTACTAAACGTTTCAAAGGATTTTATTTCCTTTATCTTGAATAAAATATTCCTTAGGAAAGACACATTAGTCTTTCCTTACAGAAATTTTCGCATTAAAACTTAACTCACGTACTTCAATATTTTAAAATTAAACCCCGAAAGAGCAAGGGAATAGGAAATAATGTGAGCATCTGCATGTGACTGTCTTGTGGGCAAATTATGTAGTTCCTAACAATTTATAAAATGGGATCAAATTAAAATACTTTCAGAAACTAATTTGCAGATAAGTAAAATCAAATGGGTTTATTTATGTAGTTGTTTGCAGGAGTGCTTTTTACCTTACAAAGAAGAAAATTTAGCTAATACTATTTCACGAGAAAAAAATCGAAGGAAATATAAACAACTGAACATTTAGAGTTGAAAGAAACTTCTTTTTTAGAGGCTACACGATTTCTTTTCTAATAATATTTTTTAAACAAAAATAGAAAAGCATTTACACTGTTTTTCTCGCTATAAAAAATTATGTATATGAAACTCCTGTTTTTAGTTCTTGATTTTATTTTTTCAATCATCATTTTTACAGAACTTATAAAAAAAACTTTCAAAATGCTCCAGAATTGTTCTAGTTAAAATTATATTTTTGGAACTAAGTTAAGTTTTATTGAAACAACTTATCTGCTTATTTTTATTTTACATATAACATATTATTTTTTAATAATATCCTAAATTTTTGTAAAACATGATAGGAAAATGATAGGACATGATAAAAAACAATATGAATTCAAAATTTACCATTAGAATTAAACGAGTAGAACATCCAAACTAGACTAGATAAAACGTGAAAGGTGTATTTAAATGAAAAAAATTGATTATAACTTTTAGAAAATGCTTACAGAAACTCAATATAAACTGGGCATAAGCTAATAGTTTTTTTTTAAAGAACGAAACGTATGAGTCTTCTGTAAAACAAAATTTAGGGTTAAGACAGGTAATACTTTAAATAATATTTAAAGATATGCAATTAAATATTTAATTTGGACAGCTTATATAAGCTTATCCATGTTATAAAATTTAACTTGATTTTAAGTTAAAGCGATTACCATTTAGCAATTCAAAAACTGAAATACCTTAAAGTGTATGTTTCCACAAAGCCTTAAATGTCACTTTTTCAATAGTAAGAGTTTTTTTTTTTTCTACACGAATGTTGAAGTCATATATAAATATCAAAAAACAATCTGTGGAATGGCCACAAGTATTATTAAATGTAAGAAACTCAATCTAAATATATACTTATACTTCAGAAATTATTTAACTTAATACGTAGCGTAAAGAAATGTTTGTAAAAAGCAGCAGATATTGGAGACTTGGAGCAGATGATACACATATGTGTTACAAATATGTATCATTGACATACATTTCTATTATTGTCTTCAAAGTAAGAATTTTTTTAACGTGCCAACAAGAGTATTTGACGTACTAAAGAACGAAAATACGCCTCGAAAATTAAACCAAACCTATTTATACCTTCTGCCTTTGCTTAAAAAATCAGCATCGTGTGGAATGAGGAAAAAAACAATTTAAAATTCAAAAACATTAAGTTTGAATGCTTTTACTATCGATTTTTAATTCAAAATGACAAATAAATCTAACTACTAAAAAGCAAAAATTGTTTTCAGTTTTTCTTTTCCCTCCATCTCATCCTTCGATTTTTTAAGGAATTAGTTACAATTGCTCCTCTAAAATGAATTTCACACATCCAAAAAAATATAAAGGAGTATTTTTAAGTCTTGAACAAAAATAAATAAAAATAAAAACTCTAGCAATATCTCGGATCTTTAACTATATATGTTAGACATTTACTAAATTTGAATAATATGTGCTCTATAATAAACATTTTATAGATAAGTCATTTATTTTCTCTCTTTCATATATTTGTCTGTTAAAAAAAAAAAAAAAACAATAAAAAAAAATTGGAATGGAGCTTTTATCCGAACGATCCAGGGATCAAGTTCCTTTCCGGGCAATCTGCTTGCATATGATTTTGTGTGTGATAGCCAAGGCGTTAAAATTAATAAAGTGGGAATTAACACTGTTTTTTTTTTAATCAAGCATTTCGTGCATATCACCTAAGATGTGTACGTAACATATCAATATTGCTCTATTTTCTGGAAATAAAAGTGTAATGGTAGCATAAAAATAGTTTTATATATTCAACTTTAAGTGAAAAAAATCTTCTTCCTATAAATGTTCTTCAAATGCTCTTAACGTTTAGTAGGGGAGACCGGGGCTAGTATGCGAAGGGGAAAATCTGCGAACGTTAAATAATTTTCTTGTTTTTGGCTTGAGAGCTCCGAGTGAGCTATCATGTAACTACGTAGATGCCTCGCTACTGTCAGTGTATTTTCAATGAAATCTGCCAAGCCAAACGTAATTAACGAGAGAAAGTTGTTTTTTCACAGTGTAAAGTAATTTTTTTCATCCCTAGTTATTTTATTATAAAGCATATACTAGTAGAGTAATTTACCAAATCTTATTAATATTGAATAGTCCATTATTCTACGCAACAAATGACGTTTTATTCGGATTATTTTACAAAACCATTTTTAAACCAGTGTAACTTGATTTCAATACGGCGAGTTGGAGCTAGTAGGCAGACTTTTTTCTGGGTAAGTGTGCGAATTTGCATATTTGCCACAAGTTAAGTTTTCAGAGTCAAAACATTTAGCGACTGAAATTTAAATTCTGTAAATTGTCAATTTAATGAAATAATTGCATTAGTTACACTATTCTGAAACTTATCATTTCTTATAGACATGCTTATACAATTGCCAACACACGTGCTCTTCTTTCCGGAAATGAGAATACAAGAGAAAAAACAACAACGGAAGGAACGCATTAGATGTAATGCTGCATATATGGTGTATTCCCTAGTGGGTGGATAACAGCTGAAAAGTTTCCAGATTTCTTAAAGGATTTCGCTAAAAACACTATATGTTCAAAAAAAAAAAAAAAAATCCTCCGATTCTCTTACTAGACATTTACGACTATCACGTCAATAGAAGGGCTTGATTTTTGTAAGGACTACGAAAAATAATAACACTACTATCTTTCCCACAACATTATAACCATAAGTAGCTGCCTCTTGATAACAGTCTACATGGCCCATTGGAAAATTAAGTTAATTCCGCCCGTGATTCTAGGATGGCGTATAATTCAAGAAAGCCAATAACGATTTACGACGTACCAAAGAGTGGTAACAGTTGCTTTTCCTCAAGAAGCAAGACCCAAAATTATTATAATAGTTTCAAAAGAACTGGTGTGTTTCCCTGCAATTCAAACATTTTTTAGAACTGTGACATCATGCTAAGTTATGTCACTGATCGGCCCAATCTCCTGGATCTATGAGTGAATCTGTTTGTGCCAGCAGGCAACCATGTTGGAAGAAAGTAATAAAACTGGATTAAGATTCAGTTGCTACTTCATTCAATAATTCAGATTTAGAGTTTCTTACTGAGGATAGCGCTATGTCTCAGCTAAACCCTCGTACGTTCCTGAGCATTACTCCGGATCATATACGGCCTTATCCTAAAGCAGGAGAGGGTCAGATCAAAAAAGGATGGAAACGAAAGAGGCCTTCAGCAATACTGTCCAATGCTCCAGTCAAAAAGGCACTTCAGGAAGAAAGAATCTTAGCAGAAAAACTCAAATCATCACAAAAAGGCCCCAAAACATACAAGAAATCTCTGAATCCAAGAAAAAGGAATCTCAACCCAAAAGAAAGATAAAAAAGAAGAACGGAGGCAAATAAAATAGTTCATTTCAAATAATGTTTTCATTTTCAGCATTTACTTCTAAAATCAGTTAAACCTTTTATATGGTGTAACATTCCTAATTTTAAAGCAATTATAATACTAATTTCGTCTTTTTTCATTCATTGGTAAGTTTTACTTGCTTTTAAAAGCATCATTGAGGCTTTCTGTGAAATTTTCTGTGTTTTTTATGAGTTTTTCTCAATACGCTAACTTACCCCGTGACGGGGAAAGTGTGCGAACTCTGCGAAGGTTCACAAAAAGTTATGTAAAAAATAGACAAAGCATAGTACTGTCCGGACAAAAATACGACTTTATTGCTGATACCATACAGATTGTCCAAGCAATAAAAGAAAATATTTCTACTTTATTTACAACCTTTAAAAAATAAAGTTTAAAAAGTTCGCCAACTATCCCCAGTCTCCCCTATAGATAAAAGTATACTTCTTGAACCATAAATATGTATTTATCAATAGGGGAAACTTGGGGGGAGGAGACCATAACCCTTTACTCCGTAAGCATGTTGGCGTTTACTAAAAGTAAAGATAGCATGCTGGTTTATTACGTAATGATAAACGAATATATTCGGAAATGTAATCGCTTTTGTCTTTGTAATCGCTTTTACCCGAAAAATATTGATATGGATACAGTTTCTGTTTTGACTTTTTTTCCGGGCTGCCTACAGTTCTTATTTAGCTAAATTCCTTTTTAATTGCAAGAATTCTTTAATTTTATCATTTTTATTTATTTATTTATTCGTTTTGCTTCGGTTGAGAGTCCCGAGTCAAATAGCTTAGTTGTGAGGGAGTTGAGCTTTTAACATTATCGGTTCGGGGTTAGTCTACTTTTTTTTTTTTTTTAAATATCGTCGGAGTAACATGAAGCATTGATATTATTTATCTTTAATTAAATGTACATAAAACTACAAGTTAAACCTCAAGAAAGAAGAGGACAAAATAAATTAGAATTAACTAATTTTAAGCAAATATTTTGTAAAAATCGTTGAATCTCAAACCATGTTTTTTTGCAATTCAATTCTTTTCAAAAATCATTGTTTACAATTTTAAATGGTGCTATTTTATTTGCTGCTGCGCCGTAACTTCCTTTAAACTCAAAAAAAAAAAAAAAAAGAAACTTCGTTAGCAAAGCATCGTTTTGAATACTTTTTTTTTTGTCATTGCTATCAAAATTTAAATGTTGGCTGTTTTTCGAAAAATTACACTTTAAAAACAAGGCTTTCAAGAGTTCATTCATTTGATCGTAAATTTTTGTTCGTGATATTAAAATGGACACCGTTGCTGAAACCCTAGAAGGAACAATAAAGGTAAAAGAAATGTCACTGCTGAAAAGTATAGTAAATTTTAAGAATAAATGTACTTTTATTCAGTATTCTGCTTACACTCTAATGAGCGGATTCATTGGTTTACATATATACTTGTATGTTTGATTCGTGTTAATATCTGAACGGTCAAGTTTTAATATTTTAATTACGTTTGATTTTGATTTTCTGATTTCCAATTTGACAAGCGAAAATAAAATGTTTAATAACTCTTAAAATTGCAGACTAACTAATTGCAGATACCTTGTGCAATTAAAAGCTGCGATCTCAATTCAGTTCGCCAGTGATTGAGTCCGGTATTTTTCTGCATTGTGCATATGTAAATTTTTATGTGCTACTTTTACAGCGGGGCTATAAATTCCTAGCGCACTAGTCAACAAGCATAGTTTGGTATGTATAATATTATATTTCGTCTGTTACAGTGATCCTCCAGGAACGAATAAGCTTGTAAATGAAATTGAACCGTAGAAAAAATATATGGATTTCATTCGATGTAGATTTTTTTGCGAACACTTTGGAAAGACAATATTACTACGAGAAAAGAAGATGTTAAGATTAAAAATATGCTCTGTTTCAAATTTTACTTAAAGTCTTTTTGTAACCATTTCGGAAATATCAATAAACTTCCAAATAAGAATGCATCTCAATTATTTAAACATTCAGATTAATATTTAAAAAAAATATTTATACGAAAAGAGTTTCACAAAAACATTGTCAGACTAATTATTATAATATTGATTCCTACATGTTCAAATATTAAAGCGAAAGAGGTAAATATTTTAAATAAATTTCACCCTACATTTTTTTTTCATTGACAAATATTTGAGTAAAACAATTCCGGATCCGTTTATACAAAAAAAAAAAAGAAAAAATCATTTCAGTTTGTACAAATGTGTCACAAAAAGAAATATTTCAGCTAAAATGATCGAATAACGAATTCGGAGAAGCTAGTAATTACACGTATACAAATACGTTTTTCTCCTAACTTTTAACATTTATTTCAGATGACTAAAAAGAGAATATGCCGCTGAAACTATTCTTAAGAATCCAAATCCCTAATTTAAAAGAATAAAAAACAGACATCGTTTTCACATAAGCTTGTAAAAAATGGCGAATATTTTAAATTCAAATACATTCAGAAAACCCAAAGAGAGACAATTATGTATTAAAGAAAAGTATTTCTGCTTGAGAAGTTTTAAATCTGCATTCAAAAGAGAGTATTATACGCTTTTGAAGTGCACCCAATGGCATGTTTGTAGTTACAGTTTTAATATTTTGTCAGTTAATGCATTTCTGTTTAAGAGATTCTTTTTATTGCTTGAAGCACGCCGTGCAGCAGTCAGTCTTATTAAAACGTAAAATAAACTTGATTTTTTTTGTGTGGAGGAAAGAAAAATATTCTTTAGTGTGGAATTTACTTTTTACTTTCGCATATTTAATTCTATAAATTAGATTTTTAAGATACAAATAAAAATAACTGACGTGAAGCGTGTTTCGCAAATCTTATTTCATAAGACTTTTTTGACGGTTGATTCATTTTTTCCCTCAAAGCACTGATGTAAATGAAATCTTGTTGACACAGTATACTGGTATTAAAAGTATATTGGGAGAACGTCATTGAACAAACATGTGAAACGCATATTTTAAGGCCGTTTTAAATATCTTACGTTTTTATGGTCTTCATGCTTATTTTGGTTCATGCTTGAAATAAAAAAATTAAAAAAAAATTTTAAATCAATTTTTGAAAAAGACTCTTTAAGCCCCATCAATGGTGAGCACAATGTTGTTTAATAAGACTGAGTTCTTCTTTAAATTGTAAAATAATATTTTTCTATGCTATATGAGGCAGTGAGAAGCAAAGGGATGTAAGTGGACATTTTCAAGTTTTGAGTAAAAGGCGTTTAAAGATAACATCCTAGGTAGGCTTTCATTGAATTTTTTTTTCTAAATCATTCTGTATAGCAGCAACTACCAGGGATACTAGTACCATCTCTTGCCCCAAGCCAGAGGAGAGGTTCACTAACCATGAGTACTGGTAATCCAAATTTTAAATTTTTCCACTTACATCTCATTGCTTCTTACTGCTTCATATGTTGTATTCTATAGCAAATTCGTTGTTTTAAATATGTTCATCTATAGTTTACTATTATTTTATTTAGCCGATCTACGCAGCCAACAAAAACTCTTTTTTGAGATTTAGTTAAGAATGCATCCTTTTTTTTCACCTAGGATACAAAAGAAGTACTCGATTTGTGACAAAAAGTAAACTATTAAATTTAGAAAGAGAAAAAAACAGTTGCAACTCGATGCATGGTTTTAAATATTGTGATTTTTTAAAAAAACAGAAAAAATAAAAATTTCAAAAACAATTCTAGCGGATTTTCTTCTATTATAATCTTAGCTGAAACGTTTGTTTTTATAATGTCAGCTATTCTCAAAAAGGTTCGAGAAAAAAAGAAAGAAACCCGGCTCTTACCTGTAATAAAACTTGAATTTTCCAATGATGCAGATGTCCAAAATTCAGTTAGTTTCCTTTTATCACATCAACACGTGAGCTTAAAAAGCATCAACTTACCAGTTATGCCACTTAAAAATAGTTTGAACTAGCTGTAGACTCACAGCAGGGTCTTCATAAAGTTCGACGCTAATTCCTGTGTTGGTGTACGTACTATAATCTGAACATTTTCCTTCAACGCACTACGCAATTAGCAATTTAACTTTCTTCCCTGTTGGCTTAAGTTTGAAGCCCTAGCATAACTGCGCAAAACCATACATTATATAAACTGAACGAGTTTTAACGCCCTAGAACACGTGCCGTAATCGACATTTTTTTTCCCATCTAATATTTTACTGTATTCATAAAATTCTATTATTTTGTATAGCACATGAGTTTTAAATAAATAGTAAATTAAGTGTTTTAAGCTGAAAAATATATTTTAAACATTTTGGGAGGAAATTGGGGATGTAAGAAAAATTCTCATCATTTTAAGCAAAATAAAATACAGCTCTAAAAAGCCCGACTAAAATTAACGGTAGTATTATTTATCGGGATTTTCCACTGTTTTAATTTTAAAGAAAAATTTATTATATAATTTTTAATCTAGAAAAAACGTAACCCATTATTGTTAAAACTTTTGTTTGAATATATATTAAAATGAAAAAGGTGCATCTGGAGGTTCGAACGAGTTTAAATCTACTGTTTTTAGGTGTACGCTTACCAAATAAATAAAAAATAATACGGACGTCATTTTTTTCTAAATCTGAGAAAGAAAAAGTACATTTCATGTAAAAATTTACTGAAAACAAACATTTTTAAAGATTATAAACAATTCTAAGAAAGAAATGCATGCTTGAGTGTGATCAGTACATTTCTTGCTTCTGCTTTGAGGCTTTTCCTGCAATGCGGAGAATTTTAAATTCCCACTTCTGGTTATTTGGCGGCAAGTTATTAATTTGTTTACACTTCCGGCAGAAGATAATCGCGGATTTCGGTAGTGTTAATGGAAACTTTTGCTATTTACTCTAATCTAATCGGAACTTTTAAATTTGTTGTTTACGTTGTTGAAGAAAGGTTGATGCTGAAGTAAATTTTGAAGGACTAACGTTGTTATTCTAATGGAGACTTTCAGACAACAAATTCAAAGAGGAAAGTTGTAAAGCTACCTGTATTGTTCCAATTCTGACGACGATTAAAGTTTAACATTTTTTTTTAAAATCATTATAAAGGGGATTTTTGGAACTATTTTCCTTATTTAGATAGATATATTTTAAGAGGACTGCTGATGTTCTTTTAAATTGGCTTTCCCCGTCTAACAGGGATTTTTAGAACCAGATATCCTTACCATAATGCATAATTTTAAGGAATGTTTTTTTATTTTTCCTAATGGAGAGTTTTAGGCGAGTAATGGCAATTTTGAGGGTCTGCTGTTCTTACTCTGATAGAAAAAGTTTTCTCAATTAATAAAGGATTTTCGTGACTAATATCGAGATTTTACTGAGGATACTGGGGGGTGTTGTCCTAATTATAATGAGGATTCAAGGGTCTGATGACGCTATCGTGTGACTGCTGCTTTTGTTCTTATGAACCTTTTATCTATAACCTTATTCATTTAGGTTTTTTTTTAGAATGATACATTTTATTTACTATGCTTTCTAATTCGAATGGGAAATCTTAAAGACTCAATTCCAAATTTTAACGGGAATTTTTAGGAACTGTCGCCATTATTCTTACGGGAAATTTTGCACTATGATCCTTTCTTTTATTTAACACTGATTGTTGAGCACGCTTCATTTGACCTGACTTTCATGTTCAAGGTAGACTGCAAAGGTGAGCGATGCAGCATGCATATAAATAAATTACAAAGTAATAGACAACGTTTTAATCCTTATAACTTGTCCGCAAAATAAGTTGTTTTAATTCAGTGCTTTAATATCAAGCATTGGCATAATTTTCTTTAAGAGCAACACAAAATGATGGTGCAGAATAGATGTGGATGGTATTAGACAAATGCTTTGAATAATGTTATGTAAATGTTTATTCGTATTCCAATTAACAATGCGTGACAGCATTTTCGTAGTGCAGATTAATGCTCAATTATAAGTAGTGAACCAATTTTAACCAAAGTTGCATCTAGTAAACGAAACGAATTTCAAATGAACTTAAAGTAAAATGCTATTATCTTATTCCGCTTACGATTGGAAGTATAAAAATAAACTTTTAAGTGCTCGATATCACTGGTCGTATATTTGTTTGGATTAATTTATTTTCAAAACAACGGAGACCATGATTGTCTCGGACAAGTTCAAAGACAGTTTAGTTAAGGGTGCATCACAGTTGATTCAAGAAAAACGAATTGCAGTGACTACAAACTCATGCTTATGCTGTCCATCTAATATTGAATTATTTCAATAACATCACTATGCTTCAATCTACTTTAGTTGCTAATTTGACATCTATAAAATCTAACTGTTCCATTAAAGCGCTTAATTAGTTCTCTTATCCAATCTAATTATATTGTTTATTTTCCCTGACTTTCCCAAAAATATTTTCAACTAAAAACGTTATAAATTAATAATACATTTGTTTATGGCTTTTGTAGATACAGCGCGCTGGGAGGAACTCTGTAACAGCGAAATGATTTTGAAAATACAGTCAATTCGCGATACCTCGAAGTCCAATAACTCGAATATTACTATACCTCGAAGTTTTTATCAAGTCCCAATTCCTTTGTCTTTAACTCCATGCTAATTATTTTCAGAATCTCGAAGTTAACTTCCTTTAACTCGAAGTTGTTTCAGCGATGACTTTAAATTTATTTCGAAAGAACGAAAAAAATAAATAATAATAAAGAAACAAGTAACTATAAGAGAAAAATTAATTCACCTTCACTTGCAATTCCTGCACAATACTGAAGTGAGCAGGTAACGGGCAGTAACTCTAAATTTTTTCATTTTTCCTTTTTTCGCATTTTTGTCATCTATTGTACGTTATTTTTACTGTACAAGCTCGCTTATTTGGTTTCCGCTGTAAAAAAGGCGCGAAAAAGACGTCTAATTCCAACATTTCTCTATTGTTAGTAAAGAATCCAATCCACGTTTCTTCAAATATTTCAAAAACTCATTTCTGCAGATACTGCCGTTTACCTGCATACAGAATAGACCTCTAAAGCAAGAAGAGTTGAGCCTAAGTGTGATAAAGGAGTTACATGTTTGGAAATGAGTTAGCTTGTTTTCTTTTGTTGTAATGTACTGTTTTAAGCTGTCAAGTTGTCAAGTCAACTGATTGTACCTTTATTCAAAGGCTGATCTAAGTTAAGATGCTTTCTCCTTCATTCTTTAGTTCGATAATTTGCTGATAAGGTCCTAAGAGGCAGAGTGAGTTTTCTTCACGTTTAAAAATGTGTCAAAGCAAGTACTCCGTCAATGATATTAAAAGAAAAATTGAGACTTCTAAAGCGGTATAATCCATGAATCCAGATTTGAAACGAATGAAGATGTGCACCTTTCCTGAAGCAGAATGAGCTCTATTTAAATGATTCCAGCAGTATCGAAATCAAAACCGTGCTTTTAACTTTTTTATCTCAATCTTTTTTATTAAACTGTGTATAGTGTGCTTAAAAACTTTTTAAGTTTTGTAATTTTGTCTATTATTTGTACATATTAATTAAAATATTCGATGGTCTTTTATATTAAAATGCCGAAAACCGAAACTAGCTGTAAGTCGAAGTTTTTCGTCGGTCCCATTATATTCAAGCTATCGCGAATTGACTGTAACTTAAAGACGGGGTTTATCTTTTCAGTTTGCAAAATGAAGATGGCGAAATACCTTGAAACTTTATTGTTCATTTTAAACTTTGTTCAAAGATGAACGCTCTTAAGTCAAAGATTTCACCTCGACACAACCTCTATTATATTCTTACCTTTGTCGACTAACAGCGTAATGAAAAAACGAAAAATTATGTGCTCTGGCAATTAGTAAACAATTGAATTAATTGCATAATTTATTAAAGACCACTGACTCTGAAAACTTAAAATTCAAAAACAAATAAAAGGCTTTGAAGAAAGGGAAAAACGAAATAACGTTTGTTATACTTGGATTTAATGTGTGGATGTTTGTTTTCAGAGCAAACGATTGTGTTTAGGATGTACTTTAAACATGTATTTATGTGTAATAAAATGTAAGATTCTTGAATTTGATTTTTTTCTAATATGTTTTATTGCTAAATTAAAATTTTTTAGAAAGAACGAAATGCATTTCGATGATAAAGAAATGCATGGGGTAAGTGCTCCAGTAGTCGGCCAGAAAGACATAAAACTGCATATAAATACAATATGTATAGCTCAAAATCGGATATGACGCATTCCCACATTCCTTCACATGTCCCCAACTATCATCCAACAGTGAAGTTGTAAGTACGTTTTATTAAGTAGTAATGAGTCATTTTATTTTAAATGGTGTGCCTATCATCCTAGTTTGCGATTCTGCTTATTTTTTCCTTAAGAAGACACTTCCATTTAAATGTTAAGTACCCTTACTCTTTTCATTCGGATGTAAATTTGCTTTTACTTATGTTTTAATGGAAAGTGTAACATTACGTTTCAATTAAAAAATAAACTCCTTCTTCGATTCAATTATTTTTAGAGGGGTGGCCAACCATTGGGTACTGAACTCTTATGCATTTCCAATAGTCGGCCACGGCAGATTGACCACAGGTTCTATACTGTTTTCTTGATCTACCCAGTAGTCAACTGCGTACCTAATATGAATTTTCTAATATTCATCAAATACTAATTGAAATAAAGTATTAACACAGCGGCAATTTAGCTGTTTTGAGAAAACATTCCCTTTCTAATGTTATTTCTTCTAAAGAAAATGTTTAAACTTTCTGCCTAAACTTCTTTTTTGACAAAAGGGGGGTTATTGGCAGCATATGATATCATTTTAGTTAATGACGTAGAACAGGGGTTTTCAAACTTTCAGGCTTTGCAGCCCCTTTGAAGACTGACATGAGGTCACCCCCCCCTCTCTCCCTCCGTATATGCTTAATACAAGCAAATTGGAAATCCAACCACTCCAATTTTTCCGCTCCAGTTGGAAATTGGAGCTGATATGAATAGCCGAAAACAAGTAAATAAGGAAAAATCTAGATAGTTTCAAACACGAAATATAACTTAACTGTTCAAAGCTTTATTTTGAACAGTTCATTACTAGAACATATGAAATCTAAGATGAAAAGTAAATACAATTTTTTGAGGTAATTTAGGATTCAAGTGAGGTTGGCGTACACATTAGTCACTTTCACAATAATAATGAGATGGTTGATTTTATTTTATTTGATATACCCAACCCCCCCCCCCCGCTTTGAGATTCTTTTGCACCTCCCCCCCCCCGTAGGTTGAGAACCGCTGATGTAGAAGATATTTTTTTTTTTTTTTTTTTTTGCATGAGATGCATATTCAAACATATTGCAGTTTAGAAGATAATATAGATATACATTAGGAAGACATCCAGAATGCAAAATTCTTTAGTAATCACTGGAATAATTAATTTTTTAAGTAAACTGCTGTGCTGTAAGTTTCACATTCAATTTTGTTCAAATTTATTCACTTACACCTCATAAGAGTAACGAAAATGAAACGGCTAAATACTGGCTCATGCATGGCTGAGCACTGGGTTTCTATGGCCGACTTCTAGAGCAATTTCACGTATTAACAACAGCTTGGTTTTTAAAATAAAAAAATATATATTGCAGTAACAAGTTAGTGGATCATTATCAGAGAGGTACAACCAAAAGGTTTACATTGTTTTTGTTGTTGTATTGATAGTTGAAATTTTTAGGTGAACAAAACTCAACAACTAATCTCTTAAATGGCCGACTACTGGAGCATTTACCCGATATACGTTTTCAAAATTAGTTAGTATTGCTCGATTTTTGTTTTCGCCATTTGAATTCATTATTGTTTTCTATTTAATTCATCAAAACTCCAGACTGCGATGATTATTTTTATTGTATTTTTACACAAAATATTACTAAACTTAGTAAGACTATTTACTACTTTTCTTAGTCAATTTTTCAAAATAAATAAAGACAAAAAATCGTAGCCATTTTTATACGTTGTTTTGTGATTCATAATGTATAGCTTAAATTAAAAAAATAAAACCTTACCTTTAAAGGTGCAGTCTATGAGAGTTTTGTAAATTTGAAGTTCTTGAGCTTTTTGATATGATTTGGCAGTCAATAATTATAGGACTTTTTTGCGAATATTTGATTCAAGTCAATTTACCAAAGTTCGTTCCTGTAAGCAATAAAACAATTGGTAAATAGATAGATAATATTCATACACATACATAATATCTTTAAAACAGTATAATTTAAAACTCAATAACTACAATAATTGGAAGATACAAGTTATAAAAACACTTCGCATAAAATAGGAAAAGTATAATGCGCTTTAAAAAACACAAGTGGTATATTCATTTTAAACTAGAATTAAAAATTTCCTCTATTAGATAGAAGAAAGGGGTCGAATTTTGTACAACAGGGTAATTATGCGCGCTTGTGTTCCCGTATTCCCATAATATACATGGTAGTGTGCACATTTTCAGAGGGGCTTGAATACTTACTGTAAACATAAACCGATGACATTGTGCTTGTTTGTTTTGCCTAGGTATCTGATAATGCTTTCAATTGTTTCTTTTACATATCTTCTAGTTAAAATTAAATATTACTACAGAAAATAACGCTTATGTATTTCGCTGCAGTTAAGTTTTTACGTGCAGCAGTGTGTGATTGGTAATGCTCATTCCTAGCAAATATACTCGAATCAAAATCACATTAAACCGCATGGCAGTATGTAACAATGCCTTAATTTTGGCTAATCCTTGTGCTTTTTCAAAACTCGTTAATGACGTGCATCCAAATATATATATATATATATATGTACATATTTTTACAACAGTTCGTTCTTTCTAAGTTTATGCTTACGAACTGTCAACTAAACGTCATCATGGAGGCCCAGTGTATAGCGTTCTAAGAATGGATGGTTAGACGAGGTTTACGTTTTGATTGGAAACAATACTTAGCCAAAGAAAGCCGATCCAGTTTTATCGATCTAGACAGTTTTTCTAGCTAAACTTTCATGAAAACTCACGAATACTTTGTAAGTTGAATAGCTCTGTTATCTATACCAGTTGATCTAAGCTACTGACGTGAACCACTAGATTTAAATTGCTTTGATTCTATGAAAACGAACTTCTGCAAAAGGCATGCTAATTTTCTCTTTAAACTAAGTTTGTTGCTTCAAATGAAGCAAATAGAATTACTCAATACGACCAACAAAGTGTTTAGCCAACAATTATATATGCGTGATTTTCTCAGCGCGTTACTTTTTGCCAGTGACAAGTAGGAAAAATTCATTTCGAAACTGATTGATAGTTGTTAATTTTTGTATAAAGACAAAATATTTAAGGATACAAATCAATGATCAGCAACGAAAAGAAAATTTAGATACAAATGTAATGACACTTTAAATGTTTCAATTGCAATGGCAAATGTAATTACCGTTCCCTTACCTCAATACTGCATAATTTTAAATAATATAAGGTGTCTAAGGACTTTTAACCTTCAAAATTTTCAATTTTCTGGAAAAAATATATGTTATGCATAATTTAATTCTGAACAATTTGATACCTTATTTATTACCATACGCCAACAACTCTTCAAGTTATCGTAAAAATGCGAAAACTTTCCCCATAGAGATTGATAATAACAGCAGCTGTTTAAACCTCTTTTTCTCAGGTGCCGGTTTCTCCGGTTTTCTCGTTTTGCGCGCATGATATTTCAGAAAGTTTCTTTTATATAAACATTCCTCATCTGACTTCCCTCCTACTTTTTCTTGTTCTCCAGACCCTAAAAGTCACTGAAATAAAGAAGATTTGTGCCGATTCAGAGATTAAGAGAAATGCGACAAAGGACATCAAAAAAGAAGCGTTGCAGGACTCTTTCCAAAAGTGGAAACAGCGTTGGGGTAGGTGTATTTCAAAAGGAGAAGAGTATTTTGAGTCATCGGGGAAAAGAGTACCTAGAAAGGGACATTGCAAATAAAGCACATTTTGCTTTACGTCGTTAGTCTACGTATTTTTTGAACAGGCCTCATATTCGAAAGCTTTAAAAATCAGTAAAACCAATGAAAGATGTCAAAACAGTGAACGTACTCGGTTCAGCACTAAAATAGACTCCACAGCATCATATGAAGATGCCGCTTAAATGACAATTTGTTCGTAATAAAGTGCGCTCCAAGTTCAGTTCTCTGGTAAGTTGAACACAGCCTAATGAAAAGTATAATTGCATAAAGGCTAGACCAATGTGAAGGTGCAAAATAAGGTTTTATTAGAACATTTTTTTAACTTCAAATATTATTACAAATTGAAATATAATTGATCAGATTCGTTTAAATTCTCAAACATAATACATTCTAAATTGCAATTTTTAAAACTATTTTTAAAAGCCAACTGTATTTCTTGGCATAGAATTGACACTAACAGTTTATTGTTGCAAATATATATTTCAGCAAATTATTTAATTGCTATTTTTCATTGTGTGTATATGAATACTGTTTTACATGGACAAGTTGGACTTACATGAATACGATAAAAGAATAATTTTTCTTCAAAATGTAGCTTTTCACTTTTAAGCATTTTTATGTTTAGAGTTACAAGAACGATTTAGTATTTAAATAGGTGAGCAAGCAATTTTATTCTTGTAGCTGTGGCGGTTCGCTTCGTCTGACTTTCATCTACAAGATACCTCATACTCGAAGACTAAACAAATGACAAAAATTAAAGTATTATGATTTTCGAATGCGTTACCATGACTCATAATATTTATAGAAAGTTACAACTACTTATAAAAAGGGATATGTAACTTTAGGAACAAAACTGCTAGGAGTCAGAATTCCCCATTAATAATAAAAACATGACATAATCCATTATTACAAAACAGACTGATGACAAATTTGAGCATCTAGAAGAAAAATTGTCATCTTAGACAACGGAAGTGCATCGAAATGAATGGCACGATAACAACCATCCTTAAGATGTCGAGATCTATACGTCAATTTCAAGAGCAAACACCACATTCGCTACCCATTGGAGAAAAGACTCCTAATTTTTATGTGAACGACAAACAAACGAATAATAAGTAAGACAGCCTCCACCCATATGTAAATGATGGATTATCACTCCTTTCATAAAGAAATATATTGCTAATTCCACGCCTTATCGGGTGGGGGGGGAGGGTGACTTATGATCTGAAACGTCTATGTGTCTATCAGTAAAAAATCAATTTTTACTATTCCCTGTTACTTTACTTCGCTCCGGAACTACCGATTAGTTTATTTTTGTTTCTGAAGTTCTAACACTTCGAAAATCATAAATCTTCCAGACAAACCACGAATTTAATAGTTTAATACGTGTAAGAAGAAAATACAAGATAGTTTTTGCTTTAAGTTAACAAACGTTTGTATCAAATAAATTTCAAATGAAATAACAAATTTCAAATTTGTTATTTTATTTTAAATTGTATACATCACTTTTTTTTTTTTTAGTATCGCAACACATACTAAATAATATTTTGCAAAGGGAATCTAAAAAGAGCTTAATACGTGTTTCTCAAATAACATATGAAAGACAGTGTAACTAAAGTCACAAATGTATCGTTATCGCATTGTTTTTATATAATATCCTACACACACACACACATTTTATATATATATATATATATATATATATATATATATATATATAGCACAGTAAATTTAGGTGGTTTTTTGCACCACAAATTTATGATTTAAAACATTTTCATAATCAGTTCCTCATGGCATGTAGAATAAATCCTAATAGTCCTCTAAGTTTGTGTGTGAGCTTCTATCCAAAATGGCGAATCAAAGATGACCGCCTAGTACTTTTTACCTTCCTCATATCTCTGTCAAAAATGAAGATTTTTTAGTTCGAAAAAAACCTGTATGCTCTAAAAGTAATACTGTTTCGATATATACCCTCAAATAACCAATAAAAAAGTTCAAACAATTGTTTTGACATCAAAAGCTAACATTTCTATTTTCTACATAATATGCAGCTGAACAAATATGCTACTGAAATAAAGAATTTTTTGCGGTATTCTTTGTAAATTATTAACTGCAAAATGATTGATATATTCCATTTATTGAATAACCAATTAGCTTTTATTTCATTTTTGAAAGATATCTCGCTATTTCTAGCTTTGGAATGGGAATATGGTAAGGGAAAAAAGTGACCTTCTAAGGAATTTTCAAAAAAATTGCAGACTATCATTCATTTAGCCCTATAAAAACTGAAACATAATATCGTGTTGAAAATCATGTAAAATATATAAAAGAAAGACAGTAAGGTCAGTAGAAATCTAGAAAAAAAGAAGCATCCTCACAAAATTCCTGTTAATTTGTAGTCACAAAACCTTAAATGCAGAATTCCTTCGGAAGCTTCGGGAAGTGACAAAAGCGTTGTGAACAGTCCACCTTTTTTCATAACACATCCCCATTTAATAGGGTTCATGTTTTTCTTAAGTCACTGTTGTAGTTTTGTATAAACACAAATTGGATGCTGTGAAGCTACTGCACTTGTGGGTGGAAGATTTGTCAGGTTTTAAATTTTAAAGAAGGAGTTTTTGGTTACTTAATTGTTACGGCGGTTATATCGTAAGATGTCTAGTGTTAGCCTGTAGCAACTTGAAAGCTCTAGATTTCCCCTTTCTGAATATTGTTGCCGTGGAGTCACATCCTGTGGCTGCGTGAAGAAAAAGAAGAGGATCTTTCAAAGGACCCAAGGCTTCTTTCAATATATAGAAACATTTTTATTTGTACTAAAGTGGTATGATGGTAAAAAGTAGAGTGCTGTTCTAGACATTCCTCTTTCAATTAGAATCGAGAGTAGATCTGTATAAGTACCTGTTACTGCGAATACTGAGGAGCTGTTCTGGCATGTTTTATTGCAATTGAGCAAATTAATACATAGACATCTCCATCCAGTTGTAAAACAGTGATTCCTTCTAACAGGAAGTATCCTTATATATAATTTCTTTAGCCTGTTTTTGGTTCCTACGCGAGATCTTCCTCAATTCTGGATTGATTTTTTTGATTTACAACTCATTTTAAAGCTTATCGTGCAGGCTAATTTCGAAAAATAGACCCACGGTCTAAAAATTGTTTTTTCGGTCAAAAAAAAAAAAAAAAAAACCTGTTTTAAAACACCGGACTGAGGTTTTCGGTTAAATTTATAAGTGTAACTTGCACCGCAACCAAAAAAGCTGAATGGCTCGATCGGCAGAGCGTTCGACTGGTAACCAGAAATCTGCGGACGACATAAGATATTGACTAGAGATAAGTATTGACAAAATGGTCAGCCAAACGCCGTTGTTCTTTTTAAGTGATCCGTCACTAGAGAGTACCTGACAACGAAGCGATCAGTTGATGGAAAATTCTTGTTGACGAAACAACCTATTAACCAAGCGCACCTGCTTACTAAGAAACGTATTGACCAAATGTACATGTCTATTAAGGATACACGTTATATTACAAATATTTGATGAGAATAGATTTGACCACTTTTTCAACATTAACTTCTGCATTATGTTTGTAAACAAATGCGTCTTCATGGTACCTAGTATTGAAACACATTTTAATGGTGATACTGTTGATTAGACCTTCTTCATGTAATTATGATTTTAAATGTTCTAATATGAGTTTGAATTGAAGCAACGTTATTAATGGCTTATTAAAAAAGTTTAATCTTTGAAATAGAACTGTCAGATCTAATAAAATAATTATGGTTCGCATAGATATAAAGATGTGTTGTACAAACCGCTGTCTGTGTTGGAATTTAATGCTGACAAATATATTTAAAAAAAAAAAATCGATTACGTGGTTATTTAGTGAAAAAAAAGCCTCTTTCTATTGCAATTTTTTTAGTAGTATCCTAAAGGAAGGAAAACAGCGAGCGTTTACGTCTTATCAGATGTTTTTCTTAACAATATTTATTTCTGTTATTTTTTTTTATTAAAAAAAACTTATGCTTAGATTATATTTATTTTTAACATTTTGTCAAGCCTGGTAAGTTCAATTTAGAACGCAGAATAAAATGATTAACTGTTTTATTCTAAATAAAGAGTTAACGCGTGAATACAAAACTTTTTCCTCGACCCCTTATAAACGAAAGATGTAAAAGACACGTTTCAGCCGGTAATTTTCTTCAACAAGATATTATTTATCAGTTATAATGCACCTAGTAACAAAATATAAAACTTTATCATCGGATAATAATAGCGGCCAGAATTGATCATTCATGCGTTTTTAATTTAGTTATGAATAAACTTCTTCAAACTTTATTGAATACAGATGAATAGACCAGCTCTCCACTTAAAAATTTCTTATCCTCTGTGTCGTCGCTACATTTCGGCGAGGAAAAGTACTTAATTTTACATAAAAGGTGGTTCAATTTATCACGATGTCGGTTTAGAGCAGCGACGAACTAAAAAGTTCCCACATCACCATCTAACTAAATCTTTCTCCTAATACTATCGTTCAAGTTGGTTGAATATTGCAGAGACAATGTCTTAAGCACCAGTGGGGAAAGTTTGAACAATAAGCAGATCGCAAACAATGAGACACGTGTACAAGTAGGGGCGTTAAGTTTCCAGGGAATGCTTGTTGACAATGGATACTCTGCCTGTAATATAAAGGTTGCCAAGCTTTGGGGCGCACTCGACGATTTTGTGAAGTCATGGGGATTGGATAGGTATTAAATATGGTTTAAACTAAGGTATAAGAGATAAGTTTCTAAAGCAGATATGGTATTTTAGATAGCGTCAGAAAAATTAATTGAGCATCATCATTTAAAAGGGCTTGAATGCATTGATTGATTGCAAACTAAATGTTTTTCAAATTAACACATTTAAAACTCAAATATATTTTGTTTTAGTTTTTATGTTTTACTCAATTAGAGTTTTTAGTGAGATTTTGGCAACGTTCTTGATCTAGTAGGGTAAAAAACAGCGAAAATGGGCCTCCTGTTTTTGGAATATGCAACTGACATAATTAAGAAAAGAGTAATAAAAATTAGCGACACAAAATTAAGATTTCTAGGAGAAGAGTCAATGTATCAGTTTGAAAGTTAAAAAAAAAACAGCTATAAATTTTAATTTTGAAACAAAATCGGAGATGATTTGTTTTCACGCAAAGCCGCCTATTATTGAACACCCCAAAAATAAAATTAAAAAACATGTGTTTCTATTAACCCATTCAATGATCAGCTCGAAACCCCTTAACGCGCATGCCGCAGATAACGAACGGAGTTGCTTTTTGCTACGTTGTAATAACGCTTTTCTCCCCATTTTGCTCTCGGGATTTTAATGTTGCTTTTGCTGTTCAGCTTGCATTCGAAAATCGCTTCGCTTTATTAGTTTTTTGGCACTGAATTAAATAGTTCAATAAAATACCAGGTTGCTAATATGTGCTGAAATATTTATTAAATTTACACAGTACATAACGGGAAAATAATAAACAATAGAGGATAGGACGAAAAGCAATTATTTTTATAACACTAGTTATTTTATTGATTTATTCTTCTTTTTGCTTTTATCTCAGTATATCATTCTTTTCTTTTTATACACTTAAGAAATCAAAACTGTTAAATGTAAGATGATCTACCTTTCAAAAGGGCTCAACAAAACATTCTTCAAACAATTGACTGATCGATCCCACCTGTGAGCAAGGGGTTTGAATTGACAAAAACGCTTTAACTGTGGGAATGATTTTCTAAGCGGATAAAAAGTATTCTTCGGTGCTTTTTGATACATTGTGACCATTCAAAACGACCAATAAACACAAAGACATCTCTTTGCTTTTCGGTTCTTTTATCGTAATTGCGATGACTTTTAAATCCTTTCTGAGTGTCCAGATATCAGTTGCTCAAGCGTGGGAAGTATTTTAAAGATAAATGATTACAAAAGATCAAAACTTGCGGCTAATCCCCTATTTCCCTAAAGGATACTTTTGTGCATGCAACTAAAAGCCCCCAGCTGAGAGAGGAATAACAGAGACTGTCTGGGCGGATTCCCTAAGGAGATGTCCCCCTTGGTGTCTTGCGGTCAACCCTTCCACATTGTTTTCTTACAACAAAACGGTTTGAATCAGGAAGGAATTTCAAAGCAAGCTTTACTGCTTGTATTTGAGAACATGTATTCAGAAGAAAAAAAAGGAAAATCTTGCTTGAAATCGAGTCGGATTATTTTTCTTATTTTATGAAATATTTGGATAAATTTTAGTTAGTTTCATAGGATTATTTACTAATTAAAGCAACTTGATTATTGAAAAGAAACCAAATATTTTATTTCTATTTTTAAAATCTCATAAAAGAAGGTGCAATTAAAACATTGGACCTATTTTAAAACAATAAATAAAATCTGAAAAAGAAAGGGAGAAAAGGAATGTTTCGTTTCGTATGAGTAAAGCGAAAAGAACTCAAGATATTATAATTTCATTTGTACTGAAGTATATATTTTATGTTTTGCATGGTCAACTATTACGTATAATCAATGCGGTTGTCATAATTTTTGTTTGTGAAATGAAAAATATTCAAAACTATATCAATAAAAATCCATCAAAGGATGCCGCGAATATAAAAAGTTAAAATTTAAGTTTGAAAATATCACGATTTAAAAATAAATAAATAATAAAAAATAATAATAGTATACAAATAAATAAAAAGCGTAGTAAACACGTTATAATTAAAAAAAACATACTCGTATAAAATTAAGATGTGTAAGATAATTTTTAAAAAATGTTGTGTAAAATAAATTATAAAATTTAAGGATCTTGAACAATTTAGTGAAGGTTGTTTGTGTAAGAAGGTGGATTTTTGATAACAAGAAAAAAAAATCTGTTTATTTGCTTTATTCAGGCATAGAAATATTGTTAAATGTGTAAGGAAATATTTTCACACTTGTTCATCAGGAGTTCAAATGCCAGAATGCTAAGAAACAAAGCTTCCACGAAAAGATAAAAATATAATGCCTGATTATTTGAAGCATTATACGTGTCCCATCCAGGAGTACTTGAAAGGTTAATATCTTAGTAAAATAAAATAAATTACAACAAGTTTCGTGAAGTACTGTAAGTTACATCCCTTTTGTCTAAGGAAAAGAGCTTGATTACCGCTCCCCTAAAAGCACCAGAACCCAACAGAGAAGCGCAATAACAGGGTTCTGCCCCTGGAAGGATCGCCGACACATGTTCGGCCGAGGCAAAAACTGCTAGAAACGCCGTGACGACACAGGTTCGTCGAAGGCAGTTAGGAACCATTTTCTTGCGACGAGCCTGAATCGGCCGGGGCAGTATTAACACAAACTGCGCGGCCGATCCTGTATCGGCCGGGGCAAAGAATGGGTTAAAAAAAAAATTATATATATATATATATATATATATATATATATATATATATATATATATATATGCACTTCTACCTTTTGCAATAACCATCGAGTCTACATGAGCCTATTTAAAGCATTTTTGTCACGGAACCTAGTGTTCAATCACTGATTCCTGATCCCTTAAAAATAATCTTATTTAATAAATTCTCATCCCACCATTTCCATTTTCACTTCTCCATTCCTCCTTTTCGGAAGAATAAGAAATGTGCATCACCTCGTATGGCGTACTTTGCTCGCTATTATGCCTTACCCCATATTTCGCGCTTCTTCAACTTAATTTTCATTCCTAATTACATGTAATACTTAATCTTGATACCGAATAGATCACGTATTTATTGTTAACTCTGAAGCAGTTATAACATTTTTTTTTTTACATATATGAACAATGTTAAAGGAAAATTTTTGGAACTGTAAAAAAAGTAAACGCCTATAACCTCCAAAACGGCAGTTTATACTACCATAAATAGGGGATGAAAACGGCGGAATGAATCGTAACGTTATTTTTCAGTCATACAAAAAAAAAAAAAAAAAAAAATCCCCATACATTTACATTAGGGTATTTTCAGCAGCCTTTTTTTTTTTTTTTTCCAAGAAAGGCAATGTCATTCGGAGCTGTGAAATCAAGTTTTATCACTCTGGGCACAAAATTGACTTATGAGCCAAACAACACGTAGAACGCCAAAAACCCTCGCATTTTCATCACCTGCAATACTTTTTTATGTATAGTGGGTGGGCAAACCAAATTTGGGCTCTCTTTTTGACGAAATAGACTACAAACCACAATTTTTTTTTCATTCAAAATTGCTACTGGTATCATTATTAATGTTTTTTGAAAGTGGCAACACTACCAGTCTGCGTCATTTTTTCAAAAAAGTAAGGTCATTCCTGTTTAAGTTACCATTGAGAAATAAGAGCTGTTTCTGTAAGGTCATATTCAGTATTCTAGAAATATTTCAATGAAAGTTTTGGTGTCTACTTCTATCAATGCGTAAGTAACACTTATTAATAAAGTTTTTTTTTTTTTTTTTACTGCAGTTTGTGGTTGAAGTTTAACAATAAATTCATAGAAAACTTGATATTGTCAAAACAGATATTTTAAGACTGGACAAGGTTTTAAACTTGTCCTCTAGAAAATGTAGGGAAATAAAAGCATTGCTACTTCCCACCACGCATACCTAGAGAGTTATTGCAAGTATAACAGTTGTTTTTAGATCAAGAGTTGGACATTTCCAAATTAAAATTACCCAAAACATGGTTCTGGAAGCGAACTGCTCAGGGAAATGGGGCAGAAAACCCATCATCATAGCTCGCACCGACCAGATAACCAGTGATATTTCTCTCAAAATTTGCAAATGGAGTGTAACCTATTTTACTAAGATGATGGATGATGAATGAACAACGTATTGAAGTTTCCAGCCCAGAAGCGGTTGGTCGAGAGGAACTAATGGGTTACCCGTCCGTCAAAAAACCACTTTGCACAGAGGCTAAGAAAAAGCGTCTTCAGTGGCCAAAACAACCTTAAAAGTAACTGTTGAAGAGTGAAATCGTATAAGTACTATTTGTGTAAGTAGTTCGATTAACAAATATTATTATCATGATTAATTCAATGTTTTATAGGTGTGATTTTTCGACGACTCCACTTTTCGCATTTTCGTCGACAGAGTTTATTTTTCCTTTGCTCGCCCAAGTGACATAGCACGCCGCGCCGCCTGGGGGAGCTATTTCATCAAGACTGTTTTGTAAAGAGGTTTTACTATCCGGAAAAGCACATATCCCTGATTCTACAGCCGGTACAGAGAGTTGTGATGGGTTTTCTGCCATATTTGCCGACGGAATCTGCTTTCCGTGACTTGTTTAATTTTAACTTTTTTATATGTGCGACTATTATTGAATAAGAAACACCTGTTAAATGAGCAATAGCTCTCTAGAAATGTAAGGAGGAGAGTAGTGATGCTTTTATTTCTTTGCATTTTCTAATAAGCGTCTCTAAAGCCTTGCCCATTTTTAAACAAAACACTTTGACAATATCAAACAATAATATAAATCAAATATTGAAATTAAAATTGTAAACTGTAGCAACGTTGCTTTATTAATAAGTGTTACTTACGTATTATTTATATCACGCACCAAAATTTCCGGAGAAAAATTTCTAGAATACTTAGTATAACCTGACAACAGTTTTTTTTTTCACATTAGAGACTAAAACAGGAATACCTCCCGTATTCGTAAAATGACGCAGACTGGTAGTGTTGCCACTCCTAAAAATAATAATAATGATACCAGAAGCATCTCAAAATAAAAATTCGTGGTTTGTGGTTTATTTCTTCAAAAAAGTGAGTATAATTTAGAAAATACAAGAATTTGAGAAGTGTCCCTAATAATCTGGCTGCCCACTGTCAGTACAGATCTTTTCGTATTCTAAACCTGAGAAGAATATTTCATTATTAGTCATGGACTTACAAAAAACAAAAAAAAAACAAAAAAAGGATCAGAATGTACTTATTTTTAAAATTGCGTCATAAAAGATAAATAATTTCTTGCGACGTCATGGGTTTAAGAATAAGACAGATTCTGATTTTTCTCGTAGATTACTGCGGTGATTCATCCAAGCAGCATTATTTTTATCTCTTATAGAAATATATGTTTTGGGTGCGCAACGGCGGAGTTTGGTGGACAGCCCCTCATAAATTTTTGTTTCAAATTATAGTGCCCATCCTAGTGTGGTAGTTTATGTCCATTTAAGAGCTCTTGCCCCTTCTCCGCTCAGAAGACAAATTTTGTCTGTGTTAAGCCACTAGACTTGTTTATTTTGCATTTATTTACATCAACACTAAATACAGAAACTTGAATGTCGTATAACTTATAATATCTTACTTAACGAAACACATCGTAGTTTAGTAAAATTAGAAATAACAACGTCACAAAGTACAAATTTCAAATTACTGCAGAAACGTGTTTCGGCGTCACAAAGAACACCTTTTTTCAATGCAAAATTAAAGAGCCTATGGATGAAAAGATTTTGGACAAAAGCTTTTGTCTCTGGATGTGATAACAGTGCTGTCTGCTATATTGCTCAATCTATATATATTTTCTTTGTTCGATGTGTTTTTAGGTATTTTAGTAAGAATTATATTTGTTTGTTATTTCTCTTTCTCTGTATTTACTCAGAGTTAATTCATAAAAAAAAAGAATCAGATCAACAAACCATTTAACTACTACATAGATACTCCACCCATGCAGCCGTAGCTATACTATTCAAAGGGCCTCCAGGGCTCACACAGAATTTTACCAGCAATGCAGGGCAATGCTCGATAATAGGCGACCCACAGGTGGACACGCACCCCAATAAGAAAGTTTAGTGTGACTCACAGGTGGGTCCCAACGCCACGATAATTTTACATTTTTATGGTCCTGCTCTATGGTTTTTGCCTATAAAACCAGAATAATTCAAACTCAAATTACTTTTAAAGTTTGTAAAAAAAGTTAAACGATGAGTGTTTACCTCTTTTGATTACATTTCTTGCTATTACATCCCTGGCAGTGCAATTATGTCACGAAAAGGATATGTTTGTTCCAATCCTTATTTAATTAAAATAGCCATTAACTCATTATTGAAGCCTACGACAGGTTAAAATTCATCTGTTAATAAATGTGCCCAAAAGGCTTCCTAGTTAAAATTTTTCACAAGCATGCCCATGGTCAACTTTACAACAGTTTCCCGCTTGTCTTTGTGTTTGTCATGTTCCAGCGCAATCCACTAGAATTGCCTTCCCCAACTGCTTGATTGTTTGGATCAAGGGAGGAGGGAATAACTCGCTGAAAATTAATGCGTGCTTTGAATATTCGAAATTTTAAACGCATTCGCTAGGGTATGCTACCCTTGGCAGATAAATGGGAACATGCCAAACGCAGAAGATCTTCCTAGTCTTTAACGAGCTGACTGTTGCAATTAATCACGCACTGAAATGCTAATTGAAATTACACTCCAAGTCCTAAATATGCGTTTGTTTCAATCTTAATTCTTGCATCACATGCAAAAGCTGACCCATTATTGATTTTATCTCTCTCTAAACTGCTGATTTTTACGAAATGTATCACGCATGGTATGAAATGTTATTATTATTTTTTATCATATGTGACATTTACGTATTTTAAGAGTCCAATTTTCTCAAATGCGGGATATACCTAAGGTAAGGCGTTTTAACAATCAGTTTTATTAATGAAGAGCTGAAGGCACCACTTCCTAAATATTTAGATTCTGAGAGGTGGGAGTGGCTCTAAATTGTTACAAATAAAATGATTATACTAAGTTTTATATATTATTATCATTATCACTTTTTTTAAAAAAACGTACATACCATATTTTAAAAGCTGATGTAGGACTCTTTCCGTTTGATGATTAGTACGTTAAAAAAAATCAGACTTTTTTAAACGAATTGAACAATAAGAGATTGAGGGATTTTGAAGTATTTTTATAAATTATTTTTTATTATTTAGTGCGAAGTAAGATGTTCTGCTCTTCCACTTGCATAACCTATCTAAGGAACATAATTAGCTGAGCACAATAATTTCGCATTTGTAGAATAAGTTTTTTAATGTATTATGTGTTAAGCATGTGTGTTTAAAAACAGCTGACTTAGTGGCAAATGTATTCGCATATTTCTACTGTAGTTCAAACGCATGGTTTTAGCTTATTCCACGCATTATCTCTTTTATCTCGGTTTCTTAATTCTACCCTAAAGTAAAGAAGATGTAAAAATACCAGTGCTTTCCAAATTAACCCTACGCGCTCCAACCTGGAATACTGTAAAACTAAAGTTCTCGAGCACATATATTCTAAGTTTGTTTATTTATTTGGTACAGATCTAATAATTACGACTTTCACTTTTTTTTTTATTACTCAGATTCATGTAATAAATAAAATACTGCCAGTTTAAATCCCCAGTGAAAACATTTGTGTCTTTTTTTTTTTAATGAAGTCCTTACAAACGGTGCAAATACTGTAAATTGCATCTAACTTGATGTCCTAATAAGACTCTTGAAAATATTCTATGTTTAAATTTTTTTTAAATAAATTTAATTACGTTGATAATTTTATCTATTTCAAATTACAAACTTTTAGACATTTAATGAGGCAATTTAAATACTTTAAATGTGCCATTGTATGATTTTATGTTTAAGCTCTAGATGACAGACCTCTCGAGGCAATGGTATTAATATGTCCGTAGTGCTTATTAACTACGGATACGACAATAACAATCAGTATTTCAGTTTCTTTCGCAAGTCAGGTAGTACTTGAAATAAGTCTAGTACTTGAAATAATGTTGTCACTTAAAAGTTCTCTTTTTTTTTTGTCAAAAAATAGATATTTTCAGTCACATTCATCTACGGAGAAGAAGCATAAAAGTGATAATTTCTGAATATTTGAATAGATTTTTTGTGACAACCTTTTCCTACACTGCAACAAAATGTGTTAGGTTACCAGTATTAATGGGAGCACTGTTACACCAATTCTAAAGTGTATAGCATCATTGTTTTAAAAACTCAAATTGTTGGAGGAACCTTGCACTATGGTTTAAGTAGAATTCAAAGCGTATGCGTAAAGATGAGAATCGGCGCAGAGCAGGTAATCTCTTATTAGCGAAACGTAAACCGTCCTTGTTGGGGGCCGAGGGGTAAAAGTGGCCTTTTCTGTGAGACTCGCGTCGCGTGTTTGAACCTCACTCAAGTCATTTCTTCTCTTAGTGCAACAAAAATGTCTTTTTTGTATATTAAAATAAATAAGTAGTTGGTGTATATTGGTTGGGGTTAAAAAGTATGAACTTGATAAATCGATCAAAAAAGTGATGAAAACTTATTTTTTACTAACGTGTAACCTTTCAGGCAATTTCTCTGTAAGCATACAGAAAATACTGGTAAAACTACGCAGAAATTATTGAGACGTTACTGTGGTGTTAACTTACACAAATTACGTGTAACTTTACACCAGGTGATTACCAAGTTACTCCAAACCAGTGGAGGCGGCCAAGCTGCTACCGATTTTATGGAGTACGGTTACACAAAATTTTTAGTGCATAAGAACTCATTACATTTTTTTTTTTTTGATTGCATACTTTTTTATAACACCGAAACACATTTACGCAGATTCTGTCGTTAATTTTCACCGAACAAAGCTGCATTTTTCAGGGTAATAGACTATCTAAATTATTGAAATACATCATTGTATTGAGAACGTAACATTTCAAGATATCTATACTGAATTCTCGTTATTCTAGCATTATTTGTCATTGTGAAATTGCGCTGATCTTTAGATATTGTACACTGTAGAAAATGTTGTTTCACATTACTCCATAAAATCGGTGTTAGCTTAGCTGTCTCCACTACTTTGGAGTAACTTCACTACATTATAACTGGTATAAAGTTACACATCAATTGTGAAAGTTTACACCATGGTAATGTAATTATAGCGAAACGTCTCAGCAATTTCTGCGTAAGGTTACACATAAGCAAAAATTAAGTTTTCTTCTGTCTTTCTTGAACGGGTACTACTTTTTTATTGTAATTAGACTTATACTTTAAACTAACTATTCGATACGTGAAATACACCGCCAGCTCAGTCATTTCCAGCCGAGGACTGCAGTTTCATGCTTATTAGCACTCATCAGCTCGGCATAGGAAAGTGACTGAGCTGGAGATGGAAAACCTCTTATGGAAGCCAAGAGTGCGAAACAAACTGGTAGCTAATATAGAATTAGCAGACCAGACGAGTGACCGAAGCAATGGTTCGGTTCAACTCGAAGATTGAACGCAAGGCAAGGTATATAAGGCGGTGTATTTCACGTATTTCTGCTTTAGCCCTGGCTAATGGGCGGTAATTTACTGAATATACGTTAGCAAACGTATAAACTATTCGTAATCGACTGTTGTTCGACAATTGAATAAGCTAAAGATCACCGGAAGCTCATTAAGAAAGAGTGACAGTGGTCGTCCACGAATATCCAATGCAGCGCAGAACAGGTATTCGATACGACTCAGTCTTTGGAACAAACAATCACATCTTCCACAGACCTTAGGACAGCGTGGGAAAACGAATCGGGTGTTCACGCATCCGCGTCTACTGTACGAAAACGACTGTGTGGTGCGGGTTTGGTGGTACGTCGACCACGAAAGAAGCCATTGTTGACCAAAAAAAATGAGGAAACAGCGTCTAGACTGGGCAAAAGCTCACCAAGGGTGGACTGTCGATCAATGGAAATCAGTTGTGTTTTCGGACGAGTCCAAATTCAATCTGCATGAGTCCGACCGGCAGCACACATTTAGACGCCACAAAGGAGAGGAATATCATCCCGATTGCATTCAACACACAGTCAAGCATCCCGTATCCCAGATGATGTGGGGATGTATTTCTGATCAAGGAGTTGGTGGGCTTCACTTTGTGCAAGGAACAGTAAACGCTCAGGTGTATATCGGCATTTTGGAGGAGAAATTGCTTCCTACTATACGGGATCACTTTACTTCAGTTCCAAACGTCATTTTCCAGGATGATTCTGCTCCGTGCCATAGGACAAAACTGGTAAGAAACAATTTAAAATCTTGAATTGACATATGGTTTAGTTTTTTTTTTTTCTCTCAACTCACACGCAGGTTCAGAAATGGAAAAAATGAGCATTGGGTCAGCAGTTTGCCTTGGCCCGGAAACAGCCCCGATCTAAATCTGATCGAAAATTGAATAGAATGGGTGTAGATGTGATGAAAAATAAGCCAACATCACTTGCAAAACTCCGGAAATCAATAATTCGCGTCTGGCACCATGAACTCGGTAAATAGTACATTTAATCACTCACCCGTTCAATGCCCCGTAGATGTCAAGCTGTCATTAAAGCTAGAGGCGGACCAACAAAATATTAGGTTATATTTTATGATGTTGAAACATTTCCATGCTACTTTTGTTTATTTTTGAACAGAAAGAGTGTTACAATTAAAACCTCTACTTACTTTTTCGTCGTCCATTTGGCAACGTGGATGCACTTGACATGGTACTTGTTACAGTTTTGGTCATGTATTTCCATAAATAAAAATAAAAAAAAACAATTATCGGATTCTTGCTGTTAAATGGTTATTTCATAAATTTTGCAGAATTTTACATACAGTCATCGTTAATCGATCGACCAAAACTTGTCACACATCCCATTGTTGTGAAAATGCGAGGGTGATGCATTTTTTACCAGCACTGTTTATATATATATATATATATATATATATATATATATATATATATATATATATATATATATATATATATATATATATATATATATATATATATATAAACATTTTAAAAAATTAATTGGTAGTCCTAAATCATGCATACTTAAAGGTGTACAATAACATTATTTACATAAATTTAATTATTTAAATAATCAAGGTACATCATTTTTAAATTCGAGTCAGGTTTTCAAGTTATTCTCCTTGTCTAGGAATGAGTTCAGTTATTATAAATTAAAAAAAGGTAATAGTTAAAAACTAAAAAAAAACATGTTTTTGTAGCAATTTGAACTAAAAAGTAAAAAATAACCTTTTTATGTTAAGTACATGTATAATAAAATAATTGACCAAACAATTAACTTTAATGTTAAAAAAAAAAAAACATGGGGTGCAGTCTATTTACATTTTTGCGAGAACAACAAATGGAAGAAATTGAAGACTTATGTGAACTTATATGAAACACCCCTAAGCTTTTTATATATTACAGTTAACTAGTTGGTCAATTATTTTATCATTCTTAAAGCCAAAAGATTTTTTTTAAAACTTTTTAGCTCAAATTGCTACAAAGTCGACTACCGCTGCAACGCGATTCGACGTACTCAAAATGTCTACAGCGCAAGTTTCTCCACAAGTAACGATTTTTAGAGCTAACGTGAATACCTCGCCTACAACGCAACATTTTTCGGCAGAATAATTTCGGCAGAAAGCAGATTAACTCATCACTTTCCTGACGCGCATGCGATGTCAGGGGGTGATTGATAAAAATGTGATAGAGAGTAAGTATAATTTTTTTCAGATTGTTTAAGCATTTTTATTTTAAAAAAATTGTGATTAGAAGCTGTTAGGTTTTTGGAGAATCACCAAGTTTATCATACTCAAGGTTGGAAATTTTGTTCTTCTTAATTATTGAATTTTATTGATGTGTCACTATTGATTGTATTGTTTTAACGCCAACACGCATGAGTTATATAAGCTAACATTGTACCAGTTTTGTGGCAGATATGTGACGATTTGTTGGCAACGATATACTTATGCGATCACTACAGTTTGTGTGTAAGAATATATCGATGTTTTTTACTCTTTCACGGCAAAACTGCTGAATGGATTTTAATGAAACTTTACGCTAATATAGCTTATAGCTAAACAAAATAACGCATTAAATGTAATTTATAAACATATTTAATGAATTGTCCAAAATATCTATCGATACATGTCAAGTAAGGAAAAACAATTCTGCCATCTGCGAGCTCTTCTAGCTTTCGTACACTGCACTGCACTTATATCAAAATGAACACTTTTATCGATTCTGGTTTTTCGAGTTCGCGTCACTCACTAACCAGCTGAGTTTTGGTAGCTTGGTTGCTTAGCGATATACAATGGCCTTTGTGCATTATTTGACGTTGCAAAGCAACTGTTAACTTAATTTAATACTTTTTATCATTTGGAGAAATAGCTAAAATTGCAAAGTAATCACACGGGCATCGCCTTGCGTGTACAGCTAGTCGTTGATAAAACTGCTGGTTAGAGTCAGCAAAAACCTCTTTCCGGGTCGACCGTAGAACAATGTCTCACCTCGTCAGACGTTTACAAATTGTGTGCATTTGAGGACTCCCTTGTGGTGAGGAATCTGGAAGCAAGTCTGCAGGCGGTGATCAGACAAGTATGACGGATGTGTGATAACAAGCACACGGTTTTGGACCAAGGCATTTGCTGATGGTCATTCGGAACACGTGGTTATTTCTCCAAGGTTTCTTTTCACTCCCGAAAACGATTAAACCAAACGAAGGCTTTTTTTTTTTTTTTTTTTTTTGTTAACTCTGTTTCGTACACCTAGACCAACATGTCATGTGTTTTTGCGACGATTTTCTTAATTTGCAGCATAACTTGACGTTTATCTGTAGCTCCATTTCAATATGACACGAGTTTTCAAACATACACTGACAGACATACTTTCACACATACCTTAACAGTTTATTCTACTCCGATTTCTTGCCTTCCTTGCAACGTTTCGTCTCTCCATTTGTCTCTACCTAAGCGAGCACAAATACCCTTTCTTTGAACTTTTTAGACGCATCTTGTATATACAACACAAACAATATCCACTTGAATTTAAGTTGTGTTTTTATCGAAATAGTAACACGACATTTGAAGTCAACAATAGGCTTATCTAGTATCACAACGTCGTTATGTGTTTAGTAGAACTGAGATAAATATCGTGTTGAATTTTTTAATACTGTACAAAAGATATTCGTGCTGTGGCGATTTGTAACTAAGTATAAATATTTAAATTGAAATTAATGAAAACATATTATGCAAACAATAGTTGTCAAAACAATTATATTCTTTCACTTTTAGTACTTGATACAAAAAGTTTCGTAAATACACTCCTGTTTGTGAAAATTGAACACCACGAAGGACTTACGCGAGTGAGCTGAAAATTGCAGGAAATGCAAAGTAGGGCATGATATGCAAATGATTAGAATTTCAGACCGGTAGCGCATGCGTATGCTGAGCAGCGCCCTCTGAACGGCGGATCGAACCGAATATAAATAGACGACTGTAGCGAGGCGTGTATGATTATCGTTGGTTATATGCTAAAGTAAACGCTAACTGAATATTTACTATGCCTCTTCGACGAAAGAAAGCGAAATTTGAGCACATTTCGGAGTTTGAACGGGGCAGAATCGTCGGCCTTCGTGAAGCTGGATTGTCTTATCGTGCAGTAGCCGCTCGTGTGCAGCGTAACAGCAGCACAAACATGCCTGTTTGGAAGCAGTGGACGAACGAGGGTCGGACAGCTCGGAAATCCGGGAGCGGACCCCAAAATGGAACGTCAGCTCGCGATGAAAGACAGCTAGTGCGTATGGGGCTGACGGACCGCACAGCCTCTTCTAGACAATTGGCAGCACAGGGGTCAACAGCTACAGGTGTTTCATTGTGTGCTTCATCCATTCGGAGACGTCTGCTGCAGCTTGGGCTGCGCGAAAGGGTTTCTTTATACAGGATTCCTCTCACGCAAAACCATCGCCGCCGTCGACTACAATGGGCCAATGTGCATAGGAGCTGGCGCGCTGATGGGCAGCAGGTCGACTTTTCTAACGAATCCCGCTTCGATTTGTCGCACCATGACGGCCAAATTCGTGTCAGGCGCTATGCCGGTGAACAGCACATTCCGGAGTGCATTATCGAACGCCACAGTGGACGAACACCCTGAGTTATGGTCTGGGGTGCCATAGCATATCATGAACGATCACAATTGCTACGAATTGTGGGCATTTTGAACAGTACCCGACACATAAACGAAGTTTTACAGCCCCAAGCTGTTCCTTTCCTGCAAGGTTTGCCAGGTGCTGTATTCCAGCAGGATAATGCCCGTCCACATGTCGCCAGGACTGTCAAATCCTACCTTGATTCGCAGCAGGTACAGCTTCTTCCTTGGCCTGCATATTCCCCGGATATGTCACCGATTGAACATGTGTGGGATTGCGTTAGGCGGCACTCGTTCGTGATCCTCGTCCTGTTGCTTCGACAGACGAACTTTGGTTGCGCATACAAACAATATGGAATACTCTTCCACAGGCAGATATTCAAACTTTATTTCACTCCATGCCGAGACGTGTAGCAGCTCTTATTGCGGCGCGTGGTGGCCACACAAAATACTAATTACTATATCTTTTTATTGTTTGTTTGTTTTGAAAATGTAACATTTATTTGTACCATTACCACTCAACTGTTTATTAAATTTCATTCAACTATGATGCTTCCTTCATGGCGTTGCAATTTTCACAAACAGCAGTGTTTATCCTGCGCAAACACTCGGTATTTATTTATAATGTATATGAAACCCTCTTAAACCGCATTAACGTCACATTTTTCCTGTCACACAAAGAACAAAGTGAGATTACTTCTTAAAAATTACAAGAAAACACCATTTGTTAAACAATTTACTTGCACTTAATTTCGCTTAACGACCCAAGAAATTGATTAAAGTGTAATCTGGAAACATTCAATTACAAAAACATTCGTTTCCAGGAAACATTTTGCAAAAACTTTTCCATGTTTTGCAAGATTAAATGATGGTTAATTTTATTTAAAATGTATACAAACGCTTATCTGTAATTACATTACTCAAATTGCAGTTTAAATATTACCTTAAAAATTAATGTTTTGCTGATTCGAGTATCACAAAATGAATCATTAAGAAAAATATTTTTCTATCTGAAAATAAAGCTTCCAATTAATGTATAATATATAAGTTTAATGATACGCTATACTTCCCGCAAAGCTATAGAGCTTCTAATTAGAGATAACTATAGCAAATATAAATTTTTCTTTCCTTCCTCTTTTACAAGAAAACTTTGAATTGCTAATTGATACAGATTCATATTGTTTGTCTTTGCAAATTATTGACTTCCTATTTTTAATTTAAGATTTTCTCTAAAAAAAAACATTGAGTTAGACAACAGATTATTTATTTATTTCCTTCAGTAATAAAATCGCTGAAAACAGTTTGACAATATATTTGATAGATTGTCGCCTCAGAGCAACAGTAAGATATCTTAAAGTTATTCCTGGGGTTATATTTCTTACTGTTGCTCTGAGGCAACGATATATATATCGCAATGTACGCATATCGTATTTTACTATAAAGGCTGAGCTAATGATTAGAAATAAAGAGATCAAAGTTTAAGTAAAAATAAATTGAGACGACTGTTATACGCTTTATTTGAACCTTTGATATTTTTTTGAACCTCGAGAGCTGAAAAATAATTTTGAAGAGAATTGGTGCACCTTTAACTAATTATGTACACATTGATATTTCCAGTGAAATTTAGCCAAATATAACTATGATTTTGATAAATAGTTCTGATTCATCATAGCATTTAAATTTACGTCTCTTGAAAAATTTATTCTTTTAGAAATCCGTGAAAAATTTATTTCGTGGCTTTGTGGTCATTTATAAAATGTTTTGAATCAAACAAATTTAATTTTGAACTTTATGGCTCAACGAAGTTGATGACATGGAGAATCATGTACTATAAAAAATTTTCTATTCAATTTTTTATTATTTTCATGACATAGCTATGCCTATTCTTGGTCCAAAACGTAGTACTCCAAATCATATTGGCAAAACACAATAGGTAGATATAAAGGATTTTTGACAAGTAGAGAAAATCTGGCAACGTACAGTAATTCGTTTTAGTTTTTCAGATTATAATAAATTGCGTTAGAAGCTCTGCAAAAGTTCACAAAAAATTCTTATGTCCGCGAGAAGGAAAATAAGTTAATTCATGTGACAATCGACTTATAATACAACAGCGGGTTAAATATGGAAAAGATTGAGATAAATGTATAAAATTACGCTTTTCTTTGAAGCAAAAATTTTGATCGCAATCACGAACTTAATTAGAGCAGAAAACTGCGTTTTATTAAGTTAGTTTTTGCACTAAGTGGGAAGAAAACTTCTATAGAATTCAGAAATAAATACGTTTGGGCAGAAAATTTAAAAAACAACGATTTACTGCAAAAAATTTGTAGATTACTGTAAACACGGGTTTTGGGGTTTCAAGGAACTCCCTTTTTCAATCAAAAAACATGATCATTGTGATGTAAAGCTACCCGGTAAAAGCTAAACTTGACTTTTATCGGATTTCTTTACACCCAAAAGCTGCCTGTTTTGCATTGAAAAAGGGATTATTTTGAAGCCCAAAGTACGTGTGTGCAGTAATCTGCAAAGTTTGTGCAATAAAATGCTGTTTTTTCTTTTATTATGGAGAATTCTTTTCAAGCCAATTTTCTGTGAGCATTTTCTAAGTACAAAATTTCCGAAAAGCATAGTATGTTACTTTCTTAGAAATGGCAGCTGCCGAACACTTTTAAATAGCTTAGTTTTAACTTAAACATTTATTTCTCTGCTCTTTTTATCTTCAATATATATATATATATATATATATATATATATATATATATATATATATATATATCCTTTTTTCAATTTGCACTCCTTTTTTATTCATTGTCATCCAAATAGGCCATTATGAAACGCTCGCCCGCTCCCTATTTTCAGTACAATATTTTAGGAAAGGGAAATGAAATTTCAGTCTCAATTAAATCTTCAATTTTAAGCGTACTTTTTACTCAAATTTCCAATTACGGTGAAAAACGTTCCCACATGCTTCGAGTTTTCATACCAATCAAAATGTCCATACTTTCCCATATAATGGTCTTTGTTCGAGCTGATACGTAATAATGTGACACATTGATTGGTTTTCAATTAATATCAGGGAGCCACCAATAACGACAATTATTCTATTACTGACCCATACAAAAATAAAAAATTTTAAATGTGTTTACGACTTTAAACTATTTAAAATAATGTTAGCAAAGCTGTTGTAATTGTTTTACCCATTTATCAAAACCATGCTTTACTTTGTTTAACTGCCTGCGTTCATTTTACCCTACTCAGTAACAACTTTTATTTAAACAGTTCTAACATTCTATAATTTTGAATTTGAGTTGTAGCATGAATAACTTGTTCATCGTTTTGAAAATGTTTATTCCAAACTGATAAATTCAAATGGTTTGCCACTATCGTTCATACGCCAATACGCATGAGCTCTCTAAATTAGCTTTGTTCCAGTTTTATTGGAAGATAGTCCATAAATTTATTCAACTTTAGCTCGTTCTAACAATGACAAAATACTGTTAGCGAAATTCTGTCTGAAAAAATCTTTAATCATAGTAAGAAATCCTAGATTTGGAGATTGACGAGATTTCTCTTTGATTTATTTATTACTATTATTAAATCTCATGTGTGCAAGTTTTGCTTGAGTATAAATAAGTCTTAATAATCTCTAATTTCCCATCATCCTAACTAAATCCTTTTAGCAGTCTTAAGCAAAAATCTTGATAAGTGAATATTGGCTCCAGAATGTTGTGTCGCTTTCCTATTTTCTGCGATGTTGCTTAATAAAAGCAAAGGATATTGAAAGCAACAAAGCAGCATTATAATAACTATCTTTATTTTTTTTTAATCCGTAAGCCCATTTTGCTGCATTTCAAAGGGGGTTCTTTTGTTAAACATTTTTCACTTCAAAAGACAAACGCAGTTAAAAATTCCTTTTATGAGAACCCAACTTTGAATGCAGCGCATACTTTTCACAACTGGTCCGCAATTATTGTTGCAGCTTGGTCAATGTTGTCACTGTTTTTCTGGTTTAAATTTACTCGCTTTATCAACGTAGTTTTTTATTTCTAAAATTACACACGGTCGATCTTTCATATCCATCACAACGATGTTTTTCTCATTTTCAATACGAAATTAGAGATTTGCAACCGCAACAGCTTGACTATGTCAGCATCAATAAGCTTAGAAATATGAATTAAACCGATTCAGACTACTCGTACTTGACTTTTGATAAACTTTGATTGCCTTCCTTTTTTAAAATGATTAATTCCTTTTATTGAATTATATCAGACAGCAAGTAATTAGCAAGTCAAAATTCTAGCCGCAGTTCCAGTTTATGAACATGAACTTCGGCTGCTGAAGTTTTTTCCGAATAAAAAGCTTACCAAGGGCAATACATAATGCCCAATTAAAAAACATCTTCAGGTTTGAATGCCTAGTAGAGATTCAGAATTCAAAAATAATCTTTCGTTGATCATAAGAAATGATATTAGCCGAATATTTACAAATTCTATGAATAATACTAACAAGGGAAAAGCACGTCCTTAGGGAAACCAATAAAAAATAAATTGAGAATACGTATCGGTATTACTTTTGAAATACAACTCAAGTTTGTGAAAATTGCAACACCAAGAAGGAATTATGCAAAAGAACTGAAATTCACAGGAAATGTATAGCAGGATAAGATATGCAACTGATTAGAATTACAGAGCCGTCGTGCATGCGATGACCGAGTTACGCCCAGTGAACTGCGGCGTAGACTCTGTCTTTAAAGGGCTGTAAAGGTATTTTATAATCATTTTATGATTATCTGGTAGCTGATGGTAGATGTTTCTCTAGTACTCAATATGCCTTGTCCAAAACGCATAGCGTTATACGAACGAGTAACGTAGTTCGAATGTAGCCGCATGATCTGCATACATGAGGGTGAACTTACGTATAGAGAAATTAGGGCCCGCACGTGGCGTAATGCCTCAACTGTGGGGCGTATTTGTAAAATATGGACAGAGGACGATGAAATTAACCGAAAGATTCGTGCCAGCCCGCGCAACCAAATGACGCCACTGGATTATCGACACCTCACCCGCCTAGCTGTGATAGGGCGTATAGCGTCCTCTCGTACGCTAGCACAACGTTGGAGTATGCCTATAGGTGTCACACTTGCTGCATCCCCGGTTCGTCGACGTCTGCTGCGCCAGGGCCTGCATGCAAGGATTCCCCTCTGCAGGATTCCCTTTCCCTTAACCATTGACACTTCCCTCTTCAATGGGCCCACCAACACAACCCATTGCGTGCGAACTAGCAACTGGTCGTCTTCTCGGATGAGACCTGATTTAATCTGCACTATAACGATGGACGTGTATGCGTCAGACGTTACACATTGAAATGTCACCTCCCAAAGTGTGTAATCCGACGTCATACCGGCATAACGCCAGGCGCCATGGTCTGGAGCGCTATTGAACATCAAGTGCAGTCCCATCGAGTCCGAATTACGGGTAACCTCAATAGTGAACGCTGCTTCAGGGACACTGACTCCGGAGGTACAACCCTTTCTTCAGAGCATTCCTGCTGCAGTGTTTCAGCAGGACGATGCACGTTCACATGTCGCACGTAACGTACAAGTGTTCTTCGGTGCACGACAAGTTATGCTACTTCCTTGGTCTGCCCGTTCTCCGGATAGGACGCCCGTCAAGTATGTCTCGGATTGTGTTGGTTGGAAACTCGCCGATGTGTCTCGTCCGGCATTTGGTACGGAAGAGCTTCTTAGGCTTCAGGTTGAAGTCACATGGGATGCTTTTCCCAGTCGTGATATTCAGAACCTCTATGATTCGATACCAAACGTGTACATGCTCGCATAGCTGGGAGGGGTAGCTACATTCGATATTAATTTACGCCAGTTATTTTCATTTCAGTGATCTGTAATTTTGATCGTTTATTTGTAGCACTATGAGTAATATCTGCAATAAATTTTATCCCTTTCCAATGAGTCTTTCATGTTGTTGCCCGGCCATTTAAGAGACCGGTTGTTGGCTTTTGTTAACCAACAAATTTGAGCAATCAATACAACAATAAAAACATTGTAAGACTTTAGGCTATACCTTTCTGATCATGATTCACTGACTTATTTCTGGAATAAAAACATTTTTATTTTGAAAACCATGCTATTGCTAAGAAAATGCTCCAGGAGACGGCCATAGAAATCCAGTGCTCGGCCATATATGACCCAGTAGTCGGCCGTTTCATTTTAATTACTCTTATGGGGTGTGAGTGAATAAATTTAAACAAAATTGAATGCAAAACTTACTGCACTGCAGTGTACATACAAAATTATTCCAGTAATTACGAAAGTATTCTGCCCTCTTGATGTCTTTGTAACGTTCATCTTTATATTACCTTCCAAACTGCAATCAATTTGAATATGCATCAAATGCAACATGCAATAATTTTGTTTATTATTTATATTCTACATCAGCGGTTCTTAACCTAGGGGGAGGCAGGGAGCGACTCTAGGGGACCGCAGAAGAATATCAAAGGGGGCGTTAGGTTTTATCAGATAAAATAAAAAAATAAAACAAAAAAATGACATTCGGTTTTATGGTCACATGGGAATATAAAATAACAGTGTCAGCCCTCTCATTAATGATGTGAAAGTTACTAATGTGCACGCGTGAACTTCACCTGTGTCCTGAATTACCTAAAAAAAATTGTATTTAATCCTTTTCATCATGGATACTCCCCCCCCCCCCCATAGCGAAAAATGTTTCTGTATTAATTGTTTAAGCTAACATAAAGACTGAACACAAGAGTTGATAGAATTCATAACCGATAAAGGGCAAATTATTGATTGATATGTTTGACACTTGACTGGTCCATGTTCATTAGAACGAACCTTCAACATACCGAACATAAAATTAAGATTACAGTTTATGAAATAATATCACCTCAAAACAATGCAAGTAAAATTCCGTTGGCGTAAAAGACTAGCAATCAAAATCACCTTTAAAAGAAAATTTAGCATACAAATCAATGGCACTTCGTTGTGAACGAACTGGAGTAAGATGAATTATATAGTCTCAGCCGTATTTTCAAAGTATTTCGGGGGAAGGGGGGGCAGAGGGTGTGAATTCAATGCTTTTTAAAGGAAAAAAGCAAAAAGCACAATTGCATTATATTTTGAAAATCCAGAGGGGTCACTTGCCCCATCCCCCCTTGATTGCTCAAATGACGGGCTTGTATGTAGGTAAATTGAGAAAGTTGGGGGGGGGGGGGCGATGCAGGTAATCATACAGCTTTCAAGAATAATATTAGTAAACGATGAATAAACTAAAATGGAATTTGTAGCTACGTAATGCAATTTTGAAGCAAAATCAGCATTATTTTAAACAAGAAACAAAATTTGATTTCTCCTAGAGAAATAAAGCCCAAGGATCTAAATATTTGTTTATAGAAGCAGTAATAAGAAGTGGTACCAACATTTGAAATAATTAGCCTTAGTAAAATCAAATCAACAACGTTAGATGGTTTGATAAGAAAAACGATTAATCCCCACAGGCTAATGAGATGTTGAGTAAAAGAACTCTTATTCTAAACGCAACGATGGACTGTATTTACAACACCTGTTTTCTAGAATTCTGAATTAAAACCAACATTAGAAGCAATAAAACGACGAAATGAATCTTTTTATAGAAAAAGTTAAGGCACAAAGTTTAAACATTTTTTTTTTTAAAGTCATAAATTGAATTTTTACTCAAAACCGCTGTGTCAATACTTTATTTTAATTATTATTTAATGAATATTAGAAAATCCATATTAAGTACGCAGTTGACTTCTGTGTAGATCAATCAAACAGTATAGAACCTGTTGTCAATCTGCCATGGCCGACTATTGGAAATGCATAAGAATTCAGTACCCAGTGGTCGGATACCCCTCTAAAAATAAATGAGTCTAAGGTTTGAAAAGTTAAACCAACTATTGGTATTTTGTAAGTTTATGATAAAGAGCAGAGATATTATAGAACACATCCACCCCAAAATTCACAAGTTCACGTGCCTTACTAGCGCATTATCAAAGATATATTGTGCAGAACGAACAAGACAGGAGATTTTTAATGGAACCGTTAAGTTTTACAATCCATTAAAACATAATTAAAAGCGAATTTACAGAAGAAGGAAAAAAATATCGGTACTTAACATTTAAAGATGATGTGTCTTGTTGACAAAAAATAAGCAGAATCGTAAACTAGGATAATGGGCACACCATTCAAAATAAAATGACTCGTTACTACTTAATAAAAAGTACCCACAACTTCACTGATATTGGATGATAATTGGGGATAGCTAAAGGAGTGGGGGAAATGCATCATATCTGATTTTGAGTCATACACATAATATTTATAAGCAGTATTAAGTCCTTGTGGCCGACTACTGGAGACTGGCCGACTACTGGAGCACTTACCCTACTTCTTACGTTAAATTAACAGAAACCACCGTGGTGTACTAGTAAGACTCTAGTCTTGTACTCTCGAAATAATGGACTCAAGACTAACAGGTGGATTTTTTTTTTATTTTTCTTTCTTTAGAATTTGTTCATAGTTATTGTAGTTCTAAAAATAAAAAAGCTGTTTCTTATTTCTTCTTTATTTTTTTTTTAACTTTAATTTAATAATTATCTGTTTTAAAACTCATACATGGATTTTAAAAAAATTGAGCTCCTGTGAAAAATTATTTTTAAGTTATGAAAACAATATTCTGTAAATAGAAATAATTGGCAGACGGTAAATAATTCTAAATGATAATGAGAAATAACATTTGAAGCAAAAATTATTTATACGCCAAGAACAATGAACAATTGCTCCATCTTTACAGTAAATAGGAGTTTTTAAACTATGTAATGAGAAATACGCTTTTATTAAATTTTCTAAAACCTTCGTTAGACTCGGGAGTTACATATTTTTATAGACAAACCTGAGATGGTAAATGGCAAATTCTTAGTTTTTTCCTTTTTTGCATTTTTGTTTTCTAGATTCCTTTAGCTTTACTTGCTTACTTGATTTCCGCTGAACATAAAGTATGAAAATAATGACCAATTCCAATATTTTTCTAGTGCTTGTACGAAATTAAAAACTTTTTTTTTCTCAAAAACTTAATTTTTTAAACTACCATTTATCTACCCACGGCAGTATAGTTTTCGTTACATGAACAGATTAGACTAAATTTCAAAACTATATTTGAAAAAATGTCGTATAGAAAGACAATTGCTGTACTTCTATAATTCATGAAGTAGCTATACACAACATACAATTGCTAATGATAATTACGTTAATTTATGAAATATTAAAAAAATAAGCGAAGAATAAATAAGAAAAGCTTTTTCTTTTATATGAATCAATAAAAGGGCCATGAATAAACTAAAAATTAAAAAATCCACGAGCCACGCTCGAACACAGTCCATAGCGCTACCACTAAGCACTCGTTGAATGTGCCTTCATATCAAGTATGGGGTCAAATTTGGTAGCGTATTTCTCGAATATTAGACACTGGACGGAGATCTATATATATATATATATATATATATATATATATATATAAATGAATGTTTGTATGTCATCCATGAACTCAAAAACTACCCGGCAGATTTGGCTGAAACTTTCACCGTTTGTTATTTTTGGTACTGGGAATGTTTATAGACCAGTTCGAAAAAAATCCGATCGATAGTTCCTTTTTTATTCCAATTTAAGTCACAATCCATTGGATAAATGCGAATAAAATTATCGGCTGCAGAAACTAATTCGCGTGAAAGATCTCATTGATAAGAAGTTAGCTGTTGCCATTTTTCTTGAGTTTGAACAAATAAATTCTTTCTTTATTGTTTTATGGCTTTTCATGCAACGGGGGGATTTAAAACTTTTTCTATTTGATATTTTTAGCGATTGATTGATCTTGCAAACTGCATGAGTACAAAATTTGAGTATAGTCACGGCTTCACTTGATACCTGGACCGATTATTATGAAAATTGCTATATATATGTATTTTTCCACGGAGAAGGTGCATAATATGCTCATTGAAGCCATTCTCGACCAGGTGGCACTGCAGAGTAGCAACTTCTGCCCCGTTCAACCGATTGTCATGAAAATCAGTATAGTGATGTATTTTTTTGTTGGCGTAGCAACGCGCGTCGGGTACAGCTAGTATTCAATAAAAAGCATTCCTTTATGGAATACTACCTTTTACTCTCAGTTTCATCCGAATCGGTCTTGCACCTCCTTTTTTAACATTGAACCAAATACTACATTTCTAAAAATAACCAAATTTATCTAGAATAATTTGTATAATTTCATCTTAATTAAAATTTAACCTCTTCAAATCAAAACTTAAAAAATATTTTTTTTAACCTCTTTTCCAGAAACCTATGTTACGTTATTGAGAAATGAGAAAAATAAATATTCTGTAAATCTTTTTGTTATCTGTGAATAAAGTAAACAAGTCCAACCCCTCGTTGCAATGGTACCCAATCTTTTCGTCAAGTTTATTACCTATGGACACGTCAACAACAACAATAATTGGAAAGAATGTCATTTACTGTGTAAGAAAATATGGGAGTTTAACTTGCTTCCGGGCAAATCGTATTTGTCAATTAAAAACTTGTATGTAACTAAAGTGAATGTGCTTCGTGTGACATGTTCAATTAAAATCTCGATTTTGACTGAATAGGTTAATACTCAGGAATTAACGAGGGGAAGGGACGATTTATGTATAGACCGTTATATTCAATGAGAATTAAATATTCAAATGTCCAGGTTTCCGATAAAGAGTCAAACATTTGCAACCGCACTAAATACACTTCTACTCTGCGAATATCTCGTGGGTAGAACAAAGTGAAATATTTGAACGACGTTTACAAATTTTGACTAATAAGAAGATCAAACGAGACGGACATTTGCAAGTGGTAAGTCAATTCCTAGCGCTGCATTAACTATGCTCGAGCTCTGCGTCTAAGCTTGCTTTCACTAAGCTCTTTACGCGCGAATATGGCTAATTTCCTTCGCCATTTATAGAACTCGTATCTGAAACTTCAATTTCAAATCTTAGATCAATTAAATTTTTCGCTTCAAGTATTTATGCTGGCTAACTGAAGTGAATTCGACTAATTAGTTTGAGATGTCATTTCATCTAGTTGCAAAATTGAAGTTTCTTTGCAATTCTCGTTAAGACACAGGAACCTAAAGTGCAAATACCCGCTCAGTTTTGCTTAAGAGAATAGTGTATGATGAAACGCTGGCCAACCTTTTATTGATGCACGGTAAAAAGCACCAAAGTAAAACAGGAGAATTCTCGACTTCACTTACAGCTGCAATTGTGAAAAAGTTGGAAATTAGGTGATTGAATCGTTCAAAATCAGTGTTTATGACATATTGGGAATTATATTTAAATAATTTCGTTAATGTTAAACATCACTTGTAAAAGGGCTGTCGAAATACATTTCCATTAGTCTCTCTGATTTTAATGAGTAATTTATTTGTATCTTTCTATAGCTGTTTCGCAAAAAATAAGTTTAAATGGAATTTAAGTACGACATAAGCATTTACTGTAAAAAAAAAAATCGAAAGGTTACCAGTATTAATGGGTGTAACGTAACTCGAATTCTGAAGTGTGTAGTATCATTCTTTCAAAACTCTAATTGTTGGCGGAACCTAGGAATATGGTTTTAGTAGAATTCAAAGCGCATGCGTAAATATGATTGACTATGCGTAAAGATCAGGATTGGCTCAGAGCAGATTAGCTCTTATTAGCAAAACGAAAATCGGCCTTTGGTGGCCAAGCGGAAAAAGCTCTTGCTGCTTTCTATCTGTCTGTGAGAATCGCTCGTAGTTGGTTCGGACACCTCACAGGTTATTTCTTCACTTAAGTGCAATAAAAACGTCTTGTTTGTATATTAAAATAAATAAATGGTGTATATTGGTTGTGAAAAAGCATGAACTTGATAAATATTGATTAAACGAATAATGAAAAGCAAGAGCTGCAAAGAAGAGGTTCTATGACGATTTTTTTTTTTTTTTTTTTTTTTTTTTGATAACGAAATTTCAAGTATTGTAACCTACTAATTCATTTTTGTACTTTCAATTTAAAACGCATAGGAAAAAATTAATAATTGATCATTTAATATATCTGGAAAAATTAAGTCGAATCTTTTCCAAATTTGGCTGTGAGGCAGTTGAGCAACCGAGAAGGAACTTAGGAATGTTTTCGAATGTAAAAAAAAAGAACAGTACCTTTCGAATTTTAATTTTAGGACCCGGAAAGGGCGGTTTTTTTCTCTAATATACAAAAAAATACTCGCACAAGGAAGAATAAAATATCCATAGAAGCTCCTGATTTCTCTGCATCAGATAAAATTTGTTCCAATGTTCCAAGGTAATTAGAACGAGAATTATGACTGCTTTTAACTAATGTTATGCTAAAATGTAGGTGAGCCTTCGATTAGAAATTTATTGTTGATCACGGTAATTGTTGAACGATGCTCTTTATTAAAATGTATAGTGTAAAGCAAATTATTGAGAAGAAAGATCTGTTGCCGTTCTTTTCTCGCATATGAACAGATAAAATTCTGGCTTTCTTTTTGAGACTGTTCCTGTAATCGGGGGGTTTGAAATATTTCCCTTTTGGTTATTTTCCCGCAATCTGTCGGGAAATTTTGGATTTTTTTTTCTTTTCGATTTAATCCTTATTGTTGAAAACGCGTCCCTTGAAATAACTTTTACTTTCGAGGTAGGCCGTGCAAAGCCGGGCGACGCATTTAGTAACCTAATTATAATAAATGTATTTACAGTGAAATATTCTTTGCTAGAAGAAAAAGGTCCAGTTAAAAAAAACTACTTTGGGACAGTTGTGTGACAATAAAAAAAAAAAAAAAATGGCGGGTACATATTACATAAACAGAAAGAAGTAATGGTAACTAACTCAACATTATTACAAAAGGACAATAATTGTCGTTTAATTACTAAAAGTACATTGCTTAAAAATGAATTTACGTTATGCTTAAAACTATATTGATCGAAATGCAAAAGATTATCTCCTACACTTCAAAAGCTGTGCAAAGTGCTATAGAGCAGCAGCATAAAGATGAAAAGTATTATTATCTATTTATTTTGTAACAATGCGAAAACCACATTAATTAAAGAAATATTACATGTGCTATTGAAAAAAAAACAAAGTGCAAAAAGCACCTAAGGATATTCTTTGTTCCAATTATTCACTATTTTAGCATACTTAAATATTTTTCTAAAACTTTATAAACCAACGTCAACTTCTCGACGTTGCAATTTAGTTTAGAAGAAATTGAAGCAAAGTTTTCCTCTGAAGAATATCTTTCATAAAGCAGCTCTTCCCCGCAGAGTCACTCACCGTAGAGAGTTTCTCCCCCAAAGAGATTTTACTCTTTGCAGAATTACTTTTAATCTCCGAAAAAAGATTTTTCGGTGAAGATTTGCTAGAGAAAAACAAAATTGATTTCAAAAATATTTTATTTTCGCATTAAGTTTAGAGAACCAAATAAATATTTTAAAATATTCGTATAAAATGTTCTGTTATGTCTCACAGCTTAAGAACAAGATTACGTTAAACCATTTGTTCCCAAACTGAGAGTGATCACCTAAAAATTTGAGATTTGACTCCTAAATGGAAAGTTAAACTTTTGAGAGGATATAAGGGAGTGATGATTATTTATATGACAAAATAATAATATGTAATACAAAGTCAGCTAATATATAAATTGAATTTTTTTACGAAACTAATTTTAAGACTTTAGACAAGAAATAGCATGTTGAAGTAGAAACAAATTAAAGGTGTAATGTTTCCTCCTCACACCTTGGATGAGCGTTAGGAATTAATGTATCTTTCCTTGCCAAGTTTATGGATTTTTTAACTATTCATTTTTTTTAATTAAAAGTCTTCATAATTCCAATAGATTCCAATTTTAAAAAGAAAATTATTTCATTAAAAGAATGTTTCTGTTTTGGAAAAGTACGTCAATGATTTTATTTGAGTTCTTTAATTGCATATCAGTGTGTTTTGGAAAGGAAAACAAAACGTAAAATGGGTACTATATTTTTTAGTTAGAGAGTGATTGGATAAAGTTGTTTTCTTATACAGGATGTATCAGTACAGCGTTTACAGACTTTAATGGCAGATAGAGTACACCTAAACGATGGGAAATCACACAGCAGTGCATGGTCGGAAACGCTTTCCTGATGTGATAGTGACGACACAAAGCACAAGAAAGACAAGACACGAATAAGAGGAGAAAACACGTTTATTATTTTTGATACAGCAAAAATACTAGTAAGTTTTTGTCTGCTGTATACGATGGATTTTGCTACGTAAGCCAAAGCATCAAATGACGGTGTATGCGCACACGCGGTATTTGCTACACCGGGAAGTCCGAGACACGCCCGGTATTTTCGCTAACGTTCGATATTCAATGCGCCAGAGATGTGAGGCACGCATCATGGCCCGAGGTCATAATTTTGAACACATACTTTGATAACGATCGTTGGCTTCCTAATGTTCTTTTTTCTTAGTGTTTTATTGTACTAAGGATAATAAACATATTTTCTTCTCTTATTCGTGTCTTGTCTTTTTGGTTATTTGTGTCGTCACTACCGCACCAGGAAAGCGTTTCCGACCATGCATTGCTATATGGTTTCCTATCGCCTTTGCGAACTATATGCCCTGAAAGTTTAAACGCTGTACTGATACAATACATATTACTATAACTTGAAATTACGCCCTGTATATTTTCAATAATATCGTTGTTCCCTAGAGCCGACTTGAATTTTTTTAATGACAAGGAGGGAGGGTGATAGCTGCCTGTCAACATCTAAAGAGGGACGATAGACTCAAAATGGTTGGGAATCAATGCACTAAACAAATGTTAACTACTACAAAACATCTCTCCTCAAAAGATGAGTTAATTAAACTAAATGCAGTAATTTGAAAATCAGTTTTTGCAAAGCGTTTGAGGAATCTCTACCGTTTCTCTTGCCATTTTAAGAATGAAACCACAACGTAAAAAAGTGTTTACAAAAATATGCAAACAAGTCTTTACAAGGAATTTTTTAGTTTTGAGTATTTGTAACAGGTATAAGTAAAATTCATCAAAATACTGCAGCGATTTAATTAGCAGCACCGGTTACTAATAGGTCTTCCCTCCTATTAGTAACCGGTGTTCAGTTTCATTCGATCTTCATCTGGTTATCCAAGTATTTTTGAAATTTAAAGAAACGAAAATCCATTTTTCGCTGCCCCATTACTCGACCTTTTTAAACAATGGATAACGATATTGTGTAAACCTAGATAATAACACTAAATACTGGTGACAAGAATGATCATATGAGGCAGTGAGAAGCAAAGAGATGTAAGTGTACATTTTCATGTTCTGAGTAAAACGCGTTTTAAGATAACATCCTAGGTAGGCTTTCATTATTTTTTTTTAAAATCTTACTGTATAGCAGCAACTACCAGGGCTACTAGTACCATCTCTTGCCCCAAGACAGAGGAGAAGTTCATCTACCATGCGTACTGGTTATCTCTAAATTTTTGATTTTGCCACTTACATCCCTTTGTTTCTCACTGCATCATATGTTTTATACGTGGAATTAAAAACAAGCTATATTTCCATGTTAATATTGAGTTAATAGTCTTACTAACTCGTCTACCGTGGAGTGTGAGCAAAATTTAATTTTTAGATTCAGTTGTAGATGCACTTTCCAAATTTAATTTATGAAGTGAAAATTATTCTTGATTTTTGTTTGGGTCAGCGACTAAAAAAAAGTCTTAAAATGAAAGGATAAATAATAACTTTAGCATTTAGTACAACTCACAGTAACATGATTACTTATTTCCAGTTAATATTACTTTTCTAAGGAACAGTAAATTAATCTATAAAAAGATTTGAACATGATTAAGAAAAGAAAAAGAACTTTAATTGAACTACTCATATAATACAACATTTTGTACTGAAGCAACATTAGGTTTTTTTACGCTTTCTTTATTTAAAATAAAAAATACCTTAATTTAATCCTACATGATTTGGTCCATGGTCTTACAGATGCTCTCTTCAAATTGACCTTAAAAATATATAAGATCTTACACTGATGGCCACACTACAACCCCCTGAAGAAAGCATTTAT